>NC_139228.1:32807474-33237059 GCF_055691185.1 Crinia signifera | reverse complement strand
AGAAGTAGCTGCAGGTGAGCATCTGGCTTTTAAGGGGACAGAGCTGACACAGCCTGTCCTGCAGCCACCAGCGGAATTGTTTGTGATGGAGGGTCCCTCCTCAGCCCTGGACATTGAGACCAAATGCTGGACTGAAATTTGCCATGCCCCTAGTTTGGGTTTGGGGGAGGAAGGACATGACGGGGTGGTGGAAGTGCCAGGGCCAGAGCCCCTATATTGGCCTGCTGTTTGGCCCCTGTTCCTTGGGCAAGAGGGGGAGGTGGAAAGTGGTCCCTGCCCCATTGTGCCCGAGGCAAAAGTATTAGTAGGTTACGATGTTGCAGAGGGGGGGTACCCAGAATCCGAAGAAGAGGAATCGCTACATCCCTTGTTAGTTCCAATGTATGACTTAGACTGTAATCATGCCCTTGCTGGTTCTGCAAACCAGCCGCCTTTTACAAGATGGGTTTGGTATGATGTCACCCTGTGGGACTCAGGTGGTAAATCCAAACCTCAGATTCTCTGCTCTGCCTCCCACTACAGGGTGTTATTGGTTCCAGAACAACTTGGTACAGGAACTAAAATAGTAGGGGAAGGAATGTGAGGTTAGCAAACTGACCGTAAGACTGTAATTATGATATTTTATTAGGTGTAGTAATTAATGTACTATTTTAGTCCGTCTGTACCCTCTTTATGTCTATATTCCCCCTATATGTGTGTGTAGTTCCAGATCATATATTATTAGGCTGTATAATCCCACCAGAAATGTAATGTCTGTATTTCCCAGGACTTTATTCATGTAAGCATTATACCATTGATACCATTGGCAATCTCCACAGGGGGGTTTACCATTCTTTGTAAACCTCTGGGCTCTAGCAGACTTTGTGGAACCAGGCACCGCAGGGGGTGATCGAATCCCCCTACTATCAACAGGAAGGTTGTCCACAGGGGGTGATCAGCCCATAATGTAATCAGCCGATTATTGTTCCTGCTGTTTACATGAGGGTGATAGCTGAAGGACAATCACCACAGGGGGTGACCAAATTCCCCTGCTATCAACAGGAAGGTTGTCCACAGGGGGTGACCACCACATAATGTAATCAGACTGTGTTTTGTATCTTGTGTTGATATTGTATCTTGTGCTGACACTACTCTGCAGACTTACTGGAACCGACCCCAGCAGGGGGGGGGAGGGGGCAGCAGCAGATGGGCAGCTGGATATTACCTGGGGGGATGTGTCTGACTCTTGGGTCCACCAATCCGAACCAAGTACCGGCCCCCTGGCAGTTTAAGCCCCGTGGGAAATTGGAAGTTTTTAAAATGACTTGTACACCTGCCAGCTCAGTATGTTAGTCGCAATCCTGGCTAGAGGTGATACTCTGCCACTGGACCTTGTGGAACACATCGTTTGCCCGGGAAGGGGGCATCCTACCAAGCTCTGGTGTGGAGCGTCTGTGTTGTGTGGATTTATACAGTTTTCTGCTATCACAGCTGTGTGGATAAGTGATAGTTTGCCCTGTGGAACTGATCTGGGACTGTGACTATACAAGGACTGTCTGTTTGGGCCTGCTACCTGAATATCTTTCTACTCTGCAATTTACCTTTGCCACTGTTTATTGTCTATTTGTGCGTGCTGTGGAAAATAAACTGTTCTTCTGGTTTCATCTGCTCGGTGTCTGAGTGATTGAAGAACTCGTATCTTCACACTGGCCACTTCCAGACTTACTGGAACCGACCCAGCAGGGGGGCTGCAGCAGATGGCCAGCTGGATATTACCTGGGGGGGATGTGTCTGACTCTTGAATCCACCAATCAAGATCCACTGCCAGCCCACTTTTGGTTTGTGCCCCGTGGGAAATTGGAAGTTTTCAAAATGACTTGTACACCTGCCAGCTCCTCATGTTAGTCGCAATCCTGGCTAGAGGTGATACTCTGCCACTGGACCTTGTGAGCGCATCGTTTGCCCGGGAAGGGGGCATCCTACCAAGCTCTGGTGTGGAGCGTCTGTGTTGTGTGGATTTATACAGTTTTCTGCTATCACAGCTGTGTGGATAAGTGATAGTTTGCCCTGTGGAACTGATCTGGGACTGTGACTATACAAGGACTGTCTGTTTGGGCCTGCTACCTGAATATCTTTCTACTCTGCAATTTACCTTTGCCACTGTTTATTGTCTATTTGTGCGTGCTGTGGAAAATAAACCGTTCTTCTGGTTTCATCTGCTCGGTGTCTGAGTGATTGAAGAACTCGTATCCTCACATTTGTTTCTTGTATTTACACTCCTTTGTGCCTTTCTGGACTCTAGTAGACTCTTTGGAACCGGACCCAGCAGGGGGGGGGGGGGGCAGCAGCAAATGGACAGCTGTAGATTACCTGTGGGGATATACCTGACTCTTGAATCCACCAATCCAGACCCAGAGCAAGCCCACTGATGGTATGGGCACCATGGGAATTTAGAAGGTTTTAAAATGACTTGTACACACGCCGGCTCCTCATGTTAGTCGCAATCCTGGCTAAGGGGTCATACCCTCCACTGGATCTTGTGGAACACGTCGTTTGCCCGGGGTGGGCATCGTACTACGCTATTGTGTGGACTTATACAGGTTTCTGCTATCACTGCTGTGTGGAGAGTGATAGTTTTGTGATTTGGAACTGCGATGCTAAAAGGACTTGGACTGCTACCTGGATGTTTCTATGCTACATTTTGCCTCTTGTTCCTGTCTTTATCTACTTGTGTGTGCTGTGAAAAAATAAACCGTATTTTGGTTTGATCTGCTCGGTGTCTGAGTGATTAGGGACCCCCGTAACCTCACGTGTACAATGGAGCATCAAGTTGTGGGGCATATGTATAATGGAGCATCATGTGTGTGGCATATGTATAATGGGCATCACAGTGTCCAGCATATGTATAATGGGCATCAGGGTGTGTGGCATATCTATAATGGAGCATCACGGTGTGGGGCATATGTATAATGGAGCATCACGTTGTGTAGCATATGTATAATGGAGCATCACGGTGTGTGGCATATGTATAATGGGCATCAGGGTGTGTGACATATGTATAATGGCGCATCACGGTGTGGGGCATATGTATAATGGAGCATCACGTTGTGTAGCATATTGTGAGGTTATCATACTCACTGTAAATCTGTAATTACTATATTTTATTAGGTGTAGTAATTAATGTACTATTTTAGTCCGTCGGTACCCTCTTATTCTCCATAGATGTTTCTATCCCCCAAATCTGTGTGTATTTCCAGATCAGATCGCTCTTGCCCTAATATGGTCTGCCAGGAAATACCCAGGAAATAATTCACCAAAAGGTTATGTCCCATTACCATACTTTTGTTCCTGCTATCACAGGAGGGTGTTAGCTGAGGGACAATCTTCACAGGGGGTGATCCAATTCCCCTGCTACCAACAGGAAATGTTCACAGGGGGTAATCAGGACATAATGTAATCCGACTATGATTGTGTCTCTACCTTCAGCTCCTTTGTGTCAATACCAGACTTAGTGGAACCCGGCACCACAGGGGGTGATCAGCCCATAACGTAATCCTGTGTTGTATTGTATCTTGCTCTGCATATCCCTGGCCACTTCCAGACTTACTGGAACCGACCCAGCAGGGGTTGAGAGCAGCAGTTGGACAACTGTGGATTGAAGGTGGGATATACCTTATGCTTGAATCCACCAATCAGGAACTTGGGCAACCCCACAGATGATGCGATCACCGTGGGAATTTGAGAAGTTTTTAAAATGACTTGCAGACTAGCCAGGGAGAGATTTTGATGGACTGTCCTGGACTAAGAGGTTATGCTCTGTCTAGGTATCGTGTGGACTTTTCTGCTATTACAGCTGTGTGGATAAGTGATAGTTTGCCCTGTGGAACTGATCTGGGACTGTGACTATACAAGGACTGTCTGTTTGGGCCTGCTACCCGATAACGTTTATATGCTACATTTGCCTCTTTTTCCTGTCTTCATCTACTTTCGTGTGCTGTGATAAAAATAAACCATATTTTGGTTTCATCTGCTCGGTGTCTGAGTGATTGAAGAACTCGTACCTTCACATTTGGCGGCAGCGACAGTGGGATCATTCAGACACCAACCATCGAGCACAGAAAGCACAGAGAACAGAGGATCAGACCATATGTAAGGAAACGGAAAATGCAATAAGGTGATGTTCAGCAAGTGGGCAGGTGTCAGTCCTGTGAAAGGGAAAATGTTTCCAAGGGAAGGAGCAGAGGAGCTCAGGGATGGAGGTTCTTCAGTGTATCAGCAGGCTGGGAAGCCGGATCTGTTATTTATTGTCAGAAAGATGCATTATATCTGGGAGTACTGGCAAGAAGCTCAGCAGATGGTCAGCGGGTGGAGAGTATCCAGCATACAGGACAAGTTGTGTTACCTGGGGGATGCATTCCTGCACTGTAAAGGTGAGGCCACCTCGTGGAATCTGCTGGGAGAGCCAGAGTTTGTAGAATTTACAGAGGAAGTGATTGCTACAGTTACCCAGATGCTACAAAGAGGACAATATTCTGAGGCTGAAGGACAAGTCCAGAATAAATTGATGCCCCAGATAGAACCAGAGGAAAGGTCTAGAAGGGGGCTACTGCAATCTGGGCAGACAACCGAGGGGTCTGCCACAGAATTAATTGTTACTGCAAGAGAAGGGTCGTTGTCAGGGGGGCCCCTAACTGCCCTTGAAGAAATGAGTATGGAGGAGCTGATAGCAGAATGTCAGCTGCGGGGTATACCAGTTCAATCCTGCACTCGCGGGGAAATCCTTCAGCAGATCCTTCACGATCAGGGAGATCCTACAAATGCATTTGCTGATTATCGGGCATGGATCCTCCATTTCGGTGCACAGCTGAGTGTGTGGGAACAATTGCAGTGTCTGGAGGAGTGCTTCGTGGTGGCAGAGGAAGAGGCGATTGATCGCGGGCTCCTGGATACCCCAGCATGGCAAGATCAGTGTCGCAGGGGGCGTGATGAAAGGCACCGTTTGCAACTGCTTCTCCCCCATCCTAGGGAGGAAGCTGCTCAGTGTTCTCTGCAGGGGGAGGTTATCCCCAACGTGAAGGAAGTGAGGCCTCTGAGCCAGGCACCCCGGGAGGAGCTGCACTACTGCTTCCCTTTTGCTGAGGTGGGAGATGCAGAATTATTAACCTGCTGCCAGGGGATCTATGAGGACTGCGCCCAGGAGGAGATCACCGTGGTTAGAGGAGTATCCGACAACATCCAGGCCACAAGCATACCATTCGCAGATGACGTCGTGTTTCGGGCTGCCCAGCATACTCAGCTGGGGAAGGAGGCTATCGCGGAGAAGGAGGTGTGCGCAGAAGTAGCTGCAGGTGAGCATCTGGCTTTTAAGGGGACAGAGCTGACACAGCCTGTCCTGCAGCCACCAGCGGAATTGTTTGTGATGGAGGGTCCCTCCTCAGCCCTGGACATTGAGACCAAATGCTGGACTGAAATTTGCCATGCCCCTAGTTTGGGTTTGGGGGAGGAAGGACATGACGGGGTGGTGGAAGTGCCAGGGCCAGAGCCCCTATATTGGCCTGCTGTTTGGCCCCTGTTCCTTGGGCAAGAGGGGGAGGTGGAAAGTGGTCCCTGCCCCATTGTGCCCGAGGCAAAAGTATTAGTAGGTTACGATGTTGCAGAGGGGGGGTACCCAGAATCCGAAGAAGAGGAATCGCTACATCCCTTGTTAGTTCCAATGTATGACTTAGACTGTAATCATGCCCTTGCTGGTTCTGCAAACCAGCCGCCTTTTACAAGATGGGTTTGGTATGATGTCACCCTGTGGGACTCAGGTGGTAAATCCAAACCTCAGATTCTCTGCTCTGCCTCCCACTACAGGGTGTTATTGGTTCCAGAACAACTTGGTACAGGAACTAAAATAGTAGGGGAAGGAATGTGAGGTTAGCAAACTGACCGTAAGACTGTAATTATGATATTTTATTAGGTGTAGTAATTAATGTACTATTTTAGTCCGTCTGTACCCTCTTTATGTCTATATTCCCCCTATATGTGTGTGTAGTTCCAGATCATATATTATTAGGCTGTATAATCCCACCAGAAATGTAATGTCTGTATTTCCCAGGACTTTATTCATGTAAGCATTATACCATTGATACCATTGGCAATCTCCACAGGGGGGTTTACCATTCTTTGTAAACCTCTGGGCTCTAGCAGACTTTGTGGAACCAGGCACCGCAGGGGGTGATCGAATCCCCCTACTATCAACAGGAAGGTTGTCCACAGGGGGTGATCAGCCCATAATGTAATCAGCCGATTATTGTTCCTGCTGTTTACATGAGGGTGATAGCTGAAGGACAATCACCACAGGGGGTGACCAAATTCCCCTGCTATCAACAGGAAGGTTGTCCACAGGGGGTGACCACCACATAATGTAATCAGACTGTGTTTTGTATCTTGTGTTGATATTGTATCTTGTGCTGACACTACTCTGCAGACTTACTGGAACCGACCCCAGCAGGGGGGGGAGGGGGCAGCAGCAGATGGGCAGCTGGATATTACCTGGGGGGATGTGTCTGACTCTTGGGTCCACCAATCCGAACCAAGTACCGGCCCCCTGGCAGTTTAAGCCCCGTGGGAAATTGGAAGTTTTTAAAATGACTTGTACACCTGCCAGCTCAGTATGTTAGTCGCAATCCTGGCTAGAGGTGATACTCTGCCACTGGACCTTGTGGAACACATCGTTTGCCCGGGAAGGGGGCATCCTACCAAGCTCTGGTGTTTAGCGTCTGTGTTGTGTGGATTTATACAGTTTTCTGCTATCACAGCTGTGTGGATAAGTGATAGTTTGCCCTGTGGAACTGATCTGGGACTGTGACTATACAAGGACTGTCTGTTTGGGCCTGCTACCTGAATATCTTTCTACTCTGCAATTTATCTTTGCCACTGTTTATTGTCTATTTGTGCGTGCTGTGGAAAATAAACCGTTCTTCTGGTTTCATCTGCTCGGTGTCTGAGTGATTGAAGAACTCGTATCTTCACACTGGCCACTTCCAGACTTACTGGAACCGACCCAGCAGGGGGGCTGCAGCAGATGGCCAGCTGGATATTACCTGGGGGGGATGTGTCTGACTCTTGAATCCACCAATCAAGATCCACTGCCAGCCCACTTTTGGTTTGTGCCCCGTGGGAAATTGGAAGTTTTCAAAATGACTTGTACACCTGCCAGCTCCTCATGTTAGTCGCAATCCTGGCTAGAGGTGATACTCTGCCACTGGACCTTGTGAGCGCATCGTTTGCCCGGGAAGGGGGCATCCTACCAAGCTCTGGTGTGGAGCGTCTGTGTTGTGTGGATTTATACAGTTTTCTGCTATCACAGCTGTGTGGATAAGTGATAGTTTGCCCTGTGGAACTGATCTGGGACTGTGACTATACAAGGACTGTCTGTTTGGGCCTGCTACCTGAATATCTTTCTACTCTGCAATTTACCTTTGCCACTGTTTATTGTCTATTTGTGCGTGCTGTGGAAAATAAACCGTTCTTCTGGTTTCATCTGCTCGGTGTCTGAGTGATTGAAGAACTCGTATCCTCACATTTGTTTCTTGTATTTACACTCCTTTGTGCCTTTCTGGACTCTAGTAGACTCTTTGGAACCGGACCCAGCAGGGGGGGGGGGGGGGGGCAGCAGCAAATGGACAGCTGTAGATTACCTGTGGGGATATACCTGACTCTTGAATCCACCAATCCAGACCCAGAGCAAGCCCACTGATGGTATGGGCACCATGGGAATTTAGAAGGTTTTAAAATGACTTGTACACACGCCGGCTCCTCATGTTAGTCGCAATCCTGGCTAAGGGGTCATACCCTCCACTGGATCTTGTGGAACACGTCGTTTGCCCGGGGTGGGCATCGTACTACGCTATTGTGTGGACTTATACAGGTTTCTGCTATCACTGCTGTGTGGAGAGTGATAGTTTTGTGATTTGGAACTGCGATGCTAAAAGGACTTGGACTGCTACCTGGATGTTTCTGTGAAGGAATTGCATTGGCGATAAGTGAATTGTGACATCCTCTACTCCACAGTAATTAATGTACATTTTAGCCCTATTGTTCCCTATGTATGTCTGTATTTCCCAGGACTTTATTCATGTAAGCATTATACCATTGATACCATTTGCCCGTGCCCTGACAGGAAAAGGGTTATCATAAACTGTCCTCCCAAAAGGCAATCTCCACAGGGGGTGATCCAATTACCCTGCTATTTTGCTGCTATTTACAGGAAAGAGATAGCAGAGGAACCATCTCCACAGGGGGGTTTACAATTCTTTGTAAACCTCTGGGCTCTAGCAGACTTTGTGGAACCAGACACAGCAGGGGTTGGGAGCAGCAGTTGGACAACTGTGGATTGAAGGTGGGATATACCTTATGCTTGAATCCACCAATCAGGAACTTGGGCAACCCCACAGATGATGCGATCACCGTGGGAATTTGAAATGTTTTAAAAAGTGTTTTTTGGTCAGACCAGAGAGAGCTGAAGGAGAAGAGAGGAGGAAGGAGGTTAGTCGCAGTCTTAAGGTTCAGAGGTATGCTCTACCTGTGTCTTGTGGAACGCCTCATCCCCGCTTCTGTGGAGTTGCCAGTGTTTTGTGGACTTATACAGTTTTCTGCTATCACAGCTGTGTGGACAAGTGATAGTTTGCCCTGTGGAACTGATCTGGGACTGTGACTATACAAGGACTGTCTGTTTGGGCCTGCTACCTGAATATCTTTCTACTCTGCAATTTACCTTTGCCACTGTTTATTGTCTATTTGTGCGTGCTGTGGAAAATAAACCATTCTTCTGGTTTCATCTGCTCGGTGTCTGAGTGATTGAGGAACTCGTACCCTCACATTTGGCGGCAGCGGCGGGACCACTCAGACACCAACCTTCGAGCAACGAGTCATAAACACCTCAGGGAATGGATCCAGCACCACTATGCTACCGATACAGCAAAAAGGATCAACTGCAGGATCTGTGCCGTACGAGGCAGATTGAGTTTGAGGCATTGGACACCAGAGCAGCATTAATGGCAAAGCTGGCACAATGGGACCAAGAACACCCTGGACAGGAGGATCGCATTCAGTGGGAGGAGGGGAGACTGTACAGGGTGCCAGCAAAAGCAGACCCATTAGAGCCCGAAGTCCCTAGGAAACAGTTAATTGTTCCCCAGCAGTACCGTGCGCGATTGCTAGCACTTGCCCATGACATCCCCTCAGCAGGCCATTTAGGGATTCGTAAAACCCGGGCCCGACTGCTGCGGCACTTCTTCTGGCCAGGAATAAACCAGGAGGTAAGACAGTATAGAGAGTCATGTGGGGTCTGTCAACGCCTCGGGGGACCCCCACGTCGTGTCCCCCTACAACCCATGCCTGTGATCAGTGAGCCATTCAAGAGAGTGGCCATGGACATTGTTGGGCCTTTTAAGAAACCGAGCAGAACAGGAAAGAAATACATACTGACTGTGGTTGACTATGCGACTAGGTACCCAGAGGCGGTGGCGCTGGCATCCATAGATGCTGAGCATATTGCCCAGGCTCTCATGGATATCTTTAGTCGTGTGGGATTTCCCGAAGAAGTGGTCACCGACCAAGGTGCGCAATTTCAAGGGGACTTACTGCAGACCATATGGGCCAAATTTGGGGTCCATCCCTTTCGCACTACTGCCTATCACCCCCAAACAAACGGATTGTGTGAGCGATTTAATGCGACCCTTAAGCAGTTGCTACGGGCATATGCTGAATCAGAGGGGGGAGACTGGGAGAAATCCTTGCAACAGCTTCTATTCGCATACCGCGAAGTAAGGCAAGATTCTACCGGGTTCTCCCCTTTTGAGTTACTATATGCCAGAAGGGTCCGGGGTCCTCTCGACTTAGTCAGGGAAAGCTGGGAAGGATCATTCCAGGAACCGGAGGTTCCGGTCTTAGAATATGTGGCCCAAATGAGGGAGAGACTGCAAAGGCTAATGCAGCTTGCGCATGACCATATGCTGGAGGCACAGGGAAGGCAGTGCAAGTATTACAACCAGCATGCACGTGAACGGGAGTTGGAAGTGGGTCAGAAAGTGATGGTACTGGTACCTGTACGAAAGCACAAGTTACAGGCGACCTGGGCAGGGCCATATACTGTAGTGGACCGACAGGGGCAGGTAGATTATATCATTGCCCTAGATCAAACCGGGAAGCGGGTGGGCACCTACCACATAAATAGATTAAAAAAATATGTCACCAGGGAAATAGGGGCTGTGGCAATCTGCTGCCCACCAATGGATGACCCAGAGACTGACCCCATCCCTGACATTCTGGCAGCAACCAAGAAGGATGTGGGGGTGGAGGCCGTGCCCATAGGCACACAGTTAACTGAAACCCAGACCCGACAAATGAGGGAGGTTTTGGAGCTAGTGGGGCCTCAGTTCACTAGCAGGCCAGGACGCACTCATGTAGCAGCCCATCATGTCGACACCGGAGCAACTCGGCCCATTAGGCAACCAGCATATCGGCTGAATCCCGAGGTGCTCAATATGATGAAAAAAGAGGTAGACGAAATGCTGGCGCTTGGGGTCATTGTGCCATCAAATAGTCCCTGGGCCTCCAGCGTGGTCTTAGTGCCCAAGAAGGATGGGAGTACACGCTTCTGCGTGGACTATAGGAAGCTGAATGAGGTGACAGTGACAGACGCATACCCCATGCCCCGGGTAGATGAGCTGTTAGACAGGTTGGGGATGGCTCGCTATGTGTCCACCCTGGACCTTAGCAAGGGGTACTGGCAGATACCCCTTACCAGAGAGGCACAGGAGAGGTCAGCGTTCAATACCCCATTTGGGCTTTTTGAATTTACTGACATGCCCTTCGGGATGAAGAATGCCCCTGCCACCTTCCAGCGTACAGTAGATCGCATACTGACAGGGTGTCAGGAGTTTGCCCAGGCCTACCTGGATGATATAGCAATTTTTAGTGAGACCTGGGAGAATCATCTGCAGCATGTAGCCCAGGTTTTAGCAGAGATTAGCCAGGCAGGGTTGACAATCAGACCGGATAAGTGTCAGATGGGGATGGCAGAGGTGCTGTACCTTGGCCACAGGGTTGGGGGAGGCCGTATTCGTCCAGAACCAGCAAAAATTGAGGCCATTCTGAAGTGGCCTCACCCCACTAACCAAAAACAGGTACGTGCCTTCCTGGGCACAGCGGGGTACTATCGTAAATTTGTTCCTCAGTACAGCACCATTGCCAAACCACTGACTGACCTAACGACCAAAAAGTACACCCGAAACATTGACTGGACCCCTGACTGCGAGCAGGCTTTCTCCCAGCTTAAGGACATCTTGTCCCGGTCCCCAGTGTTAGCCGCCCCTGACTTCCGCCGGCGGTTCATTGTGCAAACAGATGCTTCAGCTTGTGGAATAGGAGCTGTGCTAAGTCAAATAGGGGAGGATGGGTGTGAGCACCCAGTTGCCTTTATTTCCCGAAAACTAGTTGCCCGCGAGATAGCCTACGCCACCATTGAAAAGGAGTGCCTAGCCATCGTCTGGGCACTAAAGAAGTTGCAGCCCTATGTGTATGGGCGTGAGTTTTCAGTGGTAACAGATCATAACCCCCTTAGTTTTCTACAACGTACAGCTGGAGACAATGGACGGTTACTGAGGTGGAGCTTAGCCCTACAACTGTACAACTTCTCTATTTCTCACAAAAAGGGTAAAGATCATGGAAACGCGGATGGCCTATCCCGTCAGCAGGAACCAGACCCAGTGCCACCTAACACCAGGAGACCAGCCCTTGCCATTACCCAGGACACCAGGAACATGGACTAAAATGTGGGGGAGGAAATGTGAAGGAATTGCATTGGCGATAAGTGAATTGTGACATCCTCTACTCCACAGTAATTAATGTACATTTTAGCCCTATTGTTCCCTATGTATGTCTGTATTTCCCAGGACTTTATTCATGTAAGCATTATACCATTGATACCATTTGCCCGTGCCCTGACAGGAAAAGGGTTATCATAAACTGTCCTCCCAAAAGGCAATTTCCACAGGGGGTGATCCAATTACCCTGCTATTTTGCTGCTATTTACAGGAAAGAGATAGCAGAGGAACCATCTCCACAGGGGGGTTTACAATTCTTTGTAAACCTCTGGGCTCTAGCAGACTTTGTGGAACCAGACACAGCAGGGGTTGGGAGCAGCAGTTGGACAACTGTGGATTGAAGGTGGGATATACCTTATGCTTGAATCCACCAATCAGGAACTTGGGCAACCCCACAGATGATGCGATCACCGTGGGAATTTGAAATGTTTTAAAAAGTGTTTTTTGGTCAGACCAGGGGGAGCTGAAGGAGAAGAGAGGAGGAAGGAGGTTAGTCGCAGTCTTAAGGTTCAGAGGTATGCTCTACCTGTGTCTTGTGGAACGCCTCATCCTCGCTTCTGTGGAGTTGCCAGTGTTTTGTGGACTTATACAGTTTTCTGCTATCACAGCTGTGTGGACAAGTGATAGTTTGCCCTGTGGAACTGATCTGGGACTGTGACTATACAAGGACTGTCTGTTTGGGCCTGCTACCTGAATATCTTTCTACTCTGCAATTTACCTTTGCCACTGTTTATTGTCTATTTGTGCGTGCTGTGGAAAATAAACCATTCTTCTGGTTTCATCTGCTCGGTGTCTGAGTGATTGAGGAACTCGTACCCTCACATATATCTCTTATATATCTCTTATATATCTCTTATATATCTCTTATATATCTCCTATATCTCATGTATCTCTTATGTATCTCTTATATATCTCTTATGTATCTCTTATGTATCTCTTATGTATCTCTTATGTATCTCTTATGTATCTCTTATGTATCTCTTATGTATCTCTATATCTCTTATATATCTCCTATATATCTCTTATATATCTCTTATATATCTCTTATATATCTCCTATATCTCATGTATCTCTTATGTATCTCTTATATATCTCTTATGTATCTCTTATGTATCTCTTATGTATCTCTTATGATCTCTTATGTATCTCTTATGTATCTCTATATCTCTTATATATCTCCTATATATCTCTTATATATCTCTTATATATCTCTTATATATCTCTTATATATCTCTTATCGCTTATATATCTCTTATATATCTCTTATCTCTTATATATCTCTTATATATCTCTTATCTCCTATCTCCTATATATCTCTTATATATCTCTTATATATCTCTTATATATCTCTTATCTCCTATATATCTCTTATATATCTCTTATATATCTCTTATCTCCTATCTCCTATATATCTCTTATATATCTCTTATATATCTCTTATATATCTCTTATATATCTCTTATCTCCTATATATCTCTTATATATCTCTTATATATCTCTTATATATCTCTTATATATCTCTTATATATCTCTTATATATCTCTTATATATCTCTTATCTCCTATATATCTCTAATATATCTCTTATATATCTCTTATATATCTCCTATATCTCTTATGTATCTCTTATATATATCTTATATATCTCTTATATATCTCTTATCTCTTATCTCTTATATATCTCTTATATATCTCTTATATATATATATCTTATATATCTCTTATATATCTCTATCTCTTATATATCTCCTATATATCTCTTATATATCTCTTATATATCTCTATCTCTTATATATCTCTTATATATCTCTTATATATCTCTATCTCTTATATATCTCTTATATATCTCTTATATATCTCCTATATCTCTTATGTATCTCTTATGTATCTCTTATGTATCTCTTATGTATCTCTTATATATCTCTTATATATCTCTTATATATCTCTTATATATCTCCTATATATCTCCTATATATCTCTTATATATCTCTATATCTCTTATATATCTCTATATCTCTTATATATCTCTATATCTCTTATATATCTCTATATCTCTTATATATCTCTTATATATCTCTTATATATCTCTTATATATCTCTTATATATCTCTTATATATATCTCTTATATATCTCTTACATATCTCTTATATATCTCCTATATATCTCTTATATATCTCTTATATATCTCTTATCTCTTATATATCTCCTATATATATCTTATATATCTCTTATATATCTCCTATATATCTCCTATATATCTCCTATATATCTCTTATATATCTCTTATATATCTCTATATCTCTTATATATCTCTATCTCTTATATATCTCTATATCTCTTATATATCTCTTATGTATCTCTTATATATCTCTTATATATCTCTTATCTCTTATCTCTTATATATCTCTTATATATCTCTTATATATATATATATCTTATATATCTCTTATATATCTCTATCTCTTATATATCTCCTATATATCTCTTATATATCTCTTATATATCTCTATCTCTTATATATCTCTTATATATCTCTTATATATCTCTATCTCTTATATATCTCTTATATATCTCTTATATATCTCCTATATCTCTTATGTATCTCTTATGTATCTCTTATGTATCTCTTATGTATCTCTTATATATCTCTTATATATCTCTTATATATCTCTTATATATCTCCTATATATCTCCTATATATCTCTTATATATCTCTATATCTCTTATATATCTCTATATCTCTTATATATCTCTATATCTCTTATATATCTCTATATCTCTTATATATCTCTTATATATCTCTTATATATCTCTTATATATCTCTTATATATCTCTTATATATATCTCTTATATATCTCTTACATATCTCTTATATATCTCCTATATATCTCTTATATATCTCTTATATATCTCTTATCTCTTATATATCTCCTATATATATCTTATATATCTCTTATATATCTCCTATATATCTCCTATATATCTCCTATATATCTCTTATATATCTCTTATATATCTCTATATCTCTTATATATCTCTATCTCTTATATATCTCTATATCTCTTATATATCTCTTATATATCTCTTATATATCTCTTATATATCTCCTATATATCTCTTATATATCTCTTATATATCTCTATATCTCTTATATATCTCTATCTCTTATATATCTCCTATATATCTCTTATATATCTCTTATATATCTCTATCTCTTATATATCTCTTATATGTCTCTTATATATCTCTATCTCTTATATATCTCTTATATATCTCTTATATATCTCTTATATATCTCTAATATATCTCCTATATCTCTTATGTATCTCTTATGTATCTCTTATGTATCTCTTATATATCTCTTATATATCTCTTATGTATCTCTTATATATATCTCTTATATATCTCTTATATATCTCTTACATATCTCTTACATATCTCTTATATATCTCCTATATATCTCTTATATATCTCCTATATCTCTTATGTATCTCTTATATATCTCTTATATATCTCTTATATATCTCTTATATATCTCTTATATATCTCCTATATATCTCCTATATATCTCTTATATATCTCTTATATATCTCTATATCTCTTATATATCTCTATATCTCTTATATATCTCCTATATATCTCTTGTATATCTCTTATATATCTCTATCTCTTATATATCTCTTATATATCTCTTAAATATCTCTTATATATCTATATCTCTTATATATCTCTTATATATCTCTTATATATCTCTTATATATCTCCTTTATCTCTTATGTATCTATTATGTATCTCTTATGTATCTCTTATATATCTCTTATATATCTCTTATATATCTCTTATATATCTCTAATATATCTCTTATATATCTCTTATATATCTCCTATATATCTCTTATATATCTCTTATATATCTCTTATGTATCTCTTATGTATCTCTTATTTATCTCTTATGTATCTCTTATGTATCTCTTATGTATCTCTTATGTATCTCTTATATATCTCTTATATATCTCTTATATATCTCTTATATATCTCCTATATTTCTTATGTATCTCTTACTGTATGTATCTCTTATGTATCTCTTATATATCTCTTATCTCTTATATATCTCTTATGTATCTCTTATATATCTCTTATATATCTCTTATATATCTCCTATATCTCTTATATATCTCTTATCGCTTATATATCTCTTATATATCTCTTATATATCTCTTATGTATCTCTTATGTATCTCTTATGTATCTCTTATGTATCTCTTATGTATCTCTTATATATCTCTTATATATCTCTTATATATCTCTTATATATCTTATGTATCTCTTATGTATCTCTTATGTATCTCTTATATATCTCTTATCTCTTATATATCTCTTATGTATCTCTTATATATCTCTTATATATCTCTTATATATCTCCTATATCTCTTATATATCTCTTATCGCTTATATATCTCTTATATATCTCTTATATATCTCTTATGTATCTCTTATATATCTCTTATATATCTCTTATATATCTCTTATATATCTCTTATATATCTCTTATATATCTCTTATATATCTCTTATATATCTCTTATCGCTTATATATCTCTTATATGTCTCTTATATATCTCTTATGTATCTCTTATGTATCTCTTATGTATCTCTTATGTATCTCTTATGTATCTCTTATATATCTCTTATATATCTCTTATATATCTCTTATGTATCTCTTATATATATCTCTTATATATCTCTTACATATCTCTTATATATCTCCTATATATCTCTTATATATCTCTTATATATCTCTTATCTCTTATATATCTCCTATATCTCTTATGTATCTCTTATATATCTCTTATATATCTCTTATATATCTCTTATATATCTCCTATATATCTCTTATATATCTCTTATATATCTCTATATCTCTTATATATCTCTATCTCTTATATATCTCCTATATATCTCTTATATATCTCTTATATATCTCTATATCTTATATATCTCTTATATATCTCTTATATATCTCTATCTCTTATATATCTCTTATATATCTCTTATATATCTCTTATATATCTCCTATATCTCTTATGTATCTCTTATGTATCTCTTATGTATCTCTTATGTATCTCTTATGTATCTCTTATATATCTCTTATATATCTCCTATATATCTCCTATATATCTCTTATATATCTCTTATATATCTCTATATCTCTTATATATCTCTATATCTCTTATATATCTCTATATCTCTTATATATCTCTATATCTCTTATATATCTCTTATATATCTCTTATATATCTCTTATATATCTCTTATATATATCTCTTATATATCTCTTACATATCTCTTATATATCTCCTATATATCTCTTATATATCTCTTATATATCTCTTATCTCTTATATATCTCCTATATATATCTTATATATCTCTTATATATCTCTTATATATCTCCTATATATCTCCTATATATCTCCTATATATCTCTTATATATCTCTTATATATCTCTATATCTCTTATATATCTCTATCTCTTATATATCTCTATATCTCTTATATATCTCTTATATATCTCTTATATATCTCTTATATATCTCTTATATATCTCTTATGTATCTCTTATATATATCTCTTATATATCTCTTACATATCTCTTAAATATCTCCTATATATCTCTTATATATCTCTTATATATCTCTTATCTCTTATATATCTCCTATATCTCTTATGTATCTCTTATATATCTCTTATATATCTCTTATATATCTCTTATATATCTCTTATATATCTCTTATATATCTCCTATATATCTCTTATATATCTCTTATATATCTCTATATCTCTTATATATCTCTATCTCTTATATATCTCCTATATATCTCTTATATATCTCTTATATATCTCTATCTCTTATATATCTCTTATATATCTCTTATATATCTCTATCTCTTATATATCTCTTATATATCTCTTATATATCTCTTATATATCTCTAATATATCTCCTATATCTCTTATGTATCTCTTATGTATCTCTTATGTATCTCTTATATATCTCTTATATATCTCTTATGTATCTCTTATATATATCTCTTATATATCTCTTATATATCTCTTACATATCTCTTACATATCTCTTATATATCTCCTATATATCTCTTATATATCTCCTATATCTCTTATGTATCTCTTATATATCTCTTATATATCTCTTATATATCTCTTATATATCTCTTATATATCTCCTATATATCTCCTATATATCTCTTATATATCTCTTATATATCTCTATATCTCTTATATATCTCCTATATATCTCTTGTATATCTCTTATATATCTCTATCTCTTATATATCTCTTATATATCTCTAATATATCTCTTATATATCTCCTATATATCTCTTATATATCTCTTATATATCTCTTATGTATCTCTTATGTATCTCTTATTTATCTCTTATGTATCTCTTATGTATCTCTTATGTATCTCTTATGTATCTCTTATATATCTCTTATATATCTCTTATATATCTCTTATATATCTCTTATATATCTCTTATATATCTCCTATATTTCTTATGTATCTCTTACTGTATGTATCTCTTATGTATCTCTTATATATCTCTTATCTCTTATATATCTCTTATGTATCTCTTATATATCTCTTATATATCTCTTATATATCTCCTATATCTCTTATATATCTCTTATCGCTTATATATCTCTTATATATCTCTTATATATCTCTTATGTATCTCTTATGTATCTCTTATGTATCTCTTATGTATCTCTTATGTATCTCTTATATATCTCTTATATATCTCTTATATATCTCCTATATTTCTTATGTATCTCTTATGTATCTCTTATGTATCTCTTATATATCTCTTATCTCTTATATATCTCTTATATATCTCTTATGTATCTCTTATATATCTCTTATATATCTCTTATATATCTCCTATATCTCTTATATATCTCTTATCGCTTATATATCTCTTATATATCTCTTATATATCTCTTATGTATCTCTTATATATCTCTTATATATCTCTTATATATCTCTTATATATCTCTTATATATCTCTTATATATCTCTTATATATCTCTTATATATCTCTTATCGCTTATATATCTCTTATATGTCTCTTATATATCTCTTATGTATCTCTTATGTATCTCTTATGTATCTCTTATGTATCTCTTATGTATCTCTTATATATCTCTTATATATCTCTTATATATCTCTTATGTATCTCTTATATATATCTCTTATATATCTCTTACATATCTCTTATATATCTCCTATATATCTCTTGTATATCTCTTATATATCTCTTATCTCTTATATATCTCCTATATCTCTTATGTATCTCTTATATATCTCTTATATATCTCTTATATATCTCTTATATATCTCCTATATATCTCTTATATATCTCTTATATATCTCTATATCTCTTATATATCTCTATCTCTTATATATCTCCTATATATCTCTTATATATCTCTTATATATCTCTATCTCTTATATATCTCTTATATATCTCTATCTCTTATATATCTCTTATATATCTCTTATATATCTCTTATATATCTCCTATATCTCTTATGTATCTCTTATGTATCTCTTATGTATCTCTTATATATCTCTTATATATCTCTTATGTATCTCATATATATCTCTTATATATCTCCTATATATCTCTTATATATCTCCTATATCTCTTATGTATCTCTTATATATCTCTTATATATCTCTTATACATCTCTTATACATCTCCTATATATCTCCTATATATCTCTTATATATCTCTTATATATCTCTATATCTCTTATATATCTCTATATCTCTTATATATCTCTATATCTCTTATATATCTCTTATATATCTCTTATATATCTCTTATGTATCTCTTATATATATCTCTTATATATCTCTTACATATCTCTTATATATCTCCTATATATCTCTTATATATCTCTTATATATCTCTTATATATCTCCTATATCTCTTATGTATCTCTTATATATCTCTTATATATCTCCTATATATCTCTTATATATCTCTTATATATCTCTTATATATCTCTATATCTCTTATATATCTCTATCTCTTATATATCTCCTATATATCTCTTATATATCTCTTATATATCTCTATCTCTTATATATCTCTTATATATCTCTTATATATCTCTATCTCTTATATATCTCTTATATATCTCTAATATATCTCTTATATATCTCCTATATCTCCTATGTATCTCTTATGTATCTCTTATGTATCTCTTATATATCTCTTATATATCTCTTATGTATCTCTTATATATATATCTCTTATATATCTCTTATATATCTCTTACATATCTCTTATATATCTCCTATATATCTCTTATATATCTCCTATATCTCTTATGTATCTCTTATATATCTCTTATATATCTCTTATATATCTCCTATATATCTCCTATATATCTCCTATATATCTCTTATATATCTCTTATATATCTCTATATCTCTTATATATCTCTATATCTCTTATATATCTCTTATATATCTCTTATATATCTCTTATATATCTCTTATATATCTCTTATATATCTCTTATGTATCTCTTATATATATATCTCTTATATATCTCTTACATATCTCTTATATATCTCCTATATATCTCTTATATATCTCTTATATATCTCTTATCTCTTATATATCTCCTATATCTCTTATGTATCTCTTATATATCTCTTATATATCTCTTATATGTCTCTTATATATCTCTATATCTCTTATATATCTCTATCTCTTATATATCTCCTATATATCTCTTATATATCTCTTATATATCTCTATCTCTTATATATCTCTTATATATCTCTTATATATCTCTATCTCTTATATATCTCTTATATATCTCTTATATATCTCTTATATATCTCTTATATATCTCTTATATATCTCTTATATATCTCCTATATCTCTTATGTATCTCTTATGTATCTCTTATATATCTCTTATATATCTCTTATGTATCTCTTATATATATCTCTTATATATCTCTTATATATCTCTTACATATCTTACATATCTCTTATATATCTCCTATATATCTCTTATATATCTCCTATATCTCTTATGTATCTCTTATATATCTCTTATATATCTCTTATATATCTCTTATATATCTCTTATATATCTCTTATCTCTTATATATCTCTTATGTATCTCTTATATATCTCTTATATATCTCCTATATCTCTTATGTATCTCTTATATATCTCTTATATATCTCTTATGTATCTCTTATGTATCTCTTATATATCTCTTATATATCTCTTATATATCTCTTATATATCTCTTATATATCTCTTATCTCTTATGTATCTCTTATATATCTCTTATATATCTCCTATATCTCATGTATCTCTTATGTATCTCTTATATATCTCTTATATATCTCTTATATATCTCTTATATATCTCTTATCTCTTATATATCTCTTATATATCTCTTATATATCTCTTATATATCTCTTATCTCTTATATATCTCTTATATATCTCTTATATATCTCTTATATATCTCTTATGTATCTCTTATGTATCTCTTATGTATCTCTTATGTATCTCTTATGTATCTCTTATATATCTCTTATATATCTCTTATCTCTTATCTCTTATATATCTCTTATATATCTCTTATATATCTCTTATATATCTCTTATATATATATCTTATATATCTCTTATATATCTCTTATATATCTCTTATATATCTCTTATATATCTCTTATATATCTCTTATATATCTCTTATATATCTCTTATATATCTCTTATCTCTTATATATCTCTTATATATCTCTTATATATCTCTTATGTATCTCTTATGTATCTCTTATGTATCTCTTATGTATCTCTTATGTATCTCTTATATATCTCTTATATATCTCTATCTCTTATATATCTCCTATATATCTCTTATATATCTCTTATATATCTCTATCTCTTATATATCTCTTATATATCTCTTATATATCTCTATCTCTTATATATCTCTTATATATCTCCTATATATCTCTTATATATCTCTTATATATCTCTATATCTCTTATATATCTCTATATCTCTTATATATCTCTTATATATCTCTTATATATCTCTTATATATCTCTTATATATCTCTTATATATCTCTTATGTATCTCTTATATATATATCTCTTATATATCTCTTACATATCTCTTATATATCTCCTATATATCTCTTATATATCTCTTATATATCTCTTATCTCTTATATATCTCCTATATCTCTTATGTATCTCTTATATATCTCTTATATATCTCTTATATGTCTCTTATATATCTCTATATCTCTTATATATCTCTATCTCTTATATATCTCCTATATATCTCTTATATATCTCTTATATATCTCTATCTCTTATATATCTCTTATATATCTCTTATATATCTCTATCTCTTATATATCTCTTATATATCTCTTATATATCTCTTATATATCTCTTATATATCTCTTATATATCTCTTATATATCTCCTATATCTCTTATGTATCTCTTATGTATCTCTTATATATCTCTTATATATCTCTTATGTATCTCTTATATATATCTCTTATATATCTCTTATATATCTCTTACATATCTTACATATCTCTTATATATCTCCTATATATCTCTTATATATCTCCTATATCTCTTATGTATCTCTTATATATCTCTTATATATCTCTTATATATCTCTTATATATCTCTTATATATCTCTTATCTCTTATATATCTCTTATGTATCTCTTATATATCTCTTATATATCTCCTATATCTCTTATGTATCTCTTATATATCTCTTATATATCTCTTATGTATCTCTTATGTATCTCTTATATATCTCTTATATATCTCTTATATATCTCTTATATATCTCTTATATATCTCTTATCTCTTATGTATCTCTTATATATCTCTTATATATCTCCTATATCTCATGTATCTCTTATGTATCTCTTATATATCTCTTATATGTCTCTTATATATCTCTTATATATCTCTTATCTCTTATATATCTCTTATATATCTCTTATCTCTTATATATCTCTTATATATCTCTTATGTATCTCTTATGTATCTCTTATGTATCTCTTATGTATCTCTTATGTATCTCTTATGTATCTCTTATATATCTCTTATATATCTCTTATCTCTTATCTCTTATATATCTCTTATATATCTCTTATATATCTCTTATATATCTCTTATATATATATCTTATATATCTCTTATATATCTCTTATATATCTCTTATATATCTCTTATATATCTCTTATATATCTCTTATATATCTCTTATATATCTCTTATCTCTTATATATCTCTTATATATCTCTTATATATCTCTTATGTATCTCTTATGTATCTCTTATGTATCTCTTATATATCTCTTATATATCTCTTATATATCTCTATCTCTTATATATCTCCTATATATCTCTTATATATCTCTTATATATCTCTATCTCTTATATATCTCTTATATATCTCTTATATATCTCTATCTCTTATATATCTCTTATATATCTCTAATATATCTCTTATATATCTCCTATATCTCTTATGTATCTCTTATGTATCTCTTATGTATCTCTTATATATCTCTTATATATCTCTTATATATCTCTTATATATCTCTTATATATCTCTTATATATCTCCTATATATCTCCTATATATCTCCTATATATCTCTTATATATCTCTATATCTCTTATATATCTCTATATCTCTTATATATCTCTATATCTCTTATATATCTCTTATATATCTCTTATATATCTCTTATATATCTCTTATGTATCTCTTATATATATCTCTTATATATCTCTTACATATCTCTTATATATCTCCTATATATCTCTTATATATCTCTTATATATCTCTTATCTCTTATATATCTCCTATATATCTCTTATATATCTCTTATATATCTCCTATATATCTCATATATATCTCTTATATATCTCTTATATATCTCTATATCTCTTATATATCTCTATCTCTTATATATCTCTATATCTCTTATATATCTCTTATATATCTCTTATATATCTCTTATATATCTCTTATATATCTCTTATGTATCTCTTATATATATCTCTTATATATCTCTTACATATCTCTTACATATCTCTTATATATCTCCTATATATCTCTTATATATCTCTTATATATCTCTTATCTCTTATATATCTCCTATATCTCTTATGTATCTCTTATATATCTCTTATATATCTCTTATATATCTCTTATATATCTCTTATATATCTCTTATATATCTCTTATATATCTCCTATATATCTCTTATATATCTCTTATATATCTCTTATATATCTCTATCTCTTATATATCTCCTATATATCTCTTATATATCTCTTATATATCTCTATCTCTTATATATCTCTTATATATCTCTATCTCTTATATATCTCTTATATATCTCTTATATATCTCTTATATATCTCCTATATCTCTTATGTATCTCTTATGTATCTCTTATATATCTCTTATATATCTCTTATGTATCTGTTATATATATCTCTTATATATCTCTTATATATCTCTTACATATCTCTTACATATCTCTTATATATCTCCTATATATCTCTTATATATCTCCTATATCTCTTATGTATCTCTTATATATCTCTTATATATCTCTATATCTCTTATATATCTCTATATCTCTTATATATCTCCTATATATCTCCTATATATCTCTTATATATCTCTTATATATCTCTATATCTCTTATATATCTCTATATCTCTTATATATCTCCTATATATCTCTTGTATATCTCTTATATATCTCTATCTCTTATATATCTCTTATATATCTCTTAAATATCTCTTATATATCTCTATCTCTTATATATCTCTTATATATCTCTTATATATCTCTTATATATCTCCTATATCTCTTATGTATCTATTATGTATCTCTTATGTATCTCTTATATATCTCTTATATATCTCTTATATATCTCTTATATATCTCTTATATCTCTCTTATATATCTCTTATCTCCTATATATCTCTAATATATCTCTTATATATCTCTTATGTATCTCTTATATATCTCTTATCTCCTATATATCTCTAATATATCTCTTATATATCTCTTATGTATCTCTTATATATCTCTTATCTCTTATATATCTCTTATATATCTCCTATATCTCTTATGTATCTCTTATATATCTCTTATATATCTCTTATATATCTCTTATATATCTCTTATATATCTCCTATGTATCTCTTATGTATCTCTTATATCTCTTATATATCTCTTATATATCTCTTATATATCTCTTATATATCTCTTATCTCTTATATATCTCTTATATATCTCTTATATATCTCTTATATATCTCTTATATATCTCTTATATATCTCTTATATATCTCTTATATATCTCTTATATATCTCTTATATATCTCTTATATATCTCTTATATATCTCTTATATATCTCTTATATAGCTCTTATCTCTTATGTATCTCTTATGTATCTCTTATGTATCTCTTATGTATCTCTTATGTATCTCTTATGTATCTCTTATGTATCTCTTATATATCTCTTATATATCTCTTATATATCTCTTATATATCTCTTATATATCTCTTATATATCTCTTATATATCTCTTATATATCTCTTATATATCTCTTATATATCTCTTATATATCTCTTATCGCTTATATATCTCTTTATCGCTTATATATCTCTTATATATCTCTTATATATCTCTTATCTCCTATATATCTCTTATATATCTCTTATATATCTCTTATATATCTCTTATCTCCTATATATCTCTTATATATCTCTTATATATCTCTTATATATCTCTTATATATCTCTTATATATCTCTTATATATCTCTTATCTCCTATATATCTCTAATATATCTCTTATATATCTCTTATCTCCTATATATCTCTTATATATCTCTTATATATCTCTTATATATCTCTTATATATCTCCTATATATCTCTTATATATCTCTTATATATCTCTTATCTCTTATCTCTTATATATCTCTTATATATCTCTTATATATCTCTTATATATCTCTTATCTCTTATATATCTCTTATATATCTCCTATATCTCTTATGTATCTCTTATATATCTCCTATATCTCTTATGTATCTCTTATATATATCTTATATATCTCTTATATATCTCTTATATATCTCTTATATATCTCCTATATATCTCTTATATATCTCTTATATATCTCTTATATATCTCTTATCTCTTATATATCTCTTATATATCTCCTATATCTCTTATGTATCTCTTATATATCTCTTATATATCTCTATATCTCTTATATATCTCTATCTCTTATATATCTCTTATATATCTCTTATATATCTCTTATATATCTCTTATATATCTCTTATATATCTCTTATATATCTCTTATATATCTCTTATATATCTCTTATCTCTTATATATCTCCTATATCTCTTATATATCTCTTATATATCTCTTATATATCTCTATATCTCTTATATATCTCTTATATATCTCTTATCTCTTATGTATCTCTTATATATCTCTTATATATCTCTTATATATCTCTTATCTCCTATATATCTCCTATATATCTCTTATATATCTCTTAAATATCTCTTATATATCTCTTATATATCTCCTATATATCTCTTATATATCTCTTATGTATCTCTTTTATATCTCTTTTATATCTCTTTTATATCTCTTATATATCTCTTATATATCTCTTATCTCTTATGTATCTCTTATATATCTCTTATATATCTCTTATCTCCTATATATCTCCTATATATCTCTTATATATCTCTTAAATATCTCTTATATATCTCTTATATATCTCCTATATATCTCTTATATATCTCTTATGTATCTCTTTTATATCTCTTTTATATCTCTTATATATCTCTTATATATCTCTTATATATCTCTTATATATCTCTTATATATCTCTTATCTCCTATATATCTCTAATATATCTCTTATATATCTCTTATATATCTCTTATATATCTCTTATCTCCTATATATCTCTTATGTATCTCTTATATATCTCTTATATATCTCCTATATCTCATGTATCTCTTATATATCTCTTATATATCTCTTATCTCTTATATATCTCTTATGTATCTCTTATATATCTCTTATATATCTCCTATATCTCTTATGTATCTCTTATATATCTCTTATATATCTCTTATGTATCTCTTATGTATCTCTTATGTATTTCTTATATATCTCTTATATATCTCTTATATATCTCTTATATATCTCTTATATGTCTCTTATATATCTCTTATATATCTCTTATATATCTCTTATATATCTCCTGTATCTCTTATGTATCTCTTATGTATCTCTTATATATCTCTTATATAGCTCTTATATGACTCTTATATATCTCTTATGTATCTCTTATATATCTCTTATATATCTCCTATATCTCTTATGTATCTCTTATATATCGCTTATATATCTCTTATTGCTTATATATCTCATATATATCTCTTATGTATCTCTTATGTATCTCTTATGTATCTCTTATATATCTCTTATGTATCTCTTATGTATCTCTTATGTATCTCTTATGTATCTCTTATATATCTCTTATATATCTCTTATATATCTCTTATATATCTCTTATATATCTCTTATATATCTCTTATATATCTCTTATATATCTCTTATATATCTCTTATCGCTTATATATCTCTTATATATCTCTATATCTCTTATATATCTCTTATGTATCTCTTATGTATCTCTTATGTATCTCTTATATATCTCTTATGTATCTCTTATGTATCTCTTATGTATCTCTTATGTATCTCTTATATATCTCTTATGTATCTCTTATATATCTCTTATATATCTCTTATATATCTCTTATATATCTCTTATATATCTCTTATATATCTCTTATATATCTCTTATATATATCTCTTATCGCTTATATATCTCTTATATATCTCTTATATATCTCTTATATATCTCTTATATATCTCTTATATATCTCTTATATATCTCTTATATATCTCTTATATATCTCTTATATATCTCTTATATATATCTCTTATCGCTTATATATCTCTTATATATCTCTTATATATCTCTTATATATCTCTTATATATCTCTTATATATCTCTATATCTCTTATATATCTCTTATATATCTCCTATATATCTCCTATATATCTCTTATATATCTCTTATATATCTCGTATATATCTCTTATATATCTCTTATCGCTTATATATCTCTTATGTATCTCTTATATATCTCTTATATATCTCTTATATATCTCTTATATATCTCTTATATATCTCTTATCGCTTATATATCTCTTATGTATCTCTTATATATCTCTTATATCTCTCTTATATATCTCTTATATATCTCTTATATATCTCTTATATATCTCTTATATATCTCTTATATATCTCTTATATATCTCTAATATATCTCTTATATATCTCCTATATCTCCTATGTATCTCTTATGTATCTCTTATGTATCTCTTATATATCTCTTATATATCTCTTATGTATCTCTTATATATATATCTCTTATATATCTCTTATATATCTCTTACATATCTCTTATATATCTCCTATATATCTCTTATATATTTTCTATATCTCTTATGTATCTCTTATATATCTCTTATATATCTCTTATATATCTCCTATATATCTCCTATATATCTCTTATATATCTCTTATATATCTCTATATCTCTTATATATCTCTATATCTCTTATATATCTCTATATCTCTTATATATCTCTATATCTCTTATATATCTCTTATATATCTCTTATATATCTCTTATGTATCTCTTATATATATCTCTTATATATCTCTTACATATCTCTTATATATCTCCTATATATCTCTTATATATCTCTTATATATCTCTTATCTCTTATATATCTCCTATATCTCTTATGTATCTCTTATATATCTCTATCTCTTATATATCTCTTATATATCTCTTATATATCTCTATCTCTTATATATCTCTTATATATCTCTTATATATCTCTTATATGTCTCTTATATATCTCTATATCTCTTATATATCTCTATCTCTTATATATCTCCTATATATCTCTTATATATCTCTTATATATCTCTATCTCTTATATATCTCTTATATATCTCTTATATATCTCTATCTCTTATATATCTCTTATATATCTCTTATATATCTCTTATATATCTCTTATATATCTCTTATATATCTCTTATATATCTCCTATATCTCTTATGTATCTCTTATGTATCTCTTATATATCTCTTATATATCTCTTATGTATCTCTTATATATATCTCTTATATATCTCTTATATATCTCTTACATATCTTACATATCTCTTATATATCTCCTATATATCTCTTATATATCTCCTATATCTCTTATGTATCTCTTATATATCTCTTATATATCTCTTATATATCTCTTATATATCTCTTATCTCTTATATATCTCTTATGTATCTCTTATATATCTCTTATATATCTCCTATATCTCTTATGTATCTCTTATATATCTCTTATATATCTCTTATGTATCTCTTATGTATCTCTTATATATCTCTTATATATCTCTTATATATCTCTTATATATCTCTTATATATCTCTTATCTCTTATGTATCTCTTATATATCTCTTATATATCTCCTATATCTCATGTATCTCTTATGTATCTCTTATATATCTCTTATATATCTCTTATCTCTTATATATCTCTTATATATCTCTTATATATCTCTTATATATCTCTTATATATCTCTTATATATCTCTTATCTCTTATATATCTCTTATATATCTCTTATATATCTCTTATGTATCTCTTATGTATCTCTTATGTATCTCTTATGTATCTCTTATGTATCTCTTATGTATCTCTTATGTATCTCTTATATATCTCTTATATATCTCTTATATATCTCTTATCTCTTATATATCTCTTATATATCTCTTATATATCTCTTATATATCTCTTATATATATATCTTATATATCTCTTATATATCTCTTATATATCTCTTATATATCTCTTATATATCTCTTATATATCTCTTATATATCTCTTATATATCTCTTATATATCTCTTATATATCTCTTATGTATCTCTTATGTATCTCTTATGTATCTCTTATGTATCTCTTATATATCTCTTATATATCTCTTATATATCTCTTATATATCTCTATCTCTTATATATCTCCTATATATCTCTTATATATCTCTTATATATCTCTATCTCTTATATATCTCTTATATATCTCTTATATATCTCTATCTCTTATATATCTCTTATATATCTCTAATATATCTCTTATATATCTCCTATATCTCTTATGTATCTCTTATGTATCTCTTATGTATCTCTTATATATCTCTTATATATCTCTTATATATCTCTTATATATCTCCTATATATCTCCTATATATCTCCTATATATCTCTTATATACCTATATATCTCTTATATATCTCTATATCTCTTATATATCTCTATATCTCTTATATATCTCTATATCTCTTATATATCTCTTATATATCTCTTATATATCTCTTATATATCTCTTATGTATCTCTTATATATATCTCTTATATATCTCTTACATATCTCTTATATATCTCCTATATATCTCTTATATATCTCTTATATATCTCTTATCTCTTATATATCTCCTATATATCTCTTATATATCTCTTATATATCTCCTATATATCTCATATATATCTCTTATATATCTCTTATATATCTCTATATCTCTTATATATCTCTATCTCTTATATATCTCTATATCTCTTATATATCTCTTATATATCTCTTATATATCTCTTATATATCTCTTATATATCTCTTATGTATCTCTTATATATATCTCTTATATATCTCTTACATATCTCTTACATATCTCTTATATATCTCCTATATATCTCTTATATATCTCTTATATATCTCTTATCTCTTATATATCTCCTATATCTCTTATGTATCTCTTATATATCTCTTATATATCTCTTATATATCTCTTATATATCTCTTATATATCTCTTATATATCTCTTATATATCTCTTATATATCTCCTATATATCTCTTATATATCTCTTATATATCTCTATATCTCTTATATATCTCTATCTCTTATATATCTCCTATATATCTCTTATATATCTCTTATATATCTCTATCTCTTATATATCTCTTATATATCTCTATCTCTTATATATCTCTTATATATCTCCTATATCTCTTATGTATCTCTTATGTATCTCTTATGTATCTCTTATATATCTCTTATATATCTCTTATGTATCTGTTATATATATCTCTTATATATCTCTTATATATCTCTTACATATCTCTTACATATCTCTTATATATCTCCTATATATCTCTTATATATCTCCTATATCTCTTATGTATCTCTTATATATCTCTTATATATCTCTATATCTCTTATATATCTCCTATATCTCCTATATATCTCTTATATATCTCTTATATATCTCTATATCTCTTATATATCTCTATATCTCTTATATATCTCCTATATATCTCTTGTATATCTCTTATATATCTCTATCTCTTATATATCTCTTATATATCTCTTAAATATCTCTTATATATCTCTATCTCTTATATATCTCTTATATATCTCTTATATATCTCTTATATATCTCCTATATCTCTTATGTATCTATTATGTATCTCTTATGTATCTCTTATATATCTCTTATATATCTCTTATATATCTCTTATATATCTCTTATATCTCTCTTATATATCTCTTATCTCCTATATATCTCTAATATATCTCTTATATATCTCTTATGTATCTCTTATATATCTCTTATCTCCTATATATCTCTAATATATCTCTTATATATCTCTTATGTATCTCTTATATATCTCTTATCTCTTATATATCTCTTATATATCTCCTATATCTCTTATGTATCTCTTATATATCTCTTATATATCTCTTATATATCTCTTATATATCTCTTATATATCTCCTATGTATCTCTTATGTATCTCTTATATCTCTTATATATCTCTTATATATCTCTTATATATCTCTTATATATCTCTTATCTCTTATATATCTCTTATATATCTCTTATATATCTCTTATATATCTCTTATATATCTCTTATATATCTCTTATATATCTCTTATCTCTTATGTATCTCTTATGTATCTCTTATGTATCTCTTATGTATCTCTTATGTATCTCTTATGTATCTCTTATATATCTCTTATATATCTCTTATATATCTCTTATATATCTCTTATATATCTCTTATATATCTCTTATATATCTCTTATATATCTCTTATATATCTCTTATATATCTCTTATATATCTCTTATCGCTTATATATCTCTTATATATCTCTTATATATCTCTTATATATCTCTTATCTCCTATATATCTCTTATATATCTCTTATATATCTCTTATATATCTCTTATATATCTCTTATCTCCTATATATCTCTTATATATCTCTTATATATCTCTTATATATCTCTTATATATCTCTTATATATCTCTTATCTCCTATATATCTCTAATATATCTCTTATATATCTCTTATATATCTCCTATATCTCTTATGTATCTCCTATATATATCTTATATATCTCTTATATATCTCTTATATATCTCCTATATATCTCTTATATATCTCTTATATATCTCTTATCTCTTATCTCTTATATATCTCTTATATATCTCTTATATATCTCTTATATATCTCTTATCTCTTATATATCTCTTATATATCTCCTGTATCTCTTATGTATCTCTTCTATATCTCCTATATCTCTTATGTATCTCTTATATATATCTTATATATCTCTTATATATCTCTTATATATCTCTTATATATCTCCTATATATCTCTTATATATCTCTTATATATCTCTTATCTCTTATATATCTCTTATATATCTCTTATATATCTCTTATCTCTTATATATCTCTTATATATCTCCTATATCTCTTATGTATCTCTTATATATCTCTTATATATCTCTATATCTCTTATATATCTCTATCTCTTATATATCTCTTATATATCTCTTATATATCTCTTATATATCTCTTATATATCTCTTATATATCTCTTATATATCTCTTATCTCTTATATATCTCCTATATCTCTTATATATCTCTTATATATCTCTTATATATCTCTATATCTCTTATATATCTCTTATATATCTCTTATCTCTTATGTATCTCTTATATATCTCTTATATATCTCTTATATATCTCTTATCTCCTATATATCTCCTATATATCTCTTATATATCTCTTAAATATCTCTTATATATCTCTTATATATCTCCTATATATCTCTTATATATCTCTTATGTATCTCTTTTATATCTCTTTTATATCTCTTATATATCTCTTATATATCTCTTATATATCTCTTATATATCTCTTATATATCTCTTATCTCCTATATATCTCTAATATATCTCTTATATATCTCTTATATATCTCTTATCTCCTATATATCTCTTATGTATCTCTTATATATCTCTTATATATCTCCTATATCTCATGTATCTCTTATATATCTCTTATATATCTCTTATCTCTTATATATCTCTTATGTATCTCTTATATATCTCTTATATATCTCCTATATCTCTTATGTATCTCTTATATATCTCTTATATATCTCTTATGTATCTCTTATGTATCTCTTATGTATTTCTTATATATCTCTTATATATCTCTTATATATCTCTTATATATCTCTTATATGTCTCTTATATATCTCTTATATATCTCTTATATATCTCTTATATATCTCCTGTATCTCTTATGTATCTCTTATGTATCTCTTATATATCTCTTATATAGCTCTTATATGACTCTTATATATCTCTTATGTATCTCTTATATATCTCTTATATATCTCCTATATCTCTTATGTATCTCTTATATATCGCTTATATATCTCTTATTGCTTATATATCTCATATATATCTCTTATGTATCTCTTATGTATCTCTTATGTATCTCTTATATATCTCTTATGTATCTCTTATGTATCTCTTATGTATCTCTTATGTATCTCTTATATATCTCTTATATATCTCTTATATATCTCTTATATATCTCTTATATATCTCTTATATATCTCTTATATATCTCTTATATATCTCTTATATATCTCTTATATATCTCTTATCGCTTATATATCTCTTATATATCTCTATATCTCTTATATATCTCTTATGTATCTCTTATGTATCTCTTATGTATCTCTTATGTATCTCTTATATATCTCTTATGTATCTCTTATGTATCTCTTATATATCTCTTATATATCTCTTATATATCTCTTATATATCTCTTATATATCTCTTATATATCTCTTATATATATCTCTTATCGCTTATATATCTCTTATATATCTCTTATATATCTCTTATATATCTCTTATATATCTCTTATATATCTCTTATATATCTCTTATATATCTCTTATATATCTCTTATATATATCTCTTATCGCTTATATATCTCTTATATATCTCTTATATATCTCTTATATATCTCTTATATATCTCTTATATATCTCTATATCTCTTATATATCTCTTATATATCTCCTATATATCTCCTATATATCTCTTATATATCTCTTATATATCTCTTATATATCTCTTATATATCTCTTATCGCTTATATATCTCTTATGTATCTCTTATATATCTCTTATATATCTCTTATATATCTCCTATATATCTCTTATATATCTCTTATATATCTCTTATATATCTCTTATATATCTCTTATCGCTTATATATCTCTTATGTATCTCTTATATATCTCTTATATATCTCTTATATATCTCTTATATATCTCTTATATATCTCTTATATATCTCTTATCGCTTATATATCTCTTATGTATCTCTTATATATCTCTTATATCTCTCTTATATATCTCTTATATATCTCTTATATATCTCTTATATATCTCTTATATATCTCTTATATATCTCTTATATATCTCTTATATATTTCTTATATATCTCTTATCGCTTATATATCTCTTATGTATCTCTTATATATCTCTTATATATCTCTTATATATCTCTTATATATCTCTTATATATCTCTTATCGCTTATATATCTCTTATGTATCTCTTATATATCTCTTATATATCTCTTATATATCTCTTATATATCTCTTATCTCCTATATATCTCTTATATATCTCTTATATATCTCTTATCTCCTATATATCTCTTATATATCTCTTATATATCTCTTATATATCTCTTATATATCTCTTATATATCTCTTATATATCTCTTATCTCCTATATATCTCTAATATATCTCTTATATATCTCCTATATCTCTTATGTATCTCTTATATATATCTTATATATCTCTTATATATCTCTTATATATCTCCTATATATCTTATGTATCTCTTATATATCTCTTATATATCTCTTATATATCTCTTATCTCTTATATATCTCTTATATATCTCTTATATATCTCTTATATATCTCTTATATATCTCTTATCTCTTATATATCTCTTATATATCTCCTATATCTCTTATGTATCTCTTATATATATCTTATATATCTCTATATCTCTTATATATCTCTATATCTCTTATATATCTCTTATATATCTCTTATATATCTCTTATATATCTCTTATATATCTCTTATATATCTCTTATATATCTCTTATATATCTCTTATCTCTTATATATCTCTTATATATCTCCTATATATCTTATATATCTCTTATATATCTCTTATATATCTCTTATATATCTCTTATATATCTCTTATATATCTCTTATATATCTCTTATATATCTCTTATATATCTCTTATTGCTTATATATCTCTTATGTATCTCTTATGTATCTCTTATATATCTCTTATATATCGCTTATATATCTCTTATCGCTTATATATCTCTTATATATCTCTTATATATCTCTTATTTATCTCTTATATATCTCTTATATATCTCCTGTATCTCTTATGTATCTCTTATGTATCTCTTATGTATCTCTTATATATCTCTTATATGTCTCTTATATATCTCTTATATATCTCTTATATATATCTTATATATCTCCTGTATCTCTTATGTATCTCTTATATATCTCTTATATATCTCTTATATATCTCCTATATCTCTTATGTATCTCTTATATATCTCTTATATATCTCTATATCTCTTATATATCTCTTATATATCTCTATATCTCTTATATATCTCTTATATATCTCCTATATATCTCTTATATATCTCTTATATATCTCTTATATATCTCCTATATCTCTTATGTATCTCTATATCTCTTATATATCTCCTATATATCTCTTATATATCTCTTATATATCTCTTATATATCTCTTATATATCTCTTATATATCTCTTATCGCTTATATATCTCTTATGTATCTCTTATATATCTCTTATATATCTCTTATATATCTTTTATATATCTCTTATCTCCTATATATCTCTTATATATCTCTTATATATCTCTTATATATCTCTTATCTCCTATATATCTCTTATATATCTCTTATATATCTCTTATATATCTCTTATCTCCTATATATCTCTAATATATCTCTTATATATCTCTTATATATCTCCTATATCTCTTATGTATCTCTTATGTATCTCTTATATATCTCTTATATATCTCTTATCTCTTATCTCTTATATATCTCTTATATATCTCTTATATATCTCTTATATATCTCTTATATATCTCTTATCTCTTATATATCTCTTATATATCTCTTATATCTCTTATGTATCTCTTATATATCTCTTATATATCTCTATATCTCTTATATATCTCTATATCTCTTATATATCTCTTATATATCTCTTATCTCTTATATATCTCTTATATATCTCCTATATCTCTTATATATCTCTTATATATCTCTATATCTCTTATATATCTCTTATATATCTCTTATATATCTCTTATATATCTCTTATATATCTCTTATATATCTCTTATATATCTCTTATCGCTTATATATCTCTTATATATCGCTTATATATCTCTTATATATCGCTTATATATCTCTTATCGCTTATATATCTCTTATATATCTCTTATATATCTCTTATATATCTCTTATATATCTCTTATATATATCTCTTATATATCTCTTATATATCTCTTGTCTCTTATATATATCTTATATATCTCCTATATCTCTTATGTATCTCTTATATATCTCTTATATATCTCTTATATATCTCTTATATATCTCTTATATATCTCTTATATATCTCTTATATATCTCTTATATATCTCATATATCTCATATATCTCTTATCTCTTATCTCTTATATATCTATTATATATCTCTTATATATCTCTATCTCTTATATATCTCTTATATATCTCTTATATATCTCTTATATATCTCTTATATATCTCTTATATATCTCTTATATATCTCTTATCGCTTATATATCTCTTATGTATCTCTTATGTATCTCTTATATATCGCTTATATATCTCTTATATATCTCTTATATATCTCTTATATATCTCTTATATATCTCTTATATATATCTTATATATCTCTTATCTCTTATATATCTCTTATATATCTCCTATATCTCTTATGTATCTCTTATATATCTCTATATCTCTTATATATCTCTATATCTCTTATATATCTCTTATATATCTCTTATATATCTCTTATATATCTCTTATCTCTTATCTCTTATATATCTCTTATATATCTCCTATATCTCTTATATATCTCTTATATATCTCTTATATATCTCTATATCTCTTATATATCTCTTATATATCTCTTATATATCTCTTATATATCTCTTATATATCTCTTATCGCTTATATATCTCTTATGTATCTCTTATGTATCTCTTATATATCTCTTATATATCTCTTATATATCTCTTATATATCGCTTATATATCTCTTATCGCTTATATATCTCTTATATATCTCTTATATATCTCTTATATATCTCTTATATATCTCTTATCTCTTATATATCTCTTATATATCTCCTATATCTCTTATGTATCTCTTATATATCTCTTATATATCTCTATATCTCTTATATATCTCTATATCTCTTATATATCTCTTATATATCTCTTATATATCTCTTATATATCTCTTATATATCTCTTATATATCTCTTATATATCTCTTATCTCTTATATATCTCTTATATATCTCTTATCTCTTATATATCTCTTATATATCTCTTATATATCTCTATATCTCTTATATATCTCTTATATATCTCTTATATATCTCTTATATATCTCTTATATATCTCTTATATATCTCTTATATATCTCTTATATATCTCTTATATATCTCTTATATATCTCTTATCGCTTATATATCTCTTATGTATCTCTTATGTATCTCTTATGTATCTCTTATATATCTCTTATATATCTCTTATATATCTCTTATATATCGCTTATATATCTCTTATCGCTTATATATCTCTTATATATCTCTTATATATCTCTTATATATCTCTTATATATCTCTTATATATCTCTTATATATCTCTTATATATCTCTTATCTCTTATATATCTCTTATATATCTCTTATATATCTCTTATCTCTTATATATCTCTTATATATCTCTTATATATCTCTATATCTCTTATATATCTCTTATATATCTCTTATATATCTCTTATATATCTCTTATATATTTCTTATATATCTCTTATATATCTCTTATCGCTTATATATCTCTTATGTATCTCTTATGTATCTCTTATGTATCTCTTATGTATCTCTTATATCTCTTATATCTCTTATATATCTCTTATATATCTCTTATATATCTCTTATATATCTCTTATCTCTTATATATCTCTTATATATCTCTTATATATCTCTTATATATCTCTTATCTCTTATATATCTCTTATATATCTCTTATATATCTCTTATATATCTCTTATATATCTCTTATATATCTCTTATATATCTCTTATATATCTCTTATCTCTTATGTATCTCTTATATATCTCTTATATATCTCCTATATCTCATGTATCTCTTATGTATCTCTTATATATCTCTTATATATCTCTTATATATCTCTTATATATCTCTTATCTCTTATATATCTCTTATATATCTCTTATGTATCTCTTATGTATCTCTTATATATCTCATAAATATCTCTTATGTATCTCTTATATATATATCTCTTATATATCTCTTATATATCTCTTATATATCTCTTATATATCTCCTATATCTCATGTATCTCTTATATATCTCTTATATATCTCTTATATATCTCTTATATATCTCTTATCGCTTATATATCTCTTATGTATCTCTTATGTATCTCTTATATATCGCTTATATATCTCTTATCGCTTATATATCTCTTATATATCTCTTATATATCTCTTATATATCTCTTATATATATCTTATATATCTCTTATCTCTTATATATCTCTTATATATCTCCTATATCTCTTATGTATCTCTTATATATCTCTATATCTCTTATATATCTCTATATCTCTTATATATCTCTTATATATCTCTTATATATCTCTTATATATCTCTTATCTCTTATCTCTTATATATCTCTTATATATCTCCTATATCTCTTATATATCTCTTATATATCTCTTATATATCTCTATATCTCTTATATATCTCTTATATATCTCTTATATATCTCTTATATATCTCTTATCGCTTATATATCTCTTATGTATCTCTTATGTATCTCTTATATATCTCTTATATATCTCTTATATATCTCTTATATATCGCTTATATATCTCTTATCGCTTATATATCTCTTATATATCTCTTATATATCTCTTATATATATCTTATATATCTCTTATATATATATCTTATATATCTCTTATCTCTTATATATCTCTTATATATCTCCTATATCTCTTATGTATCTCTTATATATCTCTTATATATCTCTATATCTCTTATATATCTCTATATCTCTTATATATCTCTTATATATCTCTTATATATCTCTTATATATCTCTTATATATCTCTTATCTCTTATATATCTCTTATATATCTCTTATCTCTTATCTCTTATATATCTCTTATATATCTCTTATATATCTCTATATCTCTTATCGCTTATATATCTCTTATGTATCTCTTATATATCTCTATATCTCTTATATATCTCTTATATATCTCTTATATATCTCTTATATATCTCTTATATATTTCTTATATATCTCTTATATATCTCTTATCGCTTATATATCTCTTATGTATCTCTTATGTATCTCTTATATATCTCTTATATATCTCTTATATATCGCTTATATATCTCTTATCGCTTATATATCTCTTATATATCTCTTATATATCTCTTATATATCTCTTATATATCTCTTATATATCTCTTATATATCTCTTATATATCTCTTATCTCTTATATATCTCTTATATATCTCTTATATATCTCTTATCTCTTATATATCTCTTATATATCTCTTATATATCTCTATATCTCTTATATATCTCTTATATATCTCTTATATATCTCTTATATATCTCTTATATATTTCTTATATATCTCTTATATATCTCTTATCGCTTATATATCTCTTATGTATCTCTTATGTATCTCTTATGTATCTCTTATGTATCTCTTATATCTCTTATATCTCTTATATATCTCTTATATATCTCTTATATATCTCTTATCTCTTATATATCTCTTATATATCTCTTATATATCTCTTATCTCTTATCTCTTATATATCTCTTATATATCTCTTATATATCTCTTATATATCTCTTATATATCTCTTATATATCTCTTATATATCTCTTATATATCTCTTATCTCTTATGTATCTCTTATATATCTCTTATATATCTCCTATATCTCATGTATCTCTTATGTATCTCTTATATATCTCTTATATATCTCTTATATATCTCTTATCTCTTATATATCTCTTATGTATCTCTTATGTATCTCTTATGTATCTCTTATGTATCTCTTATATATCTCTTATATATCTCTTATATATCTCTTATATATCTCTTATATATCTCTTATATATCTCTTATATATCTCTTATATATCTCTTATATATCTCTTATATATCTCTTACATATCTCTTATATATCTCTTATATATCTCTTATATATCTCTTATCTCTTATGTATCTCTTATGTATCTCTTATGTATCTCTTATATATCTCTTATATATCTCTTATATATCTCTTATATATCTCTTATATATCTCTTATATATCTCTTATATATCTCTTATATATCTCTTATATATCTCATATATCTCTTATATATCTCTTATATATCTCTTATCTCTTATGTATCTCTTATATATCTCTTATATATCTCCTATATCTCATGTATCTCTTATGTATCTCTTATATATCTCTTATATATCTCTTATATATCTCTTATATATCTCTTATCTCTTATATATCTCTTATATATCTCTTATATATCTCTTATATATCTCTTATATATCTCTTATATATCTCTTATATATCTCTTATCTCTTATATATCTCGTATGTATCTCTTATGTATCTCTTATATATCTCTTATATATCTCTTATCTCTTATCTCTTATCTCTTATCTCTTATATATCTCTTATATATCTCTTATATATCTCTTATATATCTCTTATATATCTCTTATATATATATCTTATATATCTCTTATATATCTCTTATATATCTCTTATATATCTCTTATATATCTCTTATGTATCTCTTATGTATCTCTTATGTATCTCTTATGTATCTCTTATGTATCTCTTATATATCTCTTATATATCTCTTATATATCTCTTATATATCTCTTATATATCTCTTATATATCTCTTATATATCTCTTATATATCTCCTGTATCTCATGTATCTCTTATGTATCTCTTATGTATCTCTTATGTATCTCTTATGTATCTCTTATGTATCTCTTATGTATCTCTTATGTATCTTTTATGTATCTCTTATGTATCTCTTATGTATCTCTTATGTATCTCTTATGTATCTCTTATGTATCTCTATATCTCTTATATATCTCCTATATATCTCTTATATATCTCTTATATATCTCTTATATATCTCTTATCGCTTATATATCTCTTATATATCTCTTATATATCTCTTATATATCTCTTATCTCCTATCTCCTATATATCTCTTATATATCTCTTATATATCTCTTATATATCTCTTATATATCTCTTATCTCCTATATATCTCTTATATATCTCTTATATATCTCTTATATATCTCTTATATATCTCTTATATATCTCTTATATATCTCTTATCTCCTATATATCTCTAATATATCTCTTATATATCTCTTATATATCTCCTATGTATCTCTTATATATATCTTATATATCTCTTATGTATCTCTTATGTATCTCTTATGTATCTCTTATGTATCTCTTATGTATCTCTTATGTATCTCTTATATATCTCTTATATATCTCTTATCTCTTATCTATTATATATCTCTTATATATCTCTTATATATCTCTTATATATATATCTTATATATCTCTATCTCTTATATATCTCCTATATATCTCTTATATATCTCTTATATATCTCTATCTCTTATATATCTCTTATATATCTCTTATATATCTCTATCTCTTATATATCTCTTATATATCTCTAATATATCTCTTATATATCTCCTATATCTCTTATGTATCTCTTATGTATCTCTTATGTATCTCTTATATATCTCTTATATATCTCTTATATATCTCTTATATATCTCTTATATATCTCCTATATATCTCCTATATATCTCTTATATATCTCTTATATATCTCTATATCTCTTATATATCTCTATATCTCTTATATATCTCTATATCTCTTATATATCTCTTATATATCTCTTATATATCTCTTATATATCTCTTATGTATCTCTTATATATATCTCTTACATATCTCTTATATATCTCCTATATATCTCTTATATATCTCTTATATATCTCTTATCTCTTATATATCTCCTATATATCTCTTATATATCTCTTATATATCTCCTATATATCTCCTATATATCTCCTATATATCTCTTATATATCTCTTATATATCTCTATATCTCTTATATATCTCTATCTCTTATATATCTCTATATCTCTTATATATCTCTTATATATCTCTTATATATCTCTTATATATCTATTATGTATCTCTTATATATATCTCTTATATATCTCTTACATATCTCTTATATATCTCCTATATATCTCTTATATATCTCTTATATATCTCTTATCTCTTATATATCTCTTATATATCTCTTATGTATCTCTTATATATCTCTTATATATCTCTTATATATCTCTTATATATCTCTTATATATCTCTTATATATCTCCTATATATCTCTTATATATCTCTTATATATCTCTATATCTCTTATATATCTCTATCTCTTATATATCTCCTATATATCTCTTATATATCTCTTATATATCTCTATCTCTTATATATCTCTTATATATCTCTTATATATCTCTATCTCTTATATATCTCTTATATATCTCCTATATCTCTTATGTATCTCTTATGTATCTCTTATGTATCTCTTATGTATCTCTTATATATCTCTTATGTATCTCTTATATATATCTTTTATATATCTCTTATATATCTCTTACATATCTCTTACATATCTCTTATATATCTCCTATATATCTCTTATATATCTCCTATATCTCTTATGTATCTCTTATATATCTCTTATATATCTCTTATATATCTCTTATATATCTCTTATATATCTCCTATATATCTCCTATATATCTCTTATATATCTCTTATATATCTCTATATCTCTTATATATCTCTATATCTCTTATATATCTCTTATATATCTCTTATATATCTCTATATCTCTTATATATCTCTATATCTCTTATATATCTCTATATCTCTTATATATCTCTTATATATCTCTTATGTATCTCTTATGTATCTCTTATGTATCTCTTATGTATCTCTTATATATCTCTTATATATCTCTTATATATCTCTTATATATCTCCTATATTTCTTATGTATCTCTTATGTATCTCTTATGTATCTCTTATATATCTCTTATCTCTTATATATCTCTTATGTATCTCTTATATATCTCTTATATATCTCTTATATATCTCCTATATCTCTTATATATCTCTTATCGCTTATATATCTCTTATATATCTCTTATATATCTCTTATGTATCTCTTATATATCTCTTATATATCTCTTATATATCTCTTATATATCTCTTATATATCTCTTATATATCTCTTATATATCTCTTATATATCTCTTATCGCTTATATATCTCTTATATGTCTCTTATATATCTCTTATGTATCTCTTATGTATCTCTTATGTATCTCTTATGTATCTCTTATGTATCTCTTATATATCTCTTATATATCTCTTATATATCTCTTATGTATCTCTTATATATATCTCTTATATATCTCTTACATATCTCTTATATATCTCCTATATATCTCTTATATATCTCTTATATATCTCTTATCTCTTATATATCTCCTATATCTCTTATGTATCTCTTATATATCTCTTATATATCTCTTATATATCTCTTATATATCTCCTATATATCTCTTATATATCTCTTATATATCTCTATATCTCTTATATATCTCTATCTCTTATATATCTCCTATATATCTCTTATATATCTCTATCTCTTATATATCTCTTATATATCTCTTATATATCTCTATCTCTTATATATCTCTTATATATCTCTTATATATCTCTTATATATCTCCTATATCTCTTATGTATCTCTTATGTATCTCTTATGTATCTCTTATATATCTCTTATATATCTCTTATATATCTCTTATGTATCTCATATATATATCTCTTATATATCTCCTATATATCTCTTATATATCTCCTATATCTCTTATGTATCTCTTATATATCTCTTATATATCTCTTATATATCTCTTATATATCTCCTATATATCTCCTATATATCTCTTATATATCTCTTATATATCTCTATATCTCTTATATATCTCTATATCTCTTATATATCTCTATATCTCTTATATATCTCTTATATATCTCTTATGTATCTCTTATATATATCTCTTATATATCTCTTACATATCTCTTATATATCTCCTATATATCTCTTATATATCTCTTATATATCTCTTATATATCTCTTATATATCTCTTATATATCTCCTATATATCTCTTATATATCTCTTATATATCTCTATATCTCTTATATATCTCTATCTCTTATATATCTCCTATATATCTCTTATATATCTCTTATATATCTCTATCTCTTATATATCTCTTATATATCTCTATCTCTTATATATCTCTTATATATCTCTAATATATCTCTTATATATCTCCTATATCTCTTATGTATCTCTTATGTATCTCTTATATATCTCTTATATATCTCTTATGTATCTCTTATATATATCTCTTATATGTCTCTTATATATCTCTTATATATCTCCTATATATCTCCTATATATCTCTTATATATCTCCTATATCTCTTATGTATCTCTTATGTATCTCTTATATATCTCTTATATATCTCTTATATATCTCTTATATATCTCCTATATATCTCCTATATATCTCTTATATATCTCTATATCTCTTATATATCTCTATATCTCTTATATATCTCTATATCTCTTATATATCTCTTATATATCTCTTATATATCTCTTATATATCTCTTATATATCTCTTATATATCTCTTATGTATCTCTTATATATATCTCTTATATATCTCTTACATATCTCTTATATATCTCCTATATATCTCTTATATATCTCTTATATATCTCTTATCTCTTATATATCTCCTATATCTCTTATGTATCTCTTATATATCTCTTATATATCTCTTATATATCTCTTATATATCTCTATATCTCTTATATATCTCTATCTCTTATATATCTCCTATATATCTCTTATATATCTCTTATATATCTCTATCTCTTATATATCTCTTATATATCTCTTATATATCTCTATCTCTTATATATCTCTTATATCTCTTATATATCTCTTATATATCTCTTATATATCTCTTATATATCTCCTATATCTCTTATGTATCTCTTATATATCTCTTATATATCTCTTATGTATCTCTTATATATATCTCTTATATATCTCTTATATATCTCTTACATATCTTACATATCTCTTATATATCTCCTATATATCTCTTATATATCTCATATATCTCTTATGTATCTCTTATATATCTCTTATATATCTCTTATATATCTCTTATATATCTCTTATATATCTCTTATATATCTCTATATCTCTTATACATCTCTATATCTCTTATATATTTCCTATATATCTCTTGTATATCTCTTATATATCTCTATCTCTTATATATCTCTTATATATCTCTTAAATATCTCTTATATATCTCTATCTCTTATATATCTCTTATATATCTCTTATATATCTCTTATATATCTCCTATATCTCTTATGTATCTCTTATGTATCTCTTATGTATCTCTTATATATCTCTTATATATCTCTAATATATCTCTTATATATCTCTTATATATCTCCTATATATCTCTTATATATATATATATCTTATATATCTCTTATGCATCTCTTATGTATCTCTTATGTATCTCTTATGTATCTCTTATGTATCTCTTATGTATCTCTTATATATCTCTTATATATCTCTTATATATCTCTTATATATCTCTTATATATCTCTTATATATCTCCTATATTTCTTATGTATCTATTATGTATCTCTTATGTATCTCTTATATATCTCTTATTTATCTCTTATGTATCTCTTATGTATCTCTTATATATCTCTTATGTATCTCTTATGTATCTCTTATGTATCTCTTATGTATCTCTTATATATCTCTTATATATCTCTTATATATCTCTTATATATCTCTTATATATCTCTTATATATCTCTTATATATCTCTTATATATCTCTTATATTTCTTATGTATCTCTTATGTATCTCTTATATATCTCTTATATATCTCTTATCTCTTATATATCTCTTATGTATCTCTTATATATCTCTTATATATCTCCTATATCTCTTATGTATCTCTTATATATCTCTTATGTATCTCTTATGTATCTCTTATGTATCTCTTATATATCTCTTATATATCTCTTATATGTCTCTTATATATCTCTTATATGTCTCTTATATATCTCTTATATATCTCTTATATATCTCTTATATATCTCTTATATATCTCCTGTATCTCTTATGTATCTCTTATGTATCTCTTATATATCTCTTATATAGCTCTTATATGACTCTTATATATCTCTTATGTATCTCTTATATATCTCTTATATATCTCCTATATCTCTTATGTATCTCTTATATATCGCTTATATATCTCTTATTGCTTATATATCTCATATATATCTCTTATGTATCTCTTATGTATCTCTTATGTATCTCTTATATATCTCTTATGTATCTCTTATGTATCTCTTATGTATCTCTTATGTATCTCTTATATATCTCTTATATATCTCTTATATATCTCTTATATATCTCTTATATATCTCTTATATATCTCTTATATATCTCTTATATATCTCTTATATATATATCTCTTATCGCTTATATATCTCTTATATATCTCTTATATATCTCTTATATATCTCTATATCTCTTATATATCTCTTATATATCTCTTATATATCTCTTATCGCTTATATATATCTTATATATCTCTATATCTCTTATATATCTCTTATGTATCTCTTATGTATCTCTTATGTATCTCTTATGTATCTCTTATATATCTCTTATATATCTCTTTTATATCTCTTATATATCTCTTATATATCTCTTATATATCTCTTATATATCTCTTATATATCTCTTATATATCTCTTATATATCTCTTATATATCTCTTATATATATCTCTTATCACTTATATATCTCTTATATATCTCTTATATATCTCTTATATATCTCTATATCTCTTATATATCTCTTATATATCTCTTATATATCTCTTATATATCTCTTATATATCTCTTATATATCTCTTATATATCTCTTATATATTTCTTATATATATCTCTTATCGCTTATATATCTCTTATATATCTCTTATATATCTCTTATATATCTCTATATCTCTTATATATCTCTTATATATCTCCTATATATCTCCTATATATCTCTTATATATCTCTTATATATCTCTTATATATCTCTTATATATCTCTTATATATCTCTTATCGCTTATATATCTCTTATGTATCTCTTATATATCTCTTATATATCTCTTATATATCTCTTATATATCTCTTATATATCTCTTATCGCTTATATATCTCTTATGTATCTCTTATATATCTCTTATATATCTCTTATATATCTCTTATATATCTCTTATATATCTCTTATATATCTCTTATATATCTCTTATCACTTATATATCTCTTATATATCTCTTATATATCTCTTATATATCTCTTATATATCTCTTATATATCTCTTATATATCTCTTATATATCTCTTATATATCTCTTATCGCTTATATATCTCTTATGTATCTCTTATGTATCTCTTATATATCTCTTATATATCTCTTATATCTCTTATATATCTCTTATATATCTCTTATCGCTTATATATCTCTTATGTATCTCTTATATATCTCTTATATATCTCTTATATATCTCTTATATATCTCTTATATATCTCTTATATATCTCTTATATATCTCTTATCTCCTATATATCTCTTATATATCTCTTATATATCTCTTATATATCTCTTATCTCCTATATATCTCCTATATATCTCTTATATATCTCTTATATATCTCTTATATATCTCTTATATATCTCTTATATATCTCTTATATATCTCTTATATATCTCTTATCTCCTATATATCTCTAATATATCTCTTATATATCTCCTATATCTCTTATGTATCTCTTATCTCTTATATATCTCTTATATATCTCTTATATATCTCTTATATATCTCCTATATATCTCTTATATATCTCTTATATATCTCTATATCTCTTATATATCTCTATCTCTTATATATCTCCTATATATCTCTTATATATCTCTTATATATCTCTATCTCTTATATATCTCTTATATATCTCTTATATATCTCTATCTCTTATATATCTCTTATATATCTCTTATATATCTCTTATATATCTCCTATATCTCTTATGTATCTCTTAAGTATCTCTTATGTATCTCTTATGTATCTCTTATATATCTCTTATATATCTCTTATATATCTCTTATGTATCTCATATATATCTCTTATATATCTCCTATATATCTCTTATATATCTCCTATATCTCTTATGTATCTCTTATATATCTCTTATATATCTCTATATCTCTTATATATCTCTATATCTCTTATATATCTCTTATATATCTCCTATATATCTTATATATCTCTTATATATCTCTTATATATCTCCTATATCTCTTATATATCTCTTATATATCTCTTATATATCTCTTATATATCTCTTATATATCTCTTATATATCTCTTATATATCTCTTATCTCTTATATATCTCTTATATATCTCCTATATATCTTATATATCTCTTATATATCTCTTATATATCTCCTATATCTCTTATATATCTCTTATATATTTCTTATATATCTCTTATATATCTCTTATATATCTCTTATATATCTCTTATCACTTATATATCTCTTATGTATCTCTTATGTATCTCTTATGTATCTCTTATATATCTCTTATATATCGCTTATATATCTCTTATCGCTTATATATCTCTTATATATCTCTTATATATCTCTTATTTATCTCTTATACAGTCGGGCAAAAAAGTATTTAGTCAGCCACCAATTGTGCAAGTTCTCCCACTTAAAAAGATGAGAGAGGCCTGTAATTTTCATCATAGGTATACCTCAACTATGAGAGACAAAATGAGGAAAAAAAATCCAGAAAATGACATTGTCTGATTTTTAAAGAATTTATTTGCAAATTATGGTGGAAAATAAGTATTTGGTCAATAACAAAAGTTCATCTCAGTACTTTGTTATATACCCTTTGTTGGCAATGACAGAGGTCAAACGTTTTCTGTAAGTCTTCACAAGGTTTTCACAAACTGTTGCTGGTATTTTGGCCCATTCCTCCATGCAGATCTCCTCTAGAGCAGTGATGTTTTGGGGCTGTCGCTGGGCAACACGGACTTTCAACTCCCTCCAAAGATTTTCTATGGGGTTGAGATCTGGAGACTGGCTCGGCCACTCCAGGACCTTGAAATGCTTCTTACGAAGCCACTCCTTTGTTACCCGGGCAGTGTGTTTGGGATCGTTGTCATGCTGAAAGACCCAGCCACGTTTCATCTTCAATGCCCTTGCTGATGGAAGGAGGTTTTCACTCAAAATCTGACGATACATGGCCCCATTCATTCTTTCCTTTACACGGAGCAGTCGTCCTGTTCCCTTTGCAGAAAAACAGCCCCAAAGCATGATGTTTCCACCCCCATGCTTTACAGTAGGTATGGTGTTCTTTGGATGCAACTCAGCATTCTTTCTCCTCCAAACACGACGAGTAGAGTTGTTACCAAAAAGTTCTATTTTGGTTTCATCTGACCATATGACATTCTCCCAATCCTCTTCTGGATCATCCAAATGCTCTCTAGCAAACTTCAGACGGGCCTGCACATGTACTGCCTTTAGCAGGGGGACACGTCTGGCACTGCAGGATTTGAGTCCCTGGCGGCGTAGTGTGTTACTGATGGTAGCCTTTGTTACTTTGGTCCCAGCTCTCAGCAGGTCATTCACTAGGTCCCCCCGTGTGGTTCTGGGATTTTTGATCACCGTTCTTGTGATCATTTTGACCCCACGGGGTGAGATCTTGCGGGGAGCCCCAGATCGAGGGAGACTATCAGTGGTCTTGTATGCCTTCCATTTCCTAATAATTGCTCCCACAGTTGATTTCTTCACACCAAGCTGCTTACCTATTGCAGATTCAGTCTTCCCAGCCTGGTGCAGGTCTACAATTTTGTTTCTGGTGTCCTTTGACAGCTCTTTGCTCTTGGCCATAGTGGAGTTTGGAGTGTGACTGTTTGAAGTGTTGGACAGGTGTCTTTTATATAGATAAAGAGTTCAAACAGGTGTCATTAATACAGGTAATGAGTGGAGGACAGAGGAGCCTCTTACAGAAGAAGTTACAGGTCTGTGAGAGCAAGAAATCTTGCTTGTTTGTTTTTTGACCAAATACTTATTTTCCACCATAATTTGCAAATAAATTCTTTAAAAATCAGACAATGTCATTTTCTGGATTTTTTTTCCTCATTTTGTCTCTCATAGTTGAGGTATACCTATGATGAAAATTACAGGCCTCTCTCATCTTTTTAAGTGGGAGAACTTGCACAATTGGTGGCTGACTAAATACTTTTTTGCCCGACTGTATATCTCTTATATATCTCCTGTATCTCTTATGTATTTCTTATGTATCTCTTATGTATCTCTTATATATCTCTTATATATCTCTTATATATCTCTTATATGTCTCTTATGTATCTCTTATATATCTCTTATATATCTCTTATATATCTCCTATATCTCTTATGTATCTCTTATATATCGCTTATATATCTCTTATCGCTTATATATCTCATATATATCTCTTATGTATCTCTTATGTATCTCTTATGTATCTCTTATGTATCTCTTATGTATCTCTTATGTATCTCTTATATATCTCTTATATATCTCTTATATATCTCTTATATATCTCTTATATATCTCTTATATATCTCTTATATATCTCTTATATATCTCTTATATATCTCTTATATATCTCTTATCGCTTATATATCTCTTATATATCTCTATATCTCTTATATATCTCTTATATATCTCTTATATATCTCCTATATCTCTTATGTATCTCTATATCTCTTATATATCTCCTATATATCTCTTATATATCTCTTATATATCTCTTATATATCTCTTATATATCTCTTATATATCTCTTATCGCTTATATATCTCTTATGTATCTCTTATATATCTCTTATATATCTCTTATATATCTCTTATATATCTCTTATCTCCTATATATCTCTTATATATCTCTTATATATCTCTTATATATCTCTTATATATCTCTTATCTCCTATATATCTCTTATATATCTCTTATATATCTCTTATATATCTCTTATCTCCTATATATCTCTAATATATCTCTTATATATCTCTTATATATCTCCTATATCTCTTATGTATCTCTTATGTATCTCTTATATATCTCTTATATATCTCTTATCTCTTATCTCTTATATATCTCTTATATATCTCTTATATATCTCTTATATATCTCTTATATATCTCTTATATATCTCTTATCTCTTATATATCTCTTATATATCTCCTATATCTCTTATGTATCTCTTATATATCTCTTATATATCTCTATATCTCTTATATATCTCTATATCTCTTATATATCTCTTATATATCTCTTATATATCTCTTATATATCTCTTATCTCTTATATATCTCTTATATATCTCCTATATCTCTTATATATCTCTTATATATCTCTATATCTCTTATATATCTCTTATATATCTCTTATATATCTCTTATATATCTCTTATATATCTCTTATATATCTCTTATCGCTTATATATCTCTTATATATCGCTTATATATCTCTTATATATCGCTTATATATCTCTTATCGCTTATATATCTCTTATATATCTCTTATATATCTCTTATATATCTCTTATATATCTCTTATATATCTCTTATATATCTCTTATATATCTCTTATATATCTCATATATCTCTTATCTCTTATCTCTTATATATCTCTTATATATCTCTTATATATCTCTATCTCTTATATATCTCTTATATATCTCTTATATATCTCTTATATATCTCTTATATATCTCTTATCGCTTATATATCTCTTATGTATCTCTTATGTATCTCTTATATATCGCTTATATATCTCTTATCGCTTATATATCTCTTATATATCTCTTATATATCTCTTATATATCTCTTATATATATCTTATATATCTCTTATCTCTTATATATCTCTTATATATCTCTTATGTATCTCTTATATATCTCTATATCTCTTATATATCTCTATATCTCTTATATATCTCTTATATATCTCTTATATATCTCTTATATATCTCCTATATCTCTTATGTATCTCTTATATATCTCTTATATATCTCTATATCTCTTATATATCTCTATATCTCTTATATATCTCTTATATATCTCCTATATCTCTTATATATCTCTTATATATCTCTTATATATCTCTTATCGCTTATATATCTCTTATGTATCTCTTATGTATCTCTTATGTATCTCTTATATATCTCTTATATATCTCTTATATATCTCTTATATATCTCTTATATATCTCTTATATATCTCTTATATATCTCTTATCGCTTATATATCTCTTATATATCTCTTATATATCTCTTATATATCTCCTATATCTCTTATATATCTCTATATCTCTTATATATCTCTAATATATCTCTTATATATCTCTTATATATCTCTTATATATCTCTATATCTCTTATATATCTCTAATATATCTCTTATGTATCTCTTATGTATCTCTTATATATCTCTTATATATCTCTTATATATCTCTATATCTCTTATATATCTCTTATATATCTCTTATATATCTCTTATCGCTTATATATCTCTTATGTATCTCTTATATATCTCTTATATATATCTTATATATCTCTATATCTCTTATATATCTCTTATATATCTCTTATATATCTCTTATATATCTCTTATATATCTCTTATCGCTTATATATCTCTTATGTATCTCTTATATATCTCTTATATATCTCTTATATATCTCTTATCTCCTATATATCTCTTATATATCTCTTATGTATCTCTTATATATCTCTTATATCTCTTATATATCTCTTATATATCTCTTATATATCTCTTATATATCTCTTATATATCTCTTATATATCTCTTATCTCCTATATATCTCTAATATATCTCTTATATATCTCTTATGTATCTCTTATATATCTCTTATCTCTTATATATCTCTTATATATCTCCTATATCTCTTATGTATCTCTTATGTATCTCTTATATATCTCTTATATATCTCTTATATATCTCTTATATATCTCTTATATATCTCCTATGTATCTCTTATGTATCTCTTATATCTCTTATATATCTCTTATATATCTCTTATATATCTCTTATCTCTTATCTCTTATATATCTCTTATATATCTCTTATATATCTCTTATATATCTCTTATATGTCTCTTATATGTCTCTTATATATCTCTTATATATCTCTTATATATCTCCTATGTATCTCTTATGTATCTCTTATATCTCTTATATATCTCTTATATATATCTTATATATCTCTTATATATCTCTTATCTCTTATCTCTTATATATCTCTTATATATCTCTTATATATCTCTTATCTCTTATATATCTCTTATATATCTCTTATCTCTTATCTCTTATATATCTCTTATATATCTCTTATATATCTATTATATATCTATTATATATCTCTTATCTCTTATATATCTCTTATATATCTCTTATATATCTCTTATATATCTCTTATATATCTCTTATCTCTTATATATCTCTTATATATCTCTTATATATCTCTTATATATCTCTTATCTCTTATCTCTTATCTCTTATATATCTCTTATATATCTCTTATCTCTTATCTCTTATATATCTCTTATATATCTCTTATATATCTCTTATATATCTATTATATATCTATTATATATCTCTTATCTCTTATATATCTCTTATATATCTCTTATATATCTCTTATATATCTCTTATATATCTCTTATATATCTCTTATATATCTCTTATATATCTCTTATATATCTCTTATATATCTCTTATATATCTCTTATATATCTCTTATATATCTTGTGAGGATACGAGTTCTTCAATCTCTCAGACACCGAGCAGATGAAACCAAAATATGGTTTATTTTTATCACAGCACACGAAAGTAGACGAAGACAGGAAAAAGATTCAAATGGTAGCATACAAACATCCGGGTAGCAAAGTCCTGGTAGCATTTCAGTCCAAATAACGAAACTATCACTTAGTCCACCCAGCAGTGACAGCAGAAACCTGTGCGAATCCACACAGCACCGGACACTCCACACCAGAGCCTATGTAGGATGCCCCCCCCCCCCCAGGCAAACGATGCGCTCACAAGGTCCAGTGGCAGAGTATCACCTCTAGCCAGGATTGCGACTAACATGAGGAGCTGGCAGGTGTACAAGTCATTTTAAAAACTTCCAATTTCCCACGGTGATCGCATCATCTGTGGGGTTGCCCAAGTTCCTGATTGGTGGATTCAAGCATCAGACACATCCCCCCAGGTAATATCCAGCTGGCCATCTGCTGCAGCCCCCCCCCTGCTGGGTCAGTTCCAGTAAGTCTGGAAGTAGCCAGGATATGCAGATGCAGTGTCAACACAAGATACAAAACACAGTCTGATTACATTATGTGGTGATCACCCCCTGTGGACAACCTTCCTGTTGAAAGCAGGGGCATTTGATCACCCCCTGTGGTGCCTGGTTCCACAAAGTCTGCTAGAGCCCAGAGGTTTACAAAGAATTGTAAACCCCCCTGTGGAGATGGTTCCTCTGCTATCTCTTTCCTGTATGAATAAAGTCCTGGGAAATACAGACATTACATTTCTGGTAGGATTATACAGCCTCATAATATATGATCTGGAACTACACACAGATTTGGGGGATAGAAACATCTATGGAGAATAAGAGGGTACAGACGGACTAAAATAGTACATTAATCACTACACCTAATAAAATATAATAATTACAGATTTACGGTCAGTTTGCTAACCTCACATATCTCTTATATATCTCTTATATATCTCTTATCTCTTATATATCTCTTATATATCTCTTATGTATCTCTTATGTATCTCTTATGTATCTCTTATATATCTCTTATATATCTCTTATATATCTCTTATATATCTCTTATATATCTCTTATATATCTCTTATATATCTCTTATGTATCTCTTATGTATCTCTTATGTATCTCTTATGTATCTCTTATATATCTCTTATATATCTCTTATATATCTCTTATATATCTCTTATATATCTCTTATGTATCTCTTATATATCTCTTATATATCTCTTATGTATCTCTTATGTATCTCTTATGTATCTCTTATGTATCTCTTATGTATCTCTTATGTATCTCTTATATATCTCTTATATATCTCTTATATATCTCTTATATATCTCTTATATATCTCTTATCTCTTATATATCTCTTATGTATCTCTTATGTATCTCTTATGTATCTCTTATGTATCTCTTATGTATCTCTTATGTATCTCTTATGTATCTCTTATGTATCTCTTATATATCTCTTATATATAGAAACATAGAAACATAGAAACATAGAATTTGACGGCAGATAAGAACCATTTGGCCCATCTAGTCTGCCCCTTTTTTACCCTTCAGGTAAACTCAACCCTTTTTAATCCTTATTTCTTTGTAAGGATATTCATATGCCTATCCCAAGCATGTTTAAATTGTTCTACTGTCTTAGCCTCTACCACCTCTGATGGGAGGCTATTCCACTTATCCACTACCCTTTCTGTGAAGTAATTCTTTCTAACATTTCCCCTGAACCTACCTCCCTCCAGTTTCAGTGCATGTCCTCGTGTTTTATTACTTGTTTTCCTTTGAAGAAAATTTCCCACCTGTACTATGTTAAAACCCTTGATATATTTGAAGATTTCTATCATGTCCCCCCTTTCCCTTCTCTGCTCCAAACTATACATGTTAAGATCTTTTAGTCTATCCAGGTAAGTTTTGTGATGTAGGCCATGAACCATTTTAGTTGCCCTTCTTTGTACACTCTCCAATGTATTTATATCCTTCTGAAGATATGGCCTCCAGAACTGGACACAGTATTCCAGATGAGGTCGTACCAATGACCTATAAAGTGGCATTATTACGTCTTTTTTTCTGCTACTGATTCCTCTCCCTATGCAACCAAGCATCTGACTAGCCTTCCTCATTGCTTTGTTACATTGCCTCCCTGCCTTTAAGTCACTTGAAATAGTGACTCCTAGATCTCTTTCCTCCTCAGTAGTTTCCATTATAGTACCCTTGATACTATATTGAGCCTTTGGGTTTTTGAGTCCCAAGTGCATAATTTTGCATTTTTTAGCATTAAACTGTAGTTGCCATTCTCTTGACCAATTCTCAAGTTTACTTAGATCATCAGTCATTTGATTTACCCCTCCTGGTGTGTCTACTCTGTTGCATATCTTTGTATCATCTGCAAAAAGGCATACTTTCCCTTCAATACCATTTGCAATGTCACTGACAAAGATATTAAAGAGCACTGGTCCAAGTACAGATCCCTGGGGTACTCCACTGGTAACATGTCCCTCCATAGAATGCACTCCATTTACGACAACTGTCTGTTTCCTATCCTGCAACCAGGTTCTTATCCATTTAATTGTTTTATAATCCAATCCCACACTTTCAAGTTTATTTAGCAGCCTGCGATGTGGGACAGTGTCAAATGCCTTACTAAGGTCTAGATATGCCACATCTACAGCCCCCCCTTCATCTAGTATTTTGGTCACGGAGTCAAAAAAGTCAATGAGACTTGTTTGGCATGATCTCCCTGCAGTAAAACCATGCTGTTTTGGATCCTGTAAGTTGTTTAATTTAAGATATTCCACTATTCTTTCTTTTAATAGTGTTTCCATTATTTTCCCTACTACTGATGTAAGGCTCACTGGTCTGTAGTTACTTGCTTCTTCTTTGCTTCCGCTTTTGTGCAGTGGAACTACATTTGCTTTTCTCCAGTCCTCTGGAACTGCACCTGTATCTAGTGACTGGTTGAATAAATCTGTTAATGGCGCTACCAACACATCTTTTAGTTCTTTTAGTATCCTTGGATGCACTCCGTCTGGCCCCATTGATTTATCCACTTTCAGTCTTGAAAGTTCTGTTAGGACTTTCTCCCTAGTAAATGTACCTAAATCTACCTTATTTTTATGAATGTCCTTGCAACTTAACTGTGGTCCCTTCCCTTCTCCTTCTATAGTGAATACAGAGCAAAAGTAATTATTTAGATATCTCTTATGTATCTCTTATGTATCTCTTATGTATCTCTTATGTATCTCTTATGTATCTCTTATGTATCTCTTATGTATCTCTTATATATCTCTTATATATCTCTTATATATCTCTTATATATCTCTTATCTCTTATATATCTCTTATATATCTCTTATATATCTCTTATATATCTCTTATCTCTTATATATCTCTTATATATCTCTTATATATCTCTTATATATCTCTTATATATCTCTTATATATCTCTTATATATCTCTTATATATCTCTTATATATCTCTTATCTCTTATATATCTCTTATATATCTCTTATATATCTCTTATATATCTCTTATATATCTCTTATATATCTCTTATATATCTCTTATCTCTTATATATCTCTTATATATCTCTTATATATCTCTTATATAGCTCTTATATGACTCTTATATATCTCTTATATATCTCTTATATATCTCTTATATATCTCTTATGTATCTCTTATGTATCTCTTATATATCTCTTATATATCTCTTATATATCTCTTATATATCTCTTATATATCTCTTATATATCTCTTATATATCTCTTATCGCTTATATATCTCTTATATATCTCTTATATATCTCTTATGTATCTCTTATGTATCTCTTATGTATCTCTTATGTATCTCTTATGTATCTCTTATGTATTTCTTATGTATCTCTTATATATCTCTTATATATCTCTTATATATCTCCTATATCTCTTATGTATCTCTATATCTCTTATATATCTCCTATATATCTCTTATATATCTCTTATATATCTCTTATATATCTCTTATATATCTCTTATATATCTCTTATATATCTCTTATATATCTCCTATATATCTCTTATATATCTCTTATATATCTCTTATATATCTCTTATATATCTCCTATATCTCTTATGTATCTCTATATCTCTTATATATCTCTTATATATCTCTTATATATCTCTTACTGTATATATCTCTTATATATCTCTTATATATCTCTTATATATCTCTTATCGCTTATATATCTCTTATATATCTCTTATATATCTCTTATATATCTCTTATATATCTCTTATATATCTCTTATATATCTCTTATCTCCTATATATCTCTTATATATCTCTTATATATCTCTTATATATCTCTTATCTCCTATATATCTCCTATATATCTCTTATATATCTCTTATATATCTCTTATATATCTCTTATATATCTCTTATCTCCTATATATCTCTAATATATCTCTTATATATCTCTTATATATCTCCTATATCTCTTATGTATCTCTTATATATATCTTATATATCTCTTATATATCTCTTATATATCTCCTATATATCTTATATATCTCTTATATATCTCTTATATATCTCTTATATATCTCTTATATATCTCTTATCTCCTATATATCTCCTATATATCTCTTATATATCTCTTATATATCTCTTATATATCTCTTATATATCTCTTATATATCTCTTATGTATCTCTTTTATATCTCTTTTATATCTCTTATATATCTCTTATATATCTCTTATATATCTCTTATATATCTCTTATATATCTCTTATCTCCTATATATCTCTAATATATCTCTTATATATCTCTTATGTATCTCTTATATATCTCTTATATATCTCTTATCTCCTATATATCTCTAATATATCTCTTATATATCTCTTATGTATCTCTTATATATCTCTTATCTCTTATATATCTCTTATATATCTCCTATATCTCTTATGTATCTCTTATATATCTCTTATATATCTCTTATATATCTCTTATATATCTCTTATATATCTCTTATATATCTCTTATATATCTCCTATGTATCTCTTATGTATCTCTTATATCTCTTATATATCTCTTATATATCTCTTATATATCTCTTATCTCTTATATATCTCTTATATATCTCCTATATCTCTTATGTATCTCTTATATATCTCTTATATATCTCTATATCTCTTATATATCTCTATCTCTTATATATCTCTTATATATCTCTTATATATCTCTTATATATCTCTTATATATCTCTTATATATCTCTTATATATCTCTTATATATCTCTTATCTCTTATATATCTCTTATATATCTCTTATCTCTTATATATCTCCTATATCTCTTATATATCTCTTATATATCTCTTATATATCTCTATATCTCTTATATATCTCTTATCTCTTATGTATCTCTTATATATCTCTTATATATCTCTTATATATCTCTTATATATCTCTTATCTCCTATATATCTCCTATATATCTCTTATATATCTCTTATATATCTCCTATATATCTCTTATATATCTCCTATATATCTCTTATATATCTCTTATGTATATCTTTTATATCTCTTTTATATCTCTTATATATCTCTTATATATCTCTTATATATCTCTTATATATCTCTTATATATCTCTTATATATCTCTTATCTCCTATATATCTCTAATATATCTCTTATATATCTCTTATGTATCTCTTATATATCTCTTATATATCTCTTATCTCCTATATATCTCTAATATATCTCTTATATATCTCTTATGTATCTCTTATATATCTCTTATCTCTTATATATCTCTTATATATCTCCTATATCTCTTATGTATCTCTTATATATCTCTTATATATCTCTTATATATCTCTTATATATCTCTTATATATCTCCTATGTATCTCTTATGTATCTCTTATATCTCTTATATATCTCTTATATATCTCTTATATATCTCTTATATATCTCTTATCTCTTATATATCTCTTATATATCTCTTATCGCTTATATATCTCTTATATATCTCTTATATATCTCTTATCTCCTATATATCTCTTATATATCTCTTATATATCTCTTATATATCTCTTATATATCTCTTATCTCCTATATATCTCTTATATATCTCTTATATATCTCTTATATATCTCTTATATATCTCTTATCTCCTATATATCTCTAATATATCTCTTATATATCTCTTATATATCTCCTATATCTCTTATGTATCTCTTATATATATCTTATATATCTCTTATATATCTCTTATATATCTCCTATATATCTTATATATCTCTTATATATCTCTTATATATCTCTTATATATCTCTTATCTCTTATCTCTTATATATCTCTTATATATCTCTTATATATCTCTTATCTCTTATATATCTCTTATATATCTCCTATATCTCTTATGTATCTCTTATATATCTCTTATATATCTCTATATCTCTTATATATCTCTATCTCTTATATATCTCTTATATATCTCTTATATATCTCTTATATATCTCTTATATATCTCTTATATATCTCTTATCTCTTATATATCTCTTATATATCTCTTATATATCTCTTATATATCTCTTATATATCTCTTATCTCTTATCTCTTATATATCTCCTATATCTCTTATATATCTCTTATATATCTCTTATATATCTCTATATCTCTTATATATCTCTTATATATCTCTTATCTCTTATGTATCTCTTATATATCTCTTATATATCTCTTATATATCTCTTATATATCTCTTATCTCCTATATATCTCCTATATATCTCCTATATATCTCTTATATATCTCTTATATATCTCTTATATATCTCTTATATATCTCTTATATATCTCTTATATATCTCCTATATATCTCTTATATATCTCTTATGTATCTCTTTTATATCTCTTATATATCTCTTATATATCTCTTATATATCTCTTATATATCTCTTATATATCTCTTATATATCTCCTATATCTCTTATATATCTCTTATATATCTCTATATCTCTTATATATCTCTTATATATCTCTTATATATCTCTTATATATCTCTTATATATCTCTTATATATCTCTTATATATCTCTTATCGCTTATATATCTCTTATATATCGCTTATATATCTCTTATATATCTCTTATATATCTCTTATATATCTCTTATATATCTCTTATATATCTCATATATCTCATATATCTCTTATCTCTTATCTCTTATATATCTATTATATATCTCTTATATATCTCTATCTCTTATATATCTCTTATATATCTCTTATATATCTCTTATATATCTCTTATATATCTCTTATATATCTCTTATATATCTCTTATCGCTTATATATCTCTTATGTATCTCTTATGTATCTCTTATATATCGCTTATATATCTCTTATATATCTCTTATATATCTCTTATATATCTCTTATATATCTCTTATATATATCTTATATATCTCTTATCTCTTATATATCTCTTATATATCTCCTATATCTCTTATGTATCTCTTATATATCTCTATATCTCTTATATATCTCTATATCTCTTATATATCTCTTATATATCTCTTATATATCTCTTATATATCTCTTATCTCTTATCTCTTATATATCTCTTATATATCTCCTATATCTCTTATATATCTCTTATATATCTCTTATATATCTCTATATCTCTTATATATCTCTTATATATCTCTTATATATCTCTTATATATCTCTTATATATCTCTTATCGCTTATATATCTCTTATGTATCTCTTATGTATCTCTTATATATCTCTTATATATCTCTTATATATCTCTTATATATCGCTTATATATCTCTTATCGCTTATATATCTCTTATATATCTCTTATATATCTCTTATATATCTCTTATATATCTCTTATCTCTTATATATCTCTTATATATCTCCTATATCTCTTATGTATCTCTTATATATCTCTTATATATCTCTATATCTCTTATATATCTCTATATCTCTTATATATCTCTTATATATCTCTTATATATCTCTTATATATCTCTTATATATCTCTTATATATCTCTTATATATCTCTTATCTCTTATATATCTCTTATATATCTCTTATCTCTTATATATCTCTTATATATCTCTTATATATCTCTATATCTCTTATATATCTCTTATATATCTCTTATATATCTCTTATATATCTCTTATATATCTCTTATATATCTCTTATATATCTCTTATATATCTCTTATATATCTCTTATATATCTCTTATCGCTTATATATCTCTTATGTATCTCTTATGTATCTCTTATGTATCTCTTATATATCTCTTATATATCTCTTATATATCTCTTATATATCGCTTATATATCTCTTATCGCTTATATATCTCTTATATATCTCTTATATATCTCTTATATATCTCTTATATATCTCTTATATATCTCTTATATATCTCTTATATATCTCTTATCTCTTATATATCTCTTATATATCTCTTATATATCTCTTATCTCTTATATATCTCTTATATATCTCTTATATATCTCTATATCTCTTATATATCTCTTATATATCTCTTATATATCTCTTATATATCTCTTATATATTTCTTATATATCTCTTATATATCTCTTATCGCTTATATATCTCTTATGTATCTCTTATGTATCTCTTATGTATCTCTTATGTATCTCTTATATCTCTTATATCTCTTATATATCTCTTATATATCTCTTATATATCTCTTATATATCTCTTATCTCTTATATATCTCTTATATATCTCTTATATATCTCTTATATATCTCTTATCTCTTATATATCTCTTATATATCTCTTATATATCTCTTATATATCTCTTATATATCTCTTATATATCTCTTATATATCTCTTATCTCTTATGTATCTCTTATATATCTCTTATATATCTCCTATATCTCATGTATCTCTTATGTATCTCTTATATATCTCTTATATATCTCTTATATATCTCTTATATATCTCTTATCTCTTATATATCTCTTATATATCTCTTATGTATCTCTTATGTATCTCTTATATATCTCATAAATATCTCTTATGTATCTCTTATATATATATCTCTTATATATCTCTTATATATCTCTTATATATCTCTTATATATCTCCTATATCTCATGTATCTCTTATATATCTCTTATATATCTCTTATATATCTCTTATATATCTCTTATCGCTTATATATCTCTTATGTATCTCTTATGTATCTCTTATATATCGCTTATATATCTCTTATCGCTTATATATCTCTTATATATCTCTTATATATCTCTTATATATCTCTTATATATATCTTATATATCTCTTATCTCTTATATATCTCTTATATATCTCCTATATCTCTTATGTATCTCTTATATATCTCTATATCTCTTATATATCTCTATATCTCTTATATATCTCTTATATATCTCTTATATATCTCTTATATATCTCTTATCTCTTATCTCTTATATATCTCTTATATATCTCCTATATCTCTTATATATCTCTTATATATCTCTTATATATCTCTATATCTCTTATATATCTCTTATATATCTCTTATATATCTCTTATATATCTCTTATCGCTTATATATCTCTTATGTATCTCTTATGTATCTCTTATATATCTCTTATATATCTCTTATATATCTCTTATATATCGCTTATATATCTCTTATCGCTTATATATCTCTTATATATCTCTTATATATCTCTTATATATATCTTATATATCTCTTATATATATATCTTATATATCTCTTATCTCTTATATATCTCTTATATATCTCCTATATCTCTTATGTATCTCTTATATATCTCTTATATATCTCTATATCTCTTATATATCTCTATATCTCTTATATATCTCTTATATATCTCTTATATATCTCTTATATATCTCTTATATATCTCTTATCTCTTATATATCTCTTATATATCTCTTATCTCTTATCTCTTATATATCTCTTATATATCTCTTATATATCTCTATATCTCTTATCGCTTATATATCTCTTATGTATCTCTTATATATCTCTATATCTCTTATATATCTCTTATATATCTCTTATATATCTCTTATATATCTCTTATATATTTCTTATATATCTCTTATATATCTCTTATCGCTTATATATCTCTTATGTATCTCTTATGTATCTCTTATATATCTCTTATATATCTCTTATATATCGCTTATATATCTCTTATCGCTTATATATCTCTTATATATCTCTTATATATCTCTTATATATCTCTTATATATCTCTTATATATCTCTTATATATCTCTTATATATCTCTTATCTCTTATATATCTCTTATATATCTCTTATATATCTCTTATCTCTTATATATCTCTTATATATCTCTTATATATCTCTATATCTCTTATATATCTCTTATATATCTCTTATATATCTCTTATATATCTCTTATATATTTCTTATATATCTCTTATATATCTCTTATCGCTTATATATCTCTTATGTATCTCTTATGTATCTCTTATGTATCTCTTATGTATCTCTTATATCTCTTATATCTCTTATATATCTCTTATATATCTCTTATATATCTCTTATCTCTTATATATCTCTTATATATCTCTTATATATCTCTTATCTCTTATCTCTTATATATCTCTTATATATCTCTTATATATCTCTTATATATCTCTTATATATCTCTTATATATCTCTTATATATCTCTTATCTCTTATGTATCTCTTATATATCTCTTATATATCTCCTATATCTCATGTATCTCTTATGTATCTCTTATATATCTCTTATATATCTCTTATATATCTCTTATCTCTTATATATCTCTTATGTATCTCTTATGTATCTCTTATGTATCTCTTATGTATCTCTTATATATCTCTTATATATCTCTTATATATCTCTTATATATCTCTTATATATCTCTTATATATCTCTTATATATCTCTTATATATCTCTTATATATCTCTTATATATCTCTTACATATCTCTTATATATCTCTTATATATCTCTTATATATCTCTTATCTCTTATGTATCTCTTATGTATCTCTTATGTATCTCTTATATATCTCTTATATATCTCTTATATATCTCTTATATATCTCTTATATATCTCTTATATATCTCTTATATATCTCTTATATATCTCTTATATATCTCATATATCTCTTATATATCTCTTATATATCTCTTATCTCTTATGTATCTCTTATATATCTCTTATATATCTCCTATATCTCATGTATCTCTTATGTATCTCTTATATATCTCTTATATATCTCTTATATATCTCTTATATATCTCTTATCTCTTATATATCTCTTATATATCTCTTATATATCTCTTATATATCTCTTATATATCTCTTATATATCTCTTATATATCTCTTATCTCTTATATATCTCGTATGTATCTCTTATGTATCTCTTATATATCTCTTATATATCTCTTATCTCTTATCTCTTATCTCTTATCTCTTATATATCTCTTATATATCTCTTATATATCTCTTATATATCTCTTATATATCTCTTATATATATATCTTATATATCTCTTATATATCTCTTATATATCTCTTATATATCTCTTATATATCTCTTATGTATCTCTTATGTATCTCTTATGTATCTCTTATGTATCTCTTATGTATCTCTTATATATCTCTTATATATCTCTTATATATCTCTTATATATCTCTTATATATCTCTTATATATCTCTTATATATCTCTTATATATCTCCTGTATCTCATGTATCTCTTATGTATCTCTTATGTATCTCTTATGTATCTCTTATGTATCTCTTATGTATCTCTTATGTATCTTTTATGTATCTCTTATGTATCTCTTATGTATCTCTTATGTATCTCTTATGTATCTCTTATGTATCTCTATATCTCTTATATATCTCCTATATATCTCTTATATATCTCTTATATATCTCTTATATATCTCTTATCGCTTATATATCTCTTATATATCTCTTATATATCTCTTATATATCTCTTATCTCCTATCTCCTATATATCTCTTATATATCTCTTATATATCTCTTATATATCTCTTATATATCTCTTATCTCCTATATATCTCTTATATATCTCTTATATATCTCTTATATATCTCTTATATATCTCTTATATATCTCTTATATATCTCTTATCTCCTATATATCTCTAATATATCTCTTATATATCTCTTATATATCTCCTATGTATCTCTTATATATATCTTATATATCTCTTATGTATCTCTTATGTATCTCTTATGTATCTCTTATGTATCTCTTATGTATCTCTTATGTATCTCTTATATATCTCTTATATATCTCTTATCTCTTATCTATTATATATCTCTTATATATCTCTTATATATCTCTTATATATATATCTTATATATCTCTATCTCTTATATATCTCCTATATATCTCTTATATATCTCTTATATATCTCTATCTCTTATATATCTCTTATATATCTCTTATATATCTCTATCTCTTATATATCTCTTATATATCTCTAATATATCTCTTATATATCTCCTATATCTCTTATGTATCTCTTATGTATCTCTTATGTATCTCTTATATATCTCTTATATATCTCTTATATATCTCTTATATATCTCTTATATATCTCCTATATATCTCCTATATATCTCTTATATATCTCTTATATATCTCTATATCTCTTATATATCTCTATATCTCTTATATATCTCTATATCTCTTATATATCTCTTATATATCTCTTATATATCTCTTATATATCTCTTATGTATCTCTTATATATATCTCTTACATATCTCTTATATATCTCCTATATATCTCTTATATATCTCTTATATATCTCTTATCTCTTATATATCTCCTATATATCTCTTATATATCTCTTATATATCTCCTATATATCTCCTATATATCTCCTATATATCTCTTATATATCTCTTATATATCTCTATATCTCTTATATATCTCTATCTCTTATATATCTCTATATCTCTTATATATCTCTTATATATCTCTTATATATCTCTTATATATCTATTATGTATCTCTTATATATATCTCTTATATATCTCTTACATATCTCTTATATATCTCCTATATATCTCTTATATATCTCTTATATATCTCTTATCTCTTATATATCTCTTATATATCTCTTATGTATCTCTTATATATCTCTTATATATCTCTTATATATCTCTTATATATCTCTTATATATCTCTTATATATCTCCTATATATCTCTTATATATCTCTTATATATCTCTATATCTCTTATATATCTCTATCTCTTATATATCTCCTATATATCTCTTATATATCTCTTATATATCTCTATCTCTTATATATCTCTTATATATCTCTTATATATCTCTATCTCTTATATATCTCTTATATATCTCCTATATCTCTTATGTATCTCTTATGTATCTCTTATGTATCTCTTATGTATCTCTTATATATCTCTTATGTATCTCTTATATATATCTTTTATATATCTCTTATATATCTCTTACATATCTCTTACATATCTCTTATATATCTCCTATATATCTCTTATATATCTCCTATATCTCTTATGTATCTCTTATATATCTCTTATATATCTCTTATATATCTCTTATATATCTCTTATATATCTCCTATATATCTCCTATATATCTCTTATATATCTCTTATATATCTCTATATCTCTTATATATCTCTATATCTCTTATATATCTCTTATATATCTCTTATATATCTCTATATCTCTTATATATCTCTATATCTCTTATATATCTCTATATCTCTTATATATCTCTTATATATCTCTTATGTATCTCTTATGTATCTCTTATGTATCTCTTATGTATCTCTTATATATCTCTTATATATCTCTTATATATCTCTTATATATCTCCTATATTTCTTATGTATCTCTTATGTATCTCTTATGTATCTCTTATATATCTCTTATCTCTTATATATCTCTTATGTATCTCTTATATATCTCTTATATATCTCTTATATATCTCCTATATCTCTTATATATCTCTTATCGCTTATATATCTCTTATATATCTCTTATATATCTCTTATGTATCTCTTATATATCTCTTATATATCTCTTATATATCTCTTATATATCTCTTATATATCTCTTATATATCTCTTATATATCTCTTATATATCTCTTATCGCTTATATATCTCTTATATGTCTCTTATATATCTCTTATGTATCTCTTATGTATCTCTTATGTATCTCTTATGTATCTCTTATGTATCTCTTATATATCTCTTATATATCTCTTATATATCTCTTATGTATCTCTTATATATATCTCTTATATATCTCTTACATATCTCTTATATATCTCCTATATATCTCTTATATATCTCTTATATATCTCTTATCTCTTATATATCTCCTATATCTCTTATGTATCTCTTATATATCTCTTATATATCTCTTATATATCTCTTATATATCTCCTATATATCTCTTATATATCTCTTATATATCTCTATATCTCTTATATATCTCTATCTCTTATATATCTCCTATATATCTCTTATATATCTCTATCTCTTATATATCTCTTATATATCTCTTATATATCTCTATCTCTTATATATCTCTTATATATCTCTTATATATCTCTTATATATCTCCTATATCTCTTATGTATCTCTTATGTATCTCTTATGTATCTCTTATATATCTCTTATATATCTCTTATATATCTCTTATGTATCTCATATATATATCTCTTATATATCTCCTATATATCTCTTATATATCTCCTATATCTCTTATGTATCTCTTATATATCTCTTATATATCTCTTATATATCTCTTATATATCTCCTATATATCTCCTATATATCTCTTATATATCTCTTATATATCTCTATATCTCTTATATATCTCTATATCTCTTATATATCTCTATATCTCTTATATATCTCTTATATATCTCTTATGTATCTCTTATATATATCTCTTATATATCTCTTACATATCTCTTATATATCTCCTATATATCTCTTATATATCTCTTATATATCTCTTATATATCTCTTATATATCTCTTATATATCTCCTATATATCTCTTATATATCTCTTATATATCTCTATATCTCTTATATATCTCTATCTCTTATATATCTCCTATATATCTCTTATATATCTCTTATATATCTCTATCTCTTATATATCTCTTATATATCTCTATCTCTTATATATCTCTTATATATCTCTAATATATCTCTTATATATCTCCTATATCTCTTATGTATCTCTTATGTATCTCTTATATATCTCTTATATATCTCTTATGTATCTCTTATATATATCTCTTATATGTCTCTTATATATCTCTTATATATCTCCTATATATCTCCTATATATCTCTTATATATCTCCTATATCTCTTATGTATCTCTTATGTATCTCTTATATATCTCTTATATATCTCTTATATATCTCTTATATATCTCCTATATATCTCCTATATATCTCTTATATATCTCTATATCTCTTATATATCTCTATATCTCTTATATATCTCTATATCTCTTATATATCTCTTATATATCTCTTATATATCTCTTATATATCTCTTATATATCTCTTATATATCTCTTATGTATCTCTTATATATATCTCTTATATATCTCTTACATATCTCTTATATATCTCCTATATATCTCTTATATATCTCTTATATATCTCTTATCTCTTATATATCTCCTATATCTCTTATGTATCTCTTATATATCTCTTATATATCTCTTATATATCTCTTATATATCTCTATATCTCTTATATATCTCTATCTCTTATATATCTCCTATATATCTCTTATATATCTCTTATATATCTCTATCTCTTATATATCTCTTATATATCTCTTATATATCTCTATCTCTTATATATCTCTTATATCTCTTATATATCTCTTATATATCTCTTATATATCTCTTATATATCTCCTATATCTCTTATGTATCTCTTATATATCTCTTATATATCTCTTATGTATCTCTTATATATATCTCTTATATATCTCTTATATATCTCTTACATATCTTACATATCTCTTATATATCTCCTATATATCTCTTATATATCTCATATATCTCTTATGTATCTCTTATATATCTCTTATATATCTCTTATATATCTCTTATATATCTCTTATATATCTCTTATATATCTCTATATCTCTTATACATCTCTATATCTCTTATATATTTCCTATATATCTCTTGTATATCTCTTATATATCTCTATCTCTTATATATCTCTTATATATCTCTTAAATATCTCTTATATATCTCTATCTCTTATATATCTCTTATATATCTCTTATATATCTCTTATATATCTCCTATATCTCTTATGTATCTCTTATGTATCTCTTATGTATCTCTTATATATCTCTTATATATCTCTAATATATCTCTTATATATCTCTTATATATCTCCTATATATCTCTTATATATATATATATCTTATATATCTCTTATGCATCTCTTATGTATCTCTTATGTATCTCTTATGTATCTCTTATGTATCTCTTATGTATCTCTTATATATCTCTTATATATCTCTTATATATCTCTTATATATCTCTTATATATCTCTTATATATCTCCTATATTTCTTATGTATCTATTATGTATCTCTTATGTATCTCTTATATATCTCTTATTTATCTCTTATGTATCTCTTATGTATCTCTTATATATCTCTTATGTATCTCTTATGTATCTCTTATGTATCTCTTATGTATCTCTTATATATCTCTTATATATCTCTTATATATCTCTTATATATCTCTTATATATCTCTTATATATCTCTTATATATCTCTTATATATCTCTTATATATCTCTTATATTTCTTATGTATCTCTTATGTATCTCTTATATATCTCTTATATATCTCTTATCTCTTATATATCTCTTATGTATCTCTTATATATCTCTTATATATCTCCTATATCTCTTATGTATCTCTTATATATCTCTTATGTATCTCTTATGTATCTCTTATGTATCTCTTATATATCTCTTATATATCTCTTATATGTCTCTTATATATCTCTTATATGTCTCTTATATATCTCTTATATATCTCTTATATATCTCTTATATATCTCTTATATATCTCTTATATATCTCCTGTATCTCTTATGTATCTCTTATGTATCTCTTATATATCTCTTATATAGCTCTTATATGACTCTTATATATCTCTTATGTATCTCTTATATATCTCTTATATATCTCCTATATCTCTTATGTATCTCTTATATATCGCTTATATATCTCTTATTGCTTATATATCTCATATATATCTCTTATGTATCTCTTATGTATCTCTTATGTATCTCTTATATATCTCTTATGTATCTCTTATGTATCTCTTATGTATCTCTTATGTATCTCTTATATATCTCTTATATATCTCTTATATATCTCTTATATATCTCTTATATATCTCTTATATATCTCTTATATATCTCTTATATATCTCTTATATATATATCTCTTATCGCTTATATATCTCTTATATATCTCTTATATATCTCTTATATATCTCTATATCTCTTATATATCTCTTATATATCTCTTATATATCTCTTATCGCTTATATATATCTTATATATCTCTATATCTCTTATATATCTCTTATGTATCTCTTATGTATCTCTTATGTATCTCTTATGTATCTCTTATATATCTCTTATATATCTCTTTTATATCTCTTATATATCTCTTATATATCTCTTATATATCTCTTATATATCTCTTATATATCTCTTATATATCTCTTATATATCTCTTATATATCTCTTATATATATCTCTTATCACTTATATATCTCTTATATATCTCTTATATATCTCTTATATATCTCTATATCTCTTATATATCTCTTATATATCTCTTATATATCTCTTATATATCTCTTATATATCTCTTATATATCTCTTATATATCTCTTATATATTTCTTATATATATCTCTTATCGCTTATATATCTCTTATATATCTCTTATATATCTCTTATATATCTCTATATCTCTTATATATCTCTTATATATCTCCTATATATCTCCTATATATCTCTTATATATCTCTTATATATCTCTTATATATCTCTTATATATCTCTTATATATCTCTTATCGCTTATATATCTCTTATGTATCTCTTATATATCTCTTATATATCTCTTATATATCTCTTATATATCTCTTATATATCTCTTATCGCTTATATATCTCTTATGTATCTCTTATATATCTCTTATATATCTCTTATATATCTCTTATATATCTCTTATATATCTCTTATATATCTCTTATATATCTCTTATCACTTATATATCTCTTATATATCTCTTATATATCTCTTATATATCTCTTATATATCTCTTATATATCTCTTATATATCTCTTATATATCTCTTATATATCTCTTATCGCTTATATATCTCTTATGTATCTCTTATGTATCTCTTATATATCTCTTATATATCTCTTATATCTCTTATATATCTCTTATATATCTCTTATCGCTTATATATCTCTTATGTATCTCTTATATATCTCTTATATATCTCTTATATATCTCTTATATATCTCTTATATATCTCTTATATATCTCTTATATATCTCTTATCTCCTATATATCTCTTATATATCTCTTATATATCTCTTATATATCTCTTATCTCCTATATATCTCCTATATATCTCTTATATATCTCTTATATATCTCTTATATATCTCTTATATATCTCTTATATATCTCTTATATATCTCTTATATATCTCTTATCTCCTATATATCTCTAATATATCTCTTATATATCTCCTATATCTCTTATGTATCTCTTATCTCTTATATATCTCTTATATATCTCTTATATATCTCTTATATATCTCCTATATATCTCTTATATATCTCTTATATATCTCTATATCTCTTATATATCTCTATCTCTTATATATCTCCTATATATCTCTTATATATCTCTTATATATCTCTATCTCTTATATATCTCTTATATATCTCTTATATATCTCTATCTCTTATATATATCTTATATATCTCTTATATATCTCTTATATATCTCCTATATCTCTTATGTATCTCTTAAGTATCTCTTATGTATCTCTTATGTATCTCTTATATATCTCTTATATATCTCTTATATATCTCTTATGTATCTCATATATATCTCTTATATATCTCCTATATATCTCTTATATATCTCCTATATCTCTTATGTATCTCTTATATATCTCTTATATATCTCTATATCTCTTATATATCTCTATATCTCTTATATATCTCTTATATATCTCCTATATATCTTATATATCTCTTATATATCTCTTATATATCTCCTATATCTCTTATATATCTCTTATATATCTCTTATATATCTCTTATATATCTCTTATATATCTCTTATATATCTCTTATATATCTCTTATCTCTTATATATCTCTTATATATCTCCTATATATCTTATATATCTCTTATATATCTCTTATATATCTCCTATATCTCTTATATATCTCTTATATATTTCTTATATATCTCTTATATATCTCTTATATATCTCTTATATATCTCTTATCACTTATATATCTCTTATGTATCTCTTATGTATCTCTTATGTATCTCTTATATATCTCTTATATATCGCTTATATATCTCTTATCGCTTATATATCTCTTATATATCTCTTATATATCTCTTATTTATCTCTTATACAGTCGGGCAAAAAAGTATTTAGTCAGCCACCAATTGTGCAAGTTCTCCCACTTAAAAAGATGAGAGAGGCCTGTAATTTTCATCATAGGTATACCTCAACTATGAGAGACAAAATGAGGAAAAAAAATCCAGAAAATGACATTGTCTGATTTTTAAAGAATTTATTTGCAAATTATGGTGGAAAATAAGTATTTGGTCAATAACAAAAGTTCATCTCAGTACTTTGTTATATACCCTTTGTTGGCAATGACAGAGGTCAAACGTTTTCTGTAAGTCTTCACAAGGTTTTCACAAACTGTTGCTGGTATTTTGGCCCATTCCTCCATGCAGATCTCCTCTAGAGCAGTGATGTTTTGGGGCTGTCGCTGGGCAACACGGACTTTCAACTCCCTCCAAAGATTTTCTATGGGGTTGAGATCTGGAGACTGGCTCGGCCACTCCAGGACCTTGAAATGCTTCTTACGAAGCCACTCCTTTGTTACCCGGGCAGTGTGTTTGGGATCGTTGTCATGCTGAAAGACCCAGCCACGTTTCATCTTCAATGCCCTTGCTGATGGAAGGAGGTTTTCACTCAAAATCTGACGATACATGGCCCCATTCATTCTTTCCTTTACACGGAGCAGTCGTCCTGTTCCCTTTGCAGAAAAACAGCCCCAAAGCATGATGTTTCCACCCCCATGCTTTACAGTAGGTATGGTGTTCTTTGGATGCAACTCAGCATTCTTTCTCCTCCAAACACGACGAGTAGAGTTGTTACCAAAAAGTTCTATTTTGGTTTCATCTGACCATATGACATTCTCCCAATCCTCTTCTGGATCATCCAAATGCTCTCTAGCAAACTTCAGACGGGCCTGCACATGTACTGCCTTTAGCAGGGGGACACGTCTGGCACTGCAGGATTTGAGTCCCTGGCGGCGTAGTGTGTTACTGATGGTAGCCTTTGTTACTTTGGTCCCAGCTCTCAGCAGGTCATTCACTAGGTCCCCCCGTGTGGTTCTGGGATTTTTGATCACCGTTCTTGTGATCATTTTGACCCCACGGGGTGAGATCTTGCGGGGAGCCCCAGATCGAGGGAGACTATCAGTGGTCTTGTATGCCTTCCATTTCCTAATAATTGCTCCCACAGTTGATTTCTTCACACCAAGCTGCTTACCTATTGCAGATTCAGTCTTCCCAGCCTGGTGCAGGTCTACAATTTTGTTTCTGGTGTCCTTTGACAGCTCTTTGCTCTTGGCCATAGTGGAGTTTGGAGTGTGACTGTTTGAAGTGTTGGACAGGTGTCTTTTATATAGATAAAGAGTTCAAACAGGTGTCATTAATACAGGTAATGAGTGGAGGACAGAGGAGCCTCTTACAGAAGAAGTTACAGGTCTGTGAGAGCAAGAAATCTTGCTTGTTTGTTTTTTGACCAAATACTTATTTTCCACCATAATTTGCAAATAAATTCTTTAAAAATCAGACAATGTCATTTTCTGGATTTTTTTTCCTCATTTTGTCTCTCATAGTTGAGGTATACCTATGATGAAAATTACAGGCCTCTCTCATCTTTTTAAGTGGGAGAACTTGCACAATTGGTGGCTGACTAAATACTTTTTTGCCCGACTGTATATCTCTTATATATCTCCTGTATCTCTTATGTATTTCTTATGTATCTCTTATGTATCTCTTATATATCTCTTATATATCTCTTATATATCTCTTATATGTCTCTTATGTATCTCTTATATATCTCTTATATATCTCTTATATATCTCCTATATCTCTTATGTATCTCTTATATATCGCTTATATATCTCTTATCGCTTATATATCTCATATATATCTCTTATGTATCTCTTATGTATCTCTTATGTATCTCTTATGTATCTCTTATGTATCTCTTATGTATCTCTTATATATCTCTTATATATCTCTTATATATCTCTTATATATCTCTTATATATCTCTTATATATCTCTTATATATCTCTTATATATCTCTTATATATCTCTTATATATCTCTTATCGCTTATATATCTCTTATATATCTCTATATCTCTTATATATCTCTTATATATCTCTTATATATCTCCTATATCTCTTATGTATCTCTATATCTCTTATATATCTCCTATATATCTCTTATATATCTCTTATATATCTCTTATATATCTCTTATATATCTCTTATATATCTCTTATCGCTTATATATCTCTTATGTATCTCTTATATATCTCTTATATATCTCTTATATATCTCTTATATATCTCTTATCTCCTATATATCTCTTATATATCTCTTATATATCTCTTATATATCTCTTATATATCTCTTATCTCCTATATATCTCTTATATATCTCTTATATATCTCTTATATATCTCTTATCTCCTATATATCTCTAATATATCTCTTATATATCTCTTATATATCTCCTATATCTCTTATGTATCTCTTATGTATCTCTTATATATCTCTTATATATCTCTTATCTCTTATCTCTTATATATCTCTTATATATCTCTTATATATCTCTTATATATCTCTTATATATCTCTTATATATCTCTTATCTCTTATATATCTCTTATATATCTCCTATATCTCTTATGTATCTCTTATATATCTCTTATATATCTCTATATCTCTTATATATCTCTATATCTCTTATATATCTCTTATATATCTCTTATATATCTCTTATATATCTCTTATCTCTTATATATCTCTTATATATCTCCTATATCTCTTATATATCTCTTATATATCTCTATATCTCTTATATATCTCTTATATATCTCTTATATATCTCTTATATATCTCTTATATATCTCTTATCGCTTATATATCTCTTATATATCGCTTATATATCTCTTATATATCGCTTATATATCTCTTATCGCTTATATATCTCTTATATATCTCTTATATATCTCTTATATATCTCTTATATATCTCTTATATATCTCTTATATATCTCTTATATATCTCTTATATATCTCTTATATATCTCATATATCTCTTATCTCTTATCTCTTATATATCTCTTATATATCTCTTATATATCTCTATCTCTTATATATCTCTTATATATCTCTTATATATCTCTTATATATCTCTTATATATCTCTTATCGCTTATATATCTCTTATGTATCTCTTATGTATCTCTTATATATCGCTTATATATCTCTTATCGCTTATATATCTCTTATATATCTCTTATATATCTCTTATATATCTCTTATATATATCTTATATATCTCTTATCTCTTATATATCTCTTATATATCTCTTATGTATCTCTTATATATCTCTATATCTCTTATATATCTCTATATCTCTTATATATCTCTTATATATCTCTTATATATCTCTTATATATCTCCTATATCTCTTATGTATCTCTTATATATCTCTTATATATCTCTATATCTCTTATATATCTCTATATCTCTTATATATCTCTTATATATCTCCTATATCTCTTATATATCTCTTATATATCTCTTATATATCTCTTATCGCTTATATATCTCTTATGTATCTCTTATGTATCTCTTATGTATCTCTTATATATCTCTTATATATCTCTTATATATCTCTTATATATCTCTTATATATCTCTTATATATCTCTTATATATCTCTTATCGCTTATATATCTCTTATATATCTCTTATATATCTCTTATATATCTCCTATATCTCTTATATATCTCTATATCTCTTATATATCTCTAATATATCTCTTATATATCTCTTATATATCTCTTATATATCTCTATATCTCTTATATATCTCTAATATATCTCTTATGTATCTCTTATGTATCTCTTATATATCTCTTATATATCTCTTATATATCTCTATATCTCTTATATATCTCTTATATATCTCTTATATATCTCTTATCGCTTATATATCTCTTATGTATCTCTTATATATCTCTTATATATATCTTATATATCTCTATATCTCTTATATATCTCTTATATATCTCTTATATATCTCTTATATATCTCTTATATATCTCTTATCGCTTATATATCTCTTATGTATCTCTTATATATCTCTTATATATCTCTTATATATCTCTTATCTCCTATATATCTCTTATATATCTCTTATGTATCTCTTATATATCTCTTATATCTCTTATATATCTCTTATATATCTCTTATATATCTCTTATATATCTCTTATATATCTCTTATATATCTCTTATCTCCTATATATCTCTAATATATCTCTTATATATCTCTTATGTATCTCTTATATATCTCTTATCTCTTATATATCTCTTATATATCTCCTATATCTCTTATGTATCTCTTATGTATCTCTTATATATCTCTTATATATCTCTTATATATCTCTTATATATCTCTTATATATCTCCTATGTATCTCTTATGTATCTCTTATATCTCTTATATATCTCTTATATATCTCTTATATATCTCTTATCTCTTATCTCTTATATATCTCTTATATATCTCTTATATATCTCTTATATATCTCTTATATGTCTCTTATATGTCTCTTATATATCTCTTATATATCTCTTATATATCTCCTATGTATCTCTTATGTATCTCTTATATCTCTTATATATCTCTTATATATATCTTATATATCTCTTATATATCTCTTATCTCTTATCTCTTATATATCTCTTATATATCTCTTATATATCTCTTATCTCTTATATATCTCTTATATATCTCTTATCTCTTATCTCTTATATATCTCTTATATATCTCTTATATATCTCTTATATATCTATTATATATCTCTTATCTCTTATATATCTCTTATATATCTCTTATATATCTCTTATATATCTCTTATATATCTCTTATCTCTTATATATCTCTTATATATCTCTTATATATCTCTTATATATCTCTTATCTCTTATCTCTTATCTCTTATATATCTCTTATATATCTCTTATCTCTTATCTCTTATATATCTCTTATATATCTCTTATATATCTCTTATATATCTATTATATATCTATTATATATCTCTTATCTCTTATATATCTCTTATATATCTCTTATATATCTCTTATATATCTCTTATATATCTCTTATATATCTCTTATATATCTCTTATATATCTCTTATATATCTCTTATATATCTCTTATATATCTCTTATATATCTCTTATATATCTTGTGAGGATACGAGTTCTTCAATCTCTCAGACACCGAGCAGATGAAACCAAAATATGGTTTATTTTTATCACAGCACACGAAAGTAGACGAAGACAGGAAAAAGATTCAAATGGTAGCATACAAACATCCGGGTAGCAAAGTCCTGGTAGCATTTCAGTCCAAATAACGAAACTATCACTTAGTCCACCCAGCAGTGACAGCAGAAACCTGTGCGAATCCACACAGCACCGGACACTCCACACCAGAGCCTATGTAGGATGCCCCCCCCCCCCCAGGCAAACGATGCGCTCACAAGGTCCAGTGGCAGAGTATCACCTCTAGCCAGGATTGCGACTAACATGAGGAGCTGGCAGGTGTACAAGTCATTTTAAAAACTTCCAATTTCCCACGGTGATCGCATCATCTGTGGGGTTGCCCAAGTTCCTGATTGGTGGATTCAAGCATCAGACACATCCCCCCAGGTAATATCCAGCTGGCCATCTGCTGCAGCCCCCCCCCTGCTGGGTCAGTTCCAGTAAGTCTGGAAGTAGCCAGGATATGCAGATGCAGTGTCAACACAAGATACAAAACACAGTCTGATTACATTATGTGGTGATCACCCCCTGTGGACAACCTTCCTGTTGAAAGCAGGGGCATTTGATCACCCCCTGTGGTGCCTGGTTCCACAAAGTCTGCTAGAGCCCAGAGGTTTACAAAGAATTGTAAACCCCCCTGTGGAGATGGTTCCTCTGCTATCTCTTTCCTGTATGAATAAAGTCCTGGGAAATACAGACATTACATTTCTGGTAGGATTATACAGCCTCATAATATATGATCTGGAACTACACACAGATTTGGGGGATAGAAACATCTATGGAGAATAAGAGGGTACAGACGGACTAAAATAGTACATTAATCACTACACCTAATAAAATATAATAATTACAGATTTACGGTCAGTTTGCTAACCTCACATATCTCTTATATATCTCTTATATATCTCTTATCTCTTATATATCTCTTATATATCTCTTATGTATCTCTTATGTATCTCTTATGTATCTCTTATATATCTCTTATATATCTCTTATATATCTCTTATATATCTCTTATATATCTCTTATATATCTCTTATATATCTCTTATGTATCTCTTATGTATCTCTTATGTATCTCTTATGTATCTCTTATATATCTCTTATATATCTCTTATATATCTCTTATATATCTCTTATATATCTCTTATGTATCTCTTATATATCTCTTATATATCTCTTATGTATCTCTTATGTATCTCTTATGTATCTCTTATGTATCTCTTATGTATCTCTTATGTATCTCTTATATATCTCTTATATATCTCTTATATATCTCTTATATATCTCTTATATATCTCTTATCTCTTATATATCTCTTATGTATCTCTTATGTATCTCTTATGTATCTCTTATGTATCTCTTATGTATCTCTTATGTATCTCTTATGTATCTCTTATGTATCTCTTATATATCTCTTATATATAGAAACATAGAAACATAGAAACATAGAATTTGACGGCAGATAAGAACCATTTGGCCCATCTAGTCTGCCCCTTTTTTACCCTTCAGGTAAACTCAACCCTTTTTAATCCTTATTTCTTTGTAAGGATATTCATATGCCTATCCCAAGCATGTTTAAATTGTTCTACTGTCTTAGCCTCTACCACCTCTGATGGGAGGCTATTCCACTTATCCACTACCCTTTCTGTGAAGTAATTCTTTCTAACATTTCCCCTGAACCTACCTCCCTCCAGTTTCAGTGCATGTCCTCGTGTTTTATTACTTGTTTTCCTTTGAAGAAAATTTCCCACCTGTACTATGTTAAAACCCTTGATATATTTGAAGATTTCTATCATGTCCCCCCTTTCCCTTCTCTGCTCCAAACTATACATGTTAAGATCTTTTAGTCTATCCAGGTAAGTTTTGTGATGTAGGCCATGAACCATTTTAGTTGCCCTTCTTTGTACACTCTCCAATGTATTTATATCCTTCTGAAGATATGGCCTCCAGAACTGGACACAGTATTCCAGATGAGGTCGTACCAATGACCTATAAAGTGGCATTATTACGTCTTTTTTTCTGCTACTGATTCCTCTCCCTATGCAACCAAGCATCTGACTAGCCTTCCTCATTGCTTTGTTACATTGCCTCCCTGCCTTTAAGTCACTTGAAATAGTGACTCCTAGATCTCTTTCCTCCTCAGTAGTTTCCATTATAGTACCCTTGATACTATATTGAGCCTTTGGGTTTTTGAGTCCCAAGTGCATAATTTTGCATTTTTTAGCATTAAACTGTAGTTGCCATTCTCTTGACCAATTCTCAAGTTTACTTAGATCATCAGTCATTTGATTTACCCCTCCTGGTGTGTCTACTCTGTTGCATATCTTTGTATCATCTGCAAAAAGGCATACTTTCCCTTCAATACCATTTGCAATGTCACTGACAAAGATATTAAAGAGCACTGGTCCAAGTACAGATCCCTGGGGTACTCCACTGGTAACATGTCCCTCCATAGAATGCACTCCATTTACGACAACTGTCTGTTTCCTATCCTGCAACCAGGTTCTTATCCATTTAATTGTTTTATAATCCAATCCCACACTTTCAAGTTTATTTAGCAGCCTGCGATGTGGGACAGTGTCAAATGCCTTACTAAGGTCTAGATATGCCACATCTACAGCCCCCCCTTCATCTAGTATTTTGGTCACGGAGTCAAAAAAGTCAATGAGACTTGTTTGGCATGATCTCCCTGCAGTAAAACCATGCTGTTTTGGATCCTGTAAGTTGTTTAATTTAAGATATTCCACTATTCTTTCTTTTAATAGTGTTTCCATTATTTTCCCTACTACTGATGTAAGGCTCACTGGTCTGTAGTTACTTGCTTCTTCTTTGCTTCCGCTTTTGTGCAGTGGAACTACATTTGCTTTTCTCCAGTCCTCTGGAACTGCACCTGTATCTAGTGACTGGTTGAATAAATCTGTTAATGGCGCTACCAACACATCTTTTAGTTCTTTTAGTATCCTTGGATGCACTCCGTCTGGCCCCATTGATTTATCCACTTTCAGTCTTGAAAGTTCTGTTAGGACTTTCTCCCTAGTAAATGTACCTAAATCTACCTTATTTTTATGAATGTCCTTGCAACTTAACTGTGGTCCCTTCCCTTCTCCTTCTATAGTGAATACAGAGCAAAAGTAATTATTTAGATATCTCTTATGTATCTCTTATGTATCTCTTATGTATCTCTTATGTATCTCTTATGTATCTCTTATGTATCTCTTATGTATCTCTTATATATCTCTTATATATCTCTTATATATCTCTTATATATCTCTTATCTCTTATATATCTCTTATATATCTCTTATATATCTCTTATATATCTCTTATCTCTTATATATCTCTTATATATCTCTTATATATCTCTTATATATCTCTTATATATCTCTTATATATCTCTTATATATCTCTTATATATCTCTTATATATCTCTTATCTCTTATATATCTCTTATATATCTCTTATATATCTCTTATATATCTCTTATATATCTCTTATATATCTCTTATATATCTCTTATCTCTTATATATCTCTTATATATCTCTTATATATCTCTTATATAGCTCTTATATGACTCTTATATATCTCTTATATATCTCTTATATATCTCTTATATATCTCTTATGTATCTCTTATGTATCTCTTATATATCTCTTATATATCTCTTATATATCTCTTATATATCTCTTATATATCTCTTATATATCTCTTATATATCTCTTATCGCTTATATATCTCTTATATATCTCTTATATATCTCTTATGTATCTCTTATGTATCTCTTATGTATCTCTTATGTATCTCTTATGTATCTCTTATGTATTTCTTATGTATCTCTTATATATCTCTTATATATCTCTTATATATCTCCTATATCTCTTATGTATCTCTATATCTCTTATATATCTCCTATATATCTCTTATATATCTCTTATATATCTCTTATATATCTCTTATATATCTCTTATATATCTCTTATATATCTCTTATATATCTCCTATATATCTCTTATATATCTCTTATATATCTCTTATATATCTCTTATATATCTCCTATATCTCTTATGTATCTCTATATCTCTTATATATCTCTTATATATCTCTTATATATCTCTTACTGTATATATCTCTTATATATCTCTTATATATCTCTTATATATCTCTTATCGCTTATATATCTCTTATATATCTCTTATATATCTCTTATATATCTCTTATATATCTCTTATATATCTCTTATATATCTCTTATCTCCTATATATCTCTTATATATCTCTTATATATCTCTTATATATCTCTTATCTCCTATATATCTCCTATATATCTCTTATATATCTCTTATATATCTCTTATATATCTCTTATATATCTCTTATCTCCTATATATCTCTAATATATCTCTTATATATCTCTTATATATCTCCTATATCTCTTATGTATCTCTTATATATATCTTATATATCTCTTATATATCTCTTATATATCTCCTATATATCTTATATATCTCTTATATATCTCTTATATATCTCTTATATATCTCTTATATATCTCTTATCTCCTATATATCTCCTATATATCTCTTATATATCTCTTATATATCTCTTATATATCTCTTATATATCTCTTATATATCTCTTATATATCTCTTATGTATCTCTTTTATATCTCTTTTATATCTCTTATATATCTCTTATATATCTCTTATATATCTCTTATATATCTCTTATATATCTCTTATCTCCTATATATCTCTAATATATCTCTTATATATCTCTTATGTATCTCTTATATATCTCTTATATATCTCTTATCTCCTATATATCTCTAATATATCTCTTATATATCTCTTATGTATCTCTTATATATCTCTTATCTCTTATATATCTCTTATATATCTCCTATATCTCTTATGTATCTCTTATATATCTCTTATATATCTCTTATATATCTCTTATATATCTCTTATATATCTCTTATATATCTCTTATATATCTCCTATGTATCTCTTATGTATCTCTTATATCTCTTATATATCTCTTATATATCTCTTATATATCTCTTATCTCTTATATATCTCTTATATATCTCCTATATCTCTTATGTATCTCTTATATATCTCTTATATATCTCTATATCTCTTATATATCTCTATCTCTTATATATCTCTTATATATCTCTTATATATCTCTTATATATCTCTTATATATCTCTTATATATCTCTTATATATCTCTTATATATCTCTTATCTCTTATATATCTCTTATATATCTCTTATCTCTTATATATCTCCTATATCTCTTATATATCTCTTATATATCTCTTATATATCTCTATATCTCTTATATATCTCTTATCTCTTATGTATCTCTTATATATCTCTTATATATCTCTTATATATCTCTTATATATCTCTTATCTCCTATATATCTCCTATATATCTCTTATATATCTCTTATATATCTCCTATATATCTCTTATATATCTCCTATATATCTCTTATATATCTCTTATGTATATCTTTTATATCTCTTTTATATCTCTTATATATCTCTTATATATCTCTTATATATCTCTTATATATCTCTTATATATCTCTTATATATCTCTTATCTCCTATATATCTCTAATATATCTCTTATATATCTCTTATGTATCTCTTATATATCTCTTATATATCTCTTATCTCCTATATATCTCTAATATATCTCTTATATATCTCTTATGTATCTCTTATATATCTCTTATCTCTTATATATCTCTTATATATCTCCTATATCTCTTATGTATCTCTTATATATCTCTTATATATCTCTTATATATCTCTTATATATCTCTTATATATCTCCTATGTATCTCTTATGTATCTCTTATATCTCTTATATATCTCTTATATATCTCTTATATATCTCTTATATATCTCTTATCTCTTATATATCTCTTATATATCTCTTATCGCTTATATATCTCTTATATATCTCTTATATATCTCTTATCTCCTATATATCTCTTATATATCTCTTATATATCTCTTATATATCTCTTATATATCTCTTATCTCCTATATATCTCTAATATATCTCTTATATATCTCTTATATATCTCCTATATCTCTTATGTATCTCTTATATATATCTTATATATCTCTTATATATCTCTTATATATCTCCTATATATCTTATATATCTCTTATATATCTCTTATATATCTCTTATATATCTCTTATCTCTTATCTCTTATATATCTCTTATATATCTCTTATATATCTCTTATCTCTTATATATCTCTTATATATCTCCTATATCTCTTATGTATCTCTTATATATCTCTTATATATCTCTATATCTCTTATATATCTCTATCTCTTATATATCTCTTATATATCTCTTATATATCTCTTATATATCTCTTATATATCTCTTATATATCTCTTATCTCTTATATATCTCTTATATATCTCTTATATATCTCTTATATATCTCTTATATATCTCTTATCTCTTATCTCTTATATATCTCCTATATCTCTTATATATCTCTTATATATCTCTTATATATCTCTATATCTCTTATATATCTCTTATATATCTCTTATCTCTTATGTATCTCTTATATATCTCTTATATATCTCTTATATATCTCTTATATATCTCTTATCTCCTATATATCTCCTATATATCTCCTATATATCTCTTATATATCTCTTATATATCTCTTATATATCTCTTATATATCTCTTATATATCTCTTATATATCTCCTATATATCTCTTATATATCTCTTATGTATCTCTTTTATATCTCTTATATATCTCTTATATATCTCTTATATATCTCTTATATATCTCTTATATATCTCTTATATATCTCCTATGTATCTCTTATGTATCTCTTATATCTCTTATATATCTCTTATATATCTCTTATATATCTCTTATCTCTTATATATCTCTTATATATCTCTTATCTCATCTCTTATCTCTTATATATCTCTTATATATCTCTTATCTCTTATCTCTTATATATCTCTTATATATCTCTTATATATCTATTATATATCTCTTATCTCTTATATATCTCTTATATATCTCTTATATATCTCTTATATATCTCTTATATATCTCTTATATATCTCTTATATATCTCTTATATATCTCTTATCTCTTATATATCTCTTATGTATCTCTTATGTATCTCTTATGTATCTCTTATATATCTCTTATGTATCTCTTATGTATCTCTTATGTATCTCTTATGTATCTCTTATATATCTCTTATATATCTCTTATATATCTCTTATGTATCTCCTATGTATCTCTTATGTATCTCTTATATCTCTTATATATCTCTTATATATCTCTTATATATCTCTTATCTCTTATATATCTCTTATATATCTCTTATATATCTCTTATCTCTTATCTCTTATCTCTTATATATCTCTTATATATCTCTTATCTCTTATATATCTCTTATATATCTCTTATATATCTCTTATATATCTCTTATATATCTATTATATATCTATTATATATCTCTTATCTCTTATATATCTCTTATATATCTCTTATATATCTCTTATATATCTCTTATATATCTCTTATATATCTCTTATCTCTTATATATCTCTTATGTATCTCTTATGTATCTCTTATGTATCTCTTATGTATCTCTTATGTATCTCTTATGTATCTCTTATGTATCTCTTATATATCTCTTATATATCTCTTATATACAGTATCTCTTATATATCTCTTATATATCTCTTATATATCTCTTATATATCTCTTATATATCTCTTATATATCTCTTATATATCTCTTATATATCTCTTATATATCTCTTATATATCTTGTGAGGATACGAGTTCTTCAATCTCTCAGACACCGAGCAGATGAAACCAAAATATGGTTTATTTTTATCACAGCACACGAAAGTAGACGAAGACAGGAAAAAGATTCAAATGGTAGCATACAAACATCCGGGTAGCAAAGTCCTGGTAGCATTTCAGTCCAAATAACGAAACTATCACTTAGTCCACCCAGCAGTGACAGCAGAAACCTGTGCGAATCCACACAGCACCGGACGCTCCACACCAGAGCCTATGTAGGATGCCCCCCCCCCAGGCAAACGATGCGCTCACAAGGTCCAGTGGCAGAGTATCACCTCTAGCCAGGATTGCGACTAACATGAGGAGCTGGCAGGTGTACAAGTCATTTTAAAAACTTCCAATTTCCCACGGTGATCGCATCATCTGTGGGGTTGCCCAAGTTCCTGATTGGTGGATTCAAGCATCAGACACATCCCCCCAGGTAATATCCAGCTGGCCATCTGCTGCAGCCCCCCCCTGCTGGGTAAGTTCCAGTAAGTCTGGAAGTAGCCAGGATATGCAGATGCAGTGTCAACACAAGATACAAAACACAGTCTGATTACATTATGTGGTGATCACCCCCTGTGGACAACCTTCCTGTTGAAAGCAGGGGCATTTGATCACCCCCTGTGGTGCCTGGTTCCACAAAGTCTGCTAGAGCCCAGAGGTTTACAAAGAATTGTAAACCCCCCTGTGGAGATGGTTCCTCTGCTATCTCTTTCCTGTAAGAATAAAGTCCTGGGAAATACAGACATTACATTTCTGGTAGGATTATACAGCCTCATAATATATGATCTGGAACTACACACAGATTTGGGGGATAGAAACATCTATGGAGAATAAGAGGGTACAGACGGACTAAAATAGTACATTAATCACTACACCTAATAAAATATAATAATTACAGATTTACGGTCAGTTTGCTAACCTCACATATCTCTTATATATCTCTTATATATCTCTTATCTCTTATATATCTCTTATATATCTCTTATGTATCTCTTATGTATCTCTTATATATCTCTTATATATCTCTTATATATCTCTTATATATCTCTTATATATCTCTTATGTATCTCTTATGTATCTCTTATATATCTCTTATATATCTCTTATATATCTCTTATATATCTCTTATATATCTCTTATCTCTTATATATCTCTTATGTATCTCTTATATATCTCTTATATATCTCTTATCTCTTATATATCTCTTATATATCTCTTATATATCTCTTATGTATCTCTTATGTATCTCTTATGTATCTCTTATGTATCTCTTATGTATCTCTTATGTATCTCTTATGTATCTCTTATGTATCTCTTATGTATCTCTTATGTATCTCTTATATATCTCTTATATATCTCTTATATATCTCTTATATATCTCTTATATATCTCTTATCTCTTATATATCTCTTATATATCTCTTATATATCTCTTATATATCTCTTATCTCTTATATATCTCTTATATATCTCTTATCTCTTATATATCTCTTATATATCTCTTATCTCTTATATATCTCTTATATATCTCTTATCTCTTATATATCTCTTATATATCTCTTATCTCTTATATATCTCTTATATATCTCTTATATATCTCTTATATATCTCTTATATATCTCTTATATATCTCTTATATATCTCTTATATATCTCTTATATATCTCTTATATATCTCTTATCTCTTATATATCTCTTATATATCTCTTATATATCTCTTATCTCTTATATATCTCTTATATATCTCTTATATATCTCTTATATAGCTCTTATATGACTCTTATATATCTCTTATATATCTCTTATATATCTCTTATGTATCTCTTATGTATATCTTATGTATCTCTTATATATCTCTTATATATCTCTTATATATCTCTTATATATCTCTTATATATCTCTTATATATCTCTTATATATCTCTTATATATCTCTTATATATCTCTTATATATCTCTTATATATCTCTTATATATCTCTTATCGCTTATATATCTCTTATATATCTCTTATATATCTCTTATGTATCTCTTATGTATCTCTTATGTATCTCTTATGTATCTCTTATGTATCTCTTATGTATCTCTTATGTATCTCTTATGTATCTCTTATGTATCTCTTATATATCTCTTATATATCTCCTATATCTCTTATGTATCTCTATATCTCTTATATATCTCCTATATATCTCTTATATATCTCTTATATATCTCTTATATATCTCTTATATATCTCTTATATATCTCTTATATATCTCTTATATATCTCCTATATATCTCTTATATATCTCTTATATATCTCTTATATATCTCCTATATCTCTTATGTATCTCTATATCTCTTATATATCTCTTATATATCTCTTATATATCTCTTATATATCTCTTATATATCTCTTATATATCTCTTATATATCTCTTATCGCTTATATATCTCTTATATATCTCTTATATATCTCTTATATATCTCTTATATATCTCTTATCTCCTATATATCTCTTATATATCTCTTATATATCTCTTATATATATCTTATATATCTCTTATATATCTCTTATCTCCTATATATCTCTTATATATCTCTTATATATCTCTTATATATCTCTTATCTCCTATATATCTCTAATATATCTCTTATATATCTCTTATATATCTCCTATATCTCTTATGTATCTCTTATATATATCTTATATATCTCTTATATATCTCTTATATATCTCCTATATATCTTATATATCTCTTATATATCTCTTATATATCTCTTATATATCTCTTATCTCTTATCTCTTATATATCTCTTATATATCTCTTATATATCTCTTATCTCTTATATATCTCTTATATATCTCCTATATCTCTTATGTATCTCTTATATATCTCTTATATATCTCTATATCTCTTATATATCTTGATCTCTTATATATCTCTTATATATCTCTTATATATCTCTTATATATCTCTTATATATCTCTTATCTCTTATATATCTCTTATATATCTCTTATCTCTTATCTCTTATATATCTCCTATATATCTCTTATATATCTCTTATATATCTCTTATATATCTCTTATATATCTCTTATCTCTTATCTCCTATATATCTCTTATATATTTCTTATATATCTCTTATATATCTCTTATATATCTCTTATATATCTCTTATCTCCTATATATCTCTTATATATCTCTTATATATCTCTTATATATCTCTTATCTCCTATATATCTCTAATATATCTCTTATATATCTCTTATATATCTCCTATATCTCTTATGTATCTCTTATATATATCTTATATATCTCTTATATATCTCTTATATATCTCCTATATATCTTATATATCTCTTATATATCTCTTATATATCTCTTATATATCTCTTATCTCTTATCTCTTATATATCTCTTATATATCTCTTATATATCTCTTATCTCTTATATATCTCTTATATATCTCCTATATCTCTTATGTATCTCTTATATATCTCTTATATATCTCTATATCTCTTATATATCTTGATCTCTTATATATCTCTTATATATCTCTTATATATCTCTTATATATCTCTTATATATCTCTTATATATCTCTTATATATCTCCTATATATCTCTTATGTATCTCTTATGTATCTCTTATGTATCTCTTATGTATCTCTTATATATCTCTTATATATCTGTTATATATCTCCTATATCTCTTATGTATCTCTATATCTCTTATATATCTCCTATATATCTCTTATATATCTCTTATATATCTCTTATATATCTCTTATATATCTCTTATATATCTCTTATATATCTCTTATATATCTCTTATATATCTCTTATATATCTCCTATATATCTCTTATATATCTCTTATATATCTCTTATATATCTCTTATATATCTCCTATATCTCTTATGTATCTCTATATCTCTTATATATATCTTATATATCTCTTATATATCTCTTATATATCTCTTATATATCTCTTATCGCTTATATATCTCTTATATATCTCTTATATATCTCTTATATATCTCTTATATATCTCTTATCTCCTATATATCTCTTATATATCTCTTATATATCTCTTATATATCTCTTATATATCTCTTATATATCTCTTATCTCCTATATATCTCTTATATATCTCTTATATATCTCTTATATATCTCTTATATATCTCTTATATATCTCTTATATATCTCTTATATATCTCTTATCTCCTATATATCTCTAATATATCTCTTATATATCTCTTATATATCTCTTATATATCTCCTATATATCTTATATATCTCTTATATATCTCTTATATATCTCTTATCTCTTATCTCTTATATATCTCTTATATATCTCTTATATATCTCTTATATATCTCTTATCTCTTATATATCTCTTATATATCTCCTATATCTCTTATGTATCTCTTATATATCTCTTATATATATCTATATCTCTTATATATCTCTATCTCTTATATATCTCTTATATATCTCTTATATATCTCTTATATATCTCTTATATATCTCTTATATATCTCTTATATATCTCTTATATATCTCTTATCTCTTATCTCTTATATATCTCCTATATCTCTTATATATCTCTTATATATCTCTTATATATCTCTATATCTCTTATATATCTCTTATATATCTCTTATCTCTTATGTATCTCTTATATATCTCTTATATATCTCTTATATATCTCTTATATATCTCATATCTCCTATATATCTCTTATATATCTCTTATATATCTCTTATATATCTCTTATATATCTCTTATATATCTCTTATATATCTCTTATATATCTCCTATATATCTCTTATATATCTCCTATGTATCTCTTTTATATCTCTTTTATATCTCTTATATATCTCTTATATATCTCTTATATATCTCTTATATATCTCTTATATATCTCTTATCTCCTATATATCTCTAATATATCTCTTATATATCTCTTATGTATCTCTTATATATCTCTTATATATCTCTTATCTCCTATATATCTCTAATATATCTCTTATATATCTCTTATGTATCTCTTATATATCTCTTATCTCTTATATATCTCTTATATATCTCCTATATCTCTTATGTATCTCTTATATATCTCTTATATATCTCTTATATATCTCTTATATATCTCTTATATATCTCCTATGTATCTCTTATGTATCTCTTATATCTCTTATATATCTCTTATATATCTCTTATATATCTCTTATATATCTCTTATATATCTCTTATATATCTCTTATATATCTCTTATATATCTCTTATATATCTCTTATATATCTCTTATGTATCTCTTATGTATCTCTTATGTATCTCTTATGTATCTCTTATGTATCTCTTATGTATCTCTAATATATCTCTTATATATCTCTTATATATCTCTTATATATCTCTTATATATCTCTTATATATCTCTTATATATCTCTTATATATCTCTTATCGCTTATATATCTCTTATATATCTCTTATATATCTCTTATATATCTCTTATATATCTCTTATATATCTCTTATCTCCTATATATCTCTTATATATCTCTTATATATCTCTTATATATCTCTTATATATCTCTTATCTCCTATATATCTCTTATATATCTCTTATATATCTCTTATATATCTCTTATATATCTCTTATATATCTCTTATCTCCTATATATCTCTAATATATCTCTTATATATCTCTTTTATATCTCCTATATCTCTTATGTATCTCTTATATATATCTTATATATCTCTTATATATCTCTTATATAGCTCCTATATATCTTATATATCTCTTATATATCTCTTATATATCTCTTATATATCTCTTATCTCTTATCTCTTATATATCTCTTATATATCTCTTATATATCTCTTATATATCTCTTATCTTTTATATATCTCTTATATATCTCCTATATCTCTTATGTATCTCTTATATATCTCTTATATATCTCTATATCTCTTATATATCTCTATATCTTATATATCTCTTATATATCTCTTATATATCTCTTATATATCTCTTATATATCTCTATATCTCTTATATATCTCTATCTCTTATATATCTCTTATATATCTCTTATATATCTCTTATATATCTCTTATATATCTCTTATATATCTCTTATCTCTTATATATCTCTTATATATCTCTTATATATCTCTTATATATCTCTTATCTCTTATCTCTTATATATCTCCTATATCTCTTATATATCTCTTATATATCTCTTATATATCTCTATATCTCTTATATATCTCTTATATATCTCTTATCTCTTATGTATCTCTTATATATCTCTTATATATCTCTTATATATCTCTTATATATCTCTTATCTCCTATATATCTCCTATATATCTCTTATATATCTCTTATATATCTCTTATATATCTCTTATATATCTCTTATATATCTCTTATATATCTCTTATATATCTCCTATATATCTCTTATATATCTCTAATGTATCTCTTTTATATCTCTTTTATATCTCTTATATATCTCTTATATATCTCTTATATATCTCTTATATATCTCTTATATATCTCTTATATATCTCTTATATATCTCTTATCTCCTATATATCTCTAATATATCTCTTATATATCTCTTATGTATCTCTTATATATCTCTTATCTCTTATATATCTCTTATATATCTCCTATATCTCTTATGTATCTCTTATATATCTCTTATATATCTCTTATATATCTCTTATATATCTCCTATATATCTCTTATATATCTCTAATGTATCTCTTTTATATCTCTTTTATATCTCTTATGTATCTCTTATGTATCTCTTATGTATCTCTTATGTATCTCTTATGTATCTCTTATATATCTCTTATATATCTCTTATATATCTCTTATATATCTCTTATATATCTCTTATATATCTCTTATATATCTCTTATATATCTCTTATATATCTCTTATGTATCTCTTATGTATCTCTTATGTATCTCTTATGTATCTCTTATATATCTCTTATATATCTCTTATATATCTCTTATATATCTCTTATATATCTCTTATATATCTCTTATATATCTCTTATATATCTCTTATCTCTTATATATCTCTTATATATCTCTTATATATCTCTTATATATCTCTTATGTATCTCTTATGTATCTCTTATATATCTCTTATATATCTCTTATATATCTCTTATATATCTCTTATATATCTCTTATATATCTCCTGTATCTCTTATGTATCTCTTATATATCTATTATGTATCTCTTATGTATCTCTTATGTATCTCTTATGTATCTCTTATGTATCTCTATATCTCTTATATATCTCCTATATATCTCTTATATATCTCTTATATATCTCTTATATATCTCTTATATATCTCTTATATATCTCTTATCGCTTATATCTCTTATATATCTCTTATATATCTCTTATCTCTTATATATCTCTTATATATCTCTTATATATCTCTTATATATCTCTTATCTCTTATCTCTTATATATCTCCTATATCTCTTATATATCTCTTATATATCTCTTATATATCTCTATATCTCTTATATATCTCTTATATATCTCTTATCTCTTATGTATCTCTTATATATCTCTTATATATCTCTTATATATCTCTTATATATCTCTTATCTCCTATATATCTCCTATATATCTCTTATATATCTCTTATATATCTCTTATATATCTCTTATATATCTCTTATATATCTCTTATATATCTCTTATATATCTCCTATATATCTCTTATATATCTCTAATGTATCTCTTTTATATCTCTTTTATATCTCTTATATATCTCTTATATATCTCTTATATATCTCTTATATATCTCTTATATATCTCTTATATATCTCTTATATATCTCTTATCTCCTATATATCTCTAATATATCTCTTATATATCTCTTATGTATCTCTTATATATCTCTTATCTCTTATATATCTCTTATATATCTCCTATATCTCTTATGTATCTCTTATATATCTCTTATATATCTCTTATATATCTCTTATATATCTCCTATATATCTCTTATATATCTCTAATGTATCTCTTTTATATCTCTTTTATATCTCTTATGTATCTCTTATGTATCTCTTATGTATCTCTTATGTATCTCTTATGTATCTCTTATATATCTCTTATATATCTCTTATATATCTCTTATATATCTCTTATATATCTCTTATATATCTCTTATATATCTCTTATATATCTCTTATATATCTCTTATATATCTCTTATATATCTCTTATATATCTCTTATGTATCTCTTATGTATCTCTTATGTATCTCTTATGTATCTCTTATATATCTCTTATATATCTCTTATATATCTCTTATATATCTCTTATATATCTCTTATATATCTCTTATATATCTCTTATATATCTCTTATATATCTCTTATCTCTTATATATCTCTTATATATCTCTTATATATCTCTTATATATCTCTTATGTATCTCTTATGTATCTCTTATATATCTCTTATATATCTCTTATATATCTCTTATATATCTCTTATATATCTCTTATATATCTCCTGTATCTCTTATATATCTCCTATATATCTCTTATATATCTCTTATATATCTCTTATATATCTCTTATATATCTCTTATATATCTCTTATCGCTTATATCTCTTATATATCTCTTATATATCTCTTATATATCTCTTATATATCTCTTATCTCCTATATATCTCTTATATATCTCTTATATATCTCTTATATATCTCTTATATATCTCTTATATATCTCTTATATATCTCTTATATATCTCTTATATATCTCTTATCTCCTATATATCTCTATTATATCTCTTATATATCTCTTATATATCTCCTATATCTCTTATGTATCTCTTATATATATCTTATATATCTCTTATATATCTCTTATGTATCTCTTATGTATCTCTTATGTATCTCTTATGTATCTCTTATGTATCTCTTATGTATCTCTTATGTATCTCTTATGTATCTCTTATGTATCTCTTATGTATCTCTTATGTATCTCTTATGTATCTCTTATGTATCTCTTATATATCTCTTATATATCTCTTATATATCTCTTATATATCTCTTATCTCTTATATATCTCTTATATATCTCTTATATATCTCTTATCTCTTATATATCTCTTATATATCTCTTATATATCTCTTATCTCTTATATATCTCTTATATATCTCTTATCTCTTATATATCTCTTATATATCTCTTATATATCTCTTATCTCTTATATATCTCTTATATATCTCTTATATATCTCTTATATATCTCTTATATATCTCTTATCTCTTATATATCTCTTATATATCTCTTATATATCTCTTATCTCTTATATATCTCTTATATATCTCTTATATATCTCTTATATAGCTCTTATATGACTCTTATATATCTCTTATATATCTCTTATATATCTCTTATGTATCTCTTATGTATATCTTATGTATCTCTTATATATCTCTTATATATCTCTTATATATCTCTTATATATCTCTTATATATCTCTTATATATCTCTTATATATCTCTTATATATCTCTTATATATCTCTTATATATCTCTTATATATCTCTTATCGCTTATATATCTCTTATATATCTCTTATGTATCTCTTATGTATCTCTTATGTATCTCTTATGTATCTCTTATGTATCTCTTATGTATCTCTTATATATCTCTTATATATCTCTTATATATCTCCTATATCTCTTATGTATCTCTATATCTCTTATATATCTCTTATATATCTCTTATATATCTCTTATATATCTCTTATATATCTCTTATCGCTTATATATCTCTTATATATCTCTTATATATCTCTTATATATCTCTTATATATCTCTTATCTCCTATATATCTCTTATATATCTCTTATATATCTCTTATATATCTCTTATATATCTCTTATATATCTCTTATCTCCTATATATCTCTTATATATCTCTTATATATCTCTTATATATCTCTTATCTCCTATATATCTCTAATATATCTCTTATATATCTCTTATATATCTCCTATATCTCTTATGTATCTCTTATATATATCTTATATATCTCTTATATATCTCTTATATATCTCCTATATATCTTATATATCTCTTATATATCTCTTATATATCTCTTATATATCTCTTATCTCTTATCTCTTATATATCTCTTATATATCTCTTATATATCTCTTATCTCTTATATATCTCTTATATATCTCCTATATCTCTTATGTATCTCTTATATATCTCTTATATATCTCTATATCTCTTATATATCTCGATCTCTTATATATCTCTTATATATCTCTTATATATCTCTTATATATCTCTTATATATCTCTTATCTCTTATATATCTCTTATATATCTCTTATCTCTTATCTCTTATATATCTCCTATATCTCTTATATATCTCTTATATATCTCTTATATATCTCTTATATATCTCTATATCTCTTATATATCTCTTATCTCTTATGTATCTCTTATATATCTCTTATATATCTCTTATATATCTCTTATATATCTCTTATCTCCTATATATCTCCTATATATCTCCTATATATCTCTTATATATCTCTTATATATCTCTTATATATCTCTTATATATCTCTTATATATCTCTTATATATCTCCTATATATCTCTTATATATCTCTTATGTATCTCTTTTATATCTCTTTTATATCTCTTATATATCTCTTATATATCTCTTATATATCTCTTATCTCCTATATATCTCTAATATATCTCTTATATATCTCTTATGTATCTCTTATATATCTCTTATATATCTCTTATCTCCTATATATCTCTAATATATCTCTTATATATCTCTTATGTATCTCTTATATATCTCTTATCTCTTATATATCTCTTATATATCTCCTATATCTCTTATGTATCTCTTATATATCTCTTATATATCTCTTATATATCTCCTATGTATCTCTTATATCTCTTATATATCTCTTATATATCTCTTATATATCTCTTATATATCTCTTATATATCTCTTATATATCTCTTATATATCTCTTATATATCTCTTATATATCTCTTATATATCTCTTATGTATCTCTTATGTATCTCTTATGTATCTCTTATGTATCTCTTATGTATCTCTTATATATCTCTTATATATCTCTTATATATCTCTTATATATCTCTTATATATCTCTTATATATCTCTTATATATCTCTTATATATCTCTTATCGCTTATATATCTCTTATATATCTCTTATATATCTCTTATATATCTCTTATATATCTCTTATATATCTCTTATCTCCTATATATCTCTTATATATCTCTTATATATCTCTTATATATCTCTTATATATCTCTTATCTCCTATATATCTCCTATATATCTATTATATATCTCTTATATATCTCTTATATATCTCTTATATATCTCTTATATATCTCTTATATATCTCTTATCTCCTATATATCTCTAATATATCTCTTATATATCTCTTTTATATCTCCTATATCTCTTATGTATCTCTTATATATATCTTATATATCTCTTATATATCTCCTATATATCTTATATATCTCTTATATATCTCTTATATATCTCTTATATATCTCTTATCTCTTATCTCTTATATATCTCTTATATATCTCTTATATATCTCTTATATATCTCTTATATATCTCTATATCTCTTATATATCTCTATCTCTTATATATCTCTTATATATCTCTTATATATCTCTTATATATCTCTTATATATCTCTATATCTCTTATATATCTCTTATATATCTCTTATATATCTCTTATATATCTCTTATATATCTCTTATATATCTCTTATCTCTTATATATCTCTTATATATCTCTTATATATCTCCTATATATCTCTTATATATCTCTTATGTATCTCTTTTATATCTCTTTTATATCTCTTATATATCTCTTATATATCTCTTATATATCTCTTATATATCTCTTATATATCTCTTATCTCCTATATATCTCTAATATATCTCTTATATATCTCCTATATCTCTTATGTATCTCTTATATATCTCTTATATATCTCTTATATATCTCTTATATATCTCTTATCTCCTATATATCTCTAATATATCTCTTATATATCTCCTATATCTCTTATGTATCTCTTATATATCTCTTATATATCTCTTATATATCTCTTATATATCTCTTATATATCTCCTATGTATCTCTTATGTATCTCTTATATCTCTTATATATCTCTTATATATCTCTTATATATCTCTTATATATCTCTTATCTCTTATATATCTCTTATATATCTCTTATATATCTCTTATATATCTCTTATATATCTCTTATATATCTCTTATATATCTCTTATATATCCCTTATATATCTCTTATCTCTTATATATCTCTTATGTATCTCTTATGTATCTCTTATGTATCTCTTATGTATCTCTTATATATCTCTTATATATCTCTTATATATCTCTTATATATCTCTTATATATCTCTTATATATCTCTTATATATCTCTTATATATCTCTTATCTCTTATATATTTCTTATATATCTCCTATATCTCATGTATCTCTTATGTATCTCTTATATATCTCTTATATATCTCTTATATATCTCTTATCTCTTATATATCTCTTATATATCTCTTATATATCTCTTATATATCTCTTATATATCTCTTATATATCTCTTATATATCTCTTATATATCTCTTATGTATCTCTTATGTATCTCTTATGTATCTCTTATGTATCTCTTATGTATCTCTTATATATCTCTTATATATCTCTTATATATCTCTTATATATATCTCTTATATATCTCTTATATATCTCTTATATATCTCTTATATATCTCTTATATATCTCTTATATATCTCTTATCTCTTATATATCTCTTATGTATCTCTTATGTATCTCTTATGTATCTCTTATGTATCTCTTATATATCTCTTATATATCTCTTATATATCTCTTATATATCTCTTATATATCTCTTATATATCTCTTATATATCTCTTATATATCTCCTGTATCTCTTATGTATCTCTTATATATCTCTTATATATCTCTTATGTATCTCTTATGTATCTCTTATGTATCTCTTATGTATCTCTTATGTATCTCTATATCTCTTATATATCTCCTATATATCTCTTATATATCTCTTATATATCTCTTATATATCTCTTATATATCGCTTATATATCTCTTATCGCTTATATATCTCTTATATATCTCTTATATATCTCTTATATATCTCTTATATATCTCTTATCTCCTATATATCTCTTATATATCTCTTATATATCTCTTATATATCTCTTATATATCTCTTATCTCCTATATATCTCTTATATATCTCTTATATATCTCTTATATATCTCTTATATATCTCTTATATATCTCTTATCTCCTATATATCTCTATTATATCTCTTATATATCTCTTATATATCTCCTATATCTCTTATGTATCTCTTATATATATCTTATATATCTCTTATATATCTCTTATATATCTCTTATGTATCTCTTATGTATCTCTTATGTATCTCTTATGTATCTCTTATGTATCTCTTATGTATCTCTTATATATCTCTTATGTATCTCTTATATATCTCTTATATATCTCTTATCTCTTATCTCTTATATATCTCTTATATATCTCTTATATATCTCTTATATATATATCTTATATATCTCTTATATATCTCTTATATATCTCTTATATATCTCTTATATATCTCTTATATATCTCTTATATATCTCTTATATCTCCTATATCTCATGTATCTCTTATGTATCTCTTATGTATCTCTTATGTATCTCTTATGTATCTCTTATATATCTCTTATATATCTCTTATATATCTCCTATATCTCATGTATCTCTTATGTATCTCTTATATATCTCTTATGTATCTCTTATGTATCTCTTATGTATCTCTTATGTATCTCTTATGTATCTCTATATCTCTTATATATCTCCTATATATCTCTTATATATCTCTTATATATCTCTTATATATCTCTTATATATCTCTTATATATCTCTTATATATCTCTTATATATCTCTTATCGCTTATATATCTCTTATATATCTCTTATATATCTCTTATATATCTCTTATATATCTCTTATATATCTCTTATATATCTCTTATATATCTCTTATCTCCTATCTCCTATATATCTCTTATATATCTCTTATATATCTCTTATATATCTCTTATCTCCTATATATCTCTTATATATCTCTTATATATCTCTTATATATCTCTTATCTCTTATATATCTCTTATATATCTCTTATATATCTCTTATCTCTTATATATCTCTTATATATCTCTTATATATCTCTTATATATCTCTTATATATCTCTTATATATCTCTTATATATCTCTTATATATCTCTTATATATCTCTTATATATCTCTTATCTCTTATATATCTCTTATATATCTCTTATATATCTCTTATATATCTCTTATCTCTTATATATCTCTTATATATCTCTTATCTCTTATATATCTCTTATATATCTCTTATATATCTCTTATCTCTTATATATCTCTTATATATCTCTTATATATCTCTTATATAGCTCTTATATGACTCTTATATATCTCTTATATATCTCTTATATATCTCTTATGTATCTCTTATGTATCTCTTATGTATCTCTTATATATCTCTTATATATCTCTTATATATCTCTTATATATCTCTTATATATCTCTTATATATCTCTTATATATCTCTTATATATCTCTTATATATCTCTTATATATCTCTTATATATCTCTTATCGCTTATATATCTCTTATATATCTCTTATATATCTCTTATGTATCTCTTATGTATCTCTTATGTATCTCTTATGTATCTCTTATGTATCTCTTATGTATCTCTTATGTATCTCTTATGTATCTCTTATGTATCTCTTATGTATCTCTTATATATCTCTTATATATCTGTTATATATCTCCTATATCTCTTATGTATCTCTATATCTCTTATATATCTCCTATATATCTCTTATATATCTCTTATATATCTCTTATATATCTCTTATATATCTCTTATATATCTCTTATATATCTCTTATATATCTCTTATATATCTCTTATATATCTCTATATATCTCTTATATATCTCTTATATATCTCTTATATATCTCTTATATATCTCCTATATCTCTTATGTATCTCTATATCTCTTATATATATCTTATATATCTCTTATATATCTCTTATATATCTCTTATATATCTCTTATATATCTCTTATCGCTTATATATCTCTTATATATCTCTTATATATCTCTTATATATCTCTTATATATCTCTTATCTCCTATATATCTCTTATATATCTCTTATATATCTCTTATATATCTCTTATATATCTCTTATATATCTCTTATCTCCTATATATCTCTTATATATCTCTTATATATCTCTTATATATCTCTTATATATCTCTTATCTCCTATATATCTCTAATATATCTCTTATATATCTCTTATATATCTCTTATATATCTCCTATATATCTTATATATCTCTTATATATCTCTTATATATCTCTTATATATCTCTTATCTCTTATCTCTTATATATTTCTTATATATCTCTTATATATCTCTTATATATCTCTTATCTCTTATATATCTCTTATATATCTCCTATATCTCTTATGTATCTCTTATATATCTCTTATATATATCTATATCTCTTATATATCTCTATCTCTTATATATCTCTTATATATCTCTTATATATCTCTTATATATCTCTTATATATCTCTTATCTCTTATATATCTCTTATATATCTCTTATATATCTCTTATCTCTTATCTCTTATATATCTCCTATATCTCTTATATATCTCTTATATATCTCTTATATATCTCTATATCTCTTATATATCTCTTATATATCTCTTATCTCTTATGTATCTCTTATATATCTCTTATATATCTCTTATATATCTCTTATATATCTCTTATCTCCTATATATCTCCTATATATCTCTTATATATCTCTTATATATCTCTTATATATCTCTTATATATCTCTTATATATCTCTTATATATCTCTTATATATCTCCTATATATCTCTTATATATCTCTTATGTATCTCTTTTATATCTCTTTTATATCTCTTATATATCTCTTATATATCTCTTATATATCTCTTATATATCTCTTATATATCTCTTATCTCCTATATATCTCTAATATATCTCTTATATATCTCTTATGTATCTCTTATATATCTCTTATATATCTCTTATCTCCTATATATCTCTAATATATCTCTTATATATCTCTTATGTATCTCTTATATATCTCTTATCTCTTATATATCTCTTATATATCTCCTATATCTCTTATGTATCTCTTATATATCTCTTATATATCTCTTATATATCTCTTATATATCTCTTATATATCTCCTATGTATCTCTTATGTATCTCTTATATCTCTTATATATCTCTTATATATCTCTTATATATCTCTTATATATCTCTTATATATCTCTTATATATCTCTTATATATCTCTTATATATCTCTTATATATCTCTTATATATCTCTTATATATCTCTTATATATCTCTTATGTATCTCTTATGTATCTCTTATGTATCTCTTATGTATCTCTAATATATCTCTAATATATCTCTTATATATCTCTTATATATCTCTTATATATCTCTTATATATCTCTTATATATCTCTTATATATCTCTTATATATCTCTTATATATCTCTTATATATCTCTTATATATCTCTTATCGCTTATATATCTCTTATATATCTCTTATATATCTCTTATATATCTCTTATCTCCTATATATCTCTTATATATCTCTTATATATTTCTTATATATCTCTTATCTCCTATATATCTCTTATATATCTCTTATATATCTCTTATATATCTCTTATATATCTCTTATATATCTCTTATATATCTCTTATCTCCTATATATCTCTAATATATCTCTTATATATCTCTTTTATATCTCCTATATCTCTTATGTATCTCTTATATATATCTTATATATCTCTTATATATCTCTTATATAGCTCCTATATATCTTATATATCTCTTATATATCTCTTATATATCTCTTATCTCTTATCTCTTATCTCTTATATATCTCTTATATATCTCTTATATATCTCCTATATCTCTTATGTATCTCTTATATATCTCTTATATATCTCTATATCTCTTATATATCTCTATCTCTTATATATCTCTTATATATCTCTTATATATCTCTTATATATCTCTTATATATCTCTATATCTCTTATATATCTCTATCTCTTATATATCTCTTATATATCTCTTATATATCTCTTATATATCTCTTATCTCTTATCTCTTATATATCTCCTATATCTCTTATATATCTCTTATATATCTCTATATCTCTTATATATCTCTTATATATCTCTTATCTCTTATGTATCTCTTATATATCTCTTATATATCTCTTATATATCTCTTATATATCTCTTATCTCCTATATATCTCCTATATATCTCTTATATATCTCTTATATATCTCTTATATATCTCTTATATATCTCTTATATATCTCTTATATATCTCCTATATATCTCTTATATATCTCTAATGTATCTCTTTTATATCTCTTTTATATCTCTTATATATCTCTTATATATCTCTTATATATCTCTTATATATCTCTTATATATCTCTTATATATCTCTTATCTCCTATATATCTCTAATATATCTCTTATATATCTCTTATGTATCTCTTATATATCTCTTATCTCTTATATATCTCTTATATATCTCCTATATCTCTTATGTATCTCTTATATATCTCTTATATATCTCTTATATATCTCTTATATATCTCCTATGTATCTCTTATGTATCTCTTATATCTCTTATATATCTCTTATATATCTCTTATATATCTCTTATCTCTTATATATCTCTTATATATCTCTTATATATCTCTTATATATCTCTTATATATCTCTTATATATCTCTTATATATCTCTTATATATCTCTTATATATCTCTTATATATCTCTTATGTATCTCTTATGTATCTCTTATGTATCTCTTATGTATCTCTTATGTATCTCTTATGTATCTCTTATGTATCTCTTATATATCTCTTATATATCTCTTATATATCTCTTATATATCTCTTATATATCTCTTATATATCTCTTATATATCTCTTATATATCTCTTATATATCTCTTATATATCTCTTATATATCTCTTATATATCTCTTATATATCTCTTATATATCTCTTATATATCTCTTATCTCTTATGTATCTCTTATATATCTCTTATATATCTCCTATATCTCATGTATCTCTTATGTATCTCTTATATATCTCTTATCTCTTATATATCTCTTATATATCTCTTATCTCTTATATATCTCTTATATATCTCTTATATATCTCTTATATATCTCTTATATATCTCTTATATATCTCTTATATATCTCTTATATATCTCTTATATATCTCTTATATATCTCTTATGTATCTCTTATGTATCTCTTATGTATCTCTTATGTATCTCTTATATATCTCTTATATATCTCTTATATATCTCTTATATATCTCTTATATATCTCTTATATATCTCTTATATATCTCTTATATATCTCTTATCTCTTATATATCTCTTATATATCTCTTATATATCTCTTATGTATCTCTTATGTATCTCTTATATATCTCTTATATATCTCTTATATATCTCTTATATATCTCTTATATATCTCTTATATATCTCTTATATATCTCCTGTATCTCTTATGTATCTCTTATATATCTCTTATGTATCTCTTATGTATCTCTTATGTATCTCTTATGTATCTCTTATGTATCTCTTATGTATCTCTATATCTCTTATATATCTCCTATATATCTCTTATATATCTCTTATATATCTCTTATATATCTCTTATATATCTCTTATATATCTCTTATATATCTCTTATATATCTCTTATCGCTTATATCTCTTATATATCTCTTATATATCTCTTATATATCTCTTATATATCTCTTATCTCCTATATATCTCTTATATATCTCTTATATATCTCTTATATATCTCTTATATATCTCTTATCTCCTATATATCTCTTATATATCTCTTATATATCTCTTATATATCTCTTATATATCTCTTATATATCTCTTATATATCTCTTATCTCCTATATATCTCTATTATATCTCTTATATATCTCTTATATATCTCCTATATCTCTTATGTATCTCTTATATATATCTTATATATCTCTTATATATCTCTTATGTATCTCTTATGTATCTCTTATGTATCTCTAATGTATCTCTTATGTATCTCTTATGTATCTCTTATATATCTCTTATGTATCTCTTATATATCTCTTATATATCTCTTATCTCTTATCTCTTATATATCTCTTATATATCTCTTATATATCTCTTATATATATATCTTCTATATCTCTTATATATCTCTTATATATCTCTTATATATCTCTTATATATCTCTTATATATCTCTTATATATCTCTTATATATCTCCTATATCTCATGTATCTCTTATGTATCTCTTATGTATCTCTTATGTATCTCTTATGTATCTCTTATATATCTCTTATATATCTCTTATATATCTCCTATATCTCATGTATCTCTTATGTATCTCTTATATATCTCTTATGTATCTCTTATGTATCTCTTATGTATCTCTTATGTATCTCTATATCTCTTATATATCTCCTATATATCTCTTATATATCTCTTATATATCTCTTATATATCTCTTATATATCTCTTATATATCTCTTATATATCTCGTATATATCTCTTATCGCTTATATATCTCTTATATATCTCTTATATATCTCTTATATATCTCTTATATATCTCTTATATATCTCTTATCTCCTATCTCCTATATATCTCTTATATATCTCTTATATATCTCTTATATATCTCTTATATATCTCTTATATATCTCTTATATATCTCCTATATATCTCTTATATATCTCTTATATATCTCTTATATATCTCTTATATATCTCTTATATATCTCTTATATATCTCTTATCTCTAATATATCTCTTATATATCTCTTATATATCTCCTATATCTCTTATGTATCTCTTATATATCTCTTATATATATATCTTATATATCTCTTATATATCTCTTATATATCTCCTATATATCTTATGTATCTCTTATATATCTCTTATATATCTCTTATATATCTCTTATCTCTTATCTCTTATATATCTCTTATATATCTCTTATATATCTCTTATATATCTCTTATATATCTCTTATCTCTTATATATCTCCTATATCTCTTATGTATCTCTTATATATCTCTTATATATCTCTATATCTCTTATATATCTCTATATCTCTTATATATCTCTTATATATCTCTTATATATCTCTTATATATCTCTTATATATCTCTTATCTCTTATCTCTTATATATCTCTTATATATCTCCTATATCTCTTATATATCTCTTATATATCTCTATATCTCTTATATATCTCTTATATATCTCTTATCTCTTATGTATCTCTTATATATCTCTTATATATCTCTTATATATCTCTTATATATCTCTTATCTCCTATATATCTCCTATATATATCTTATATATCTCTTATATATCTCTTATATATCTCTTATATATCTGTTATATATCTCCTATATATCTCTTATATATCTCTTATGTATCTCTTATGTATCTCTTATGTATCTCTTATATATCTCTTATATATCTCTTATATATCTCTTATATATCTCTTATATATCTCTTATATATCTCTTATATATCTCTTATCTCTTATATATCTCTTATATATCTCTTATATATCTCTTATCTCTTATATATCTCTTATATATCTCTTATATATCTCTTATATATCTCTTATATATCTCTTATCTCTTATATATCTCTTATATATCTCTTATCTCTTATATATCTCTTATATATCTCTTATATATCTCTTATATATCTCTTATATATCTCTTATATATCTCTTATATATCTCTTATCTCTTATATATCTCTTATATATCTCTTATATATCTCTTATCTCTTATATATCTCTTATATATCTCTTATATATCTCTTATATATCTCTTATATATCTCTTATATATCTCTTATGTATCTCTTATATATCTCTTATATATCTCTTATATATCTCTTATATATCTCTTATCGCTTATATATCTCTTATATATCTCTTATATATCTCTTATATATCTCTTATATATCTCTTATCTCCTATATATCTCTTATATATCTCTTATATATCTCTTATATATCTCTTATATATATCTTATCTCCTATATATCTCCTATATATCTCTTATATATCTCTTATATATCTCTTATATATCTCTTATATATCTCTTATATATCTCTTATCTCCTATATATCTCTAATATATCTCTTATATATCTCTTATATATCTCCTATATCTCTTATGTATCTCTTATATATATCTTATATATCTCTTATATATCTCTTATATATCTCCTATATATCTTATATATCTCTTATATATCTCTTATATATCTCTTATATATCTCTTATCTCTTATCTCTTATATATCTCTTATATATCTCTTATATATCTCTTATATATCTCTTATCTCTTATATATCTCTTATATATCTCCTATATCTCTTATGTATCTCTTATATATCTCTTATATATCTCTATATCTCTTATATATCTCTATCTCTTATATATCTCTTATATATCTCTTATATATCTCTTATATATCTCTTATATATCTCTTATATATCTCTTATATATCTCTTATATATCTCTTATATATCTCTTATATATCTCTTATATATCTCTTATATATCTCCTATATATCTCTTATATATCTCTTATGTATCTCTTTTATATCTCTTTTATATCTCTTATATATCTCTTATATATCTCTTTTATATCTCTTATCTCCTATATATCTCTAATATATCTCTTATATATCTCTTATGTATCTCTTATATATCTCTTATCTCTTATATATCTCTTATATATCTCCTATATCTCTTATGTATCTCTTATATATCTCTTATATATCTCTTATATATCTCTTATATATCTCTTATATATCTCCTATGTATCTCTTATGTATCTCTTATATCTCTTATATATCTCTTATATATCTCTTATATATCTCTTATATATCTCTTATCTCTTATATATCTCTTATATATCTCTTATATATCTCTTATATATCTCTTATATATCTCTTATATATCTCTTATATATCTCTTATATATCTCTTATATATCTCTTATGTATCTCTTATGTATCTCTTATGTATCTCTTATGTATCTCTTATGTATCTCTTATATATCTCTTATATATCTCTTATATATCTCTTATATATCTCTTATATATCTCTTATATATCTCTTATATATCTCTTATATATCTCTTATATATCTCTTATATATCTCTTATATATCTCTTATCTCATATGTATCTCTTATATATCTCTTATATATCTCCTATATCTCATGTATCTCTTATATATCTCTTATATATCTCTTATATATCTCTTATATATCTCTTATCTCTTATATATCTCTTATATATCTCTTATATATCTCTTATATATCTCTTATATATCTCTTATATATCTCTTATATATCTCTTATGTATCTCTTATGTATCTCTTATGTATCTCTTATGTATCTCTTATATATCTCTTATATATCTCTTATATATCTCTTATATATCTCTTATATATCTCTTATATATCTCTTATATATCTCTTATATATCTCTTATATATCTCTTATATATCTCTTATATATCTCTTATATATCTCTTATATATCTCTTATATATCTCTTATCTCTTATGTATCTCTTATATATCTCTTATATATCTCCTATATCTCATGTATCTCTTATGTATCTCTTATATATCTCTTATCTCTTATATATCTCTTATATATCTCTTATCTCTTATATATCTCTTATATATCTCTTATATATCTCTTATATATCTCTTATATATCTCTTATATATCTCTTATATATCTCTTATATATCTCTTATATATCTCTTATATATCTCTTATGTATCTCTTATGTATCTCTTATGTATCTCTTATGTATCTCTTATGTATCTCTTATATATCTCTTATATATCTCTTATATATCTCTTATATATCTCTTATATATCTCTTATATATCTCTTATATATCTCTTATCTCTTATATATCTCTTATATATCTCTTATATATCTCTTATGTATCTCTTATGTATCTCTTATATATCTCTTATATATCTCTTATATATCTCTTATATATCTCTTATATATCTCTTATATATCTCTTATATATCTCCTGTATCTCTTATGTATCTCTTATATATCTCTTATGTATCTCTTATGTATCTCTTATGTATCTCTTATGTATCTCTTATGTATCTCTTATGTATCTCTATATCTCTTATATATCTCCTATATATCTCTTATATATCTCTTATATATCTCTTATATATCTCTTATATATCTCTTATATATCTCTTATATATCTCTTATATATCTCTTATCGCTTATATCTCTTATATATCTCTTATATATCTCTTATATATCTCTTATATATCTCTTATCTCCTATATATCTCTTATATATCTCTTATATATCTCTTATATATCTCTTATATATCTCTTATCTCCTATATATCTCTTATATATCTCTTATATATCTCTTATATATCTCTTATATATCTCTTATATATCTCTTATATATCTCTTATCTCCTATATATCTCTATTATATCTCTTATATATCTCTTATATATCTCCTATATCTCTTATGTATCTCTTATATATATCTTATATATCTCTTATATATCTCTTATGTATCTCTTATGTATCTCTTATGTATCTCTAATGTATCTCTTATGTATCTCTTATGTATCTCTTATATATCTCTTATGTATCTCTTATATATCTCTTATATATCTCTTATCTCTTATCTCTTATATATCTCTTATATATCTCTTATATATCTCTTATATATATATCTTCTATATCTCTTATATATCTCTTATATATCTCTTATATATCTCTTATATATCTCTTATATATCTCTTATATATCTCTTATATATCTCCTATATCTCATGTATCTCTTATGTATCTCTTATGTATCTCTTATGTATCTCTTATGTATCTCTTATATATCTCTTATATATCTCTTATATATCTCCTATATCTCATGTATCTCTTATGTATCTCTTATATATCTCTTATGTATCTCTTATGTATCTCTTATGTATCTCTTATGTATCTCTATATCTCTTATATATCTCCTATATATCTCTTATATATCTCTTATATATCTCTTATATATCTCTTATATATCTCTTATATATCTCTTATATATCTCGTATATATCTCTTATCGCTTATATATCTCTTATATATCTCTTATATATCTCTTATATATCTCTTATATATCTCTTATATATCTCTTATCTCCTATCTCCTATATATCTCTTATATATCTCTTATATATCTCTTATATATCTCTTATATATCTCTTATATATCTCCTATATATCTCTTATATATCTCTTATATATCTCTTATATATCTCTTATATATCTCTTATATATCTCTTATATATCTCTTATATATCTCTTATCTCTAATATATCTCTTATATATCTCTTATATATCTCCTATATCTCTTATGTATCTCTTATATATCTCTTATATATATATCTTATATATCTCTTATATATCTCTTATATATCTCCTATATATCTTATGTATCTCTTATATATCTCTTATATATCTCTTATATATCTCTTATCTCTTATCTCTTATATATCTCTTATATATCTCTTATATATCTCTTATATATCTCTTATATATCTCTTATCTCTTATATATCTCCTATATCTCTTATGTATCTCTTATATATCTCTTATATATCTCTATATCTCTTATATATCTCTATATCTCTTATATATCTCTTATATATCTCTTATATATCTCTTATATATCTCTTATATATCTCTTATCTCTTATCTCTTATATATCTCTTATATATCTCCTATATCTCTTATATATCTCTTATATATCTCTATATCTCTTATATATCTCTTATATATCTCTTATCTCTTATGTATCTCTTATATATCTCTTATATATCTCTTATATATCTCTTATATATCTCTTATCTCCTATATATCTCCTATATATATCTTATATATCTCTTATATATCTCTTATATATCTCTTATATATCTGTTATATATCTCCTATATATCTCTTATATATCTCTTATGTATCTCTTATGTATCTCTTATGTATCTCTTATATATCTCTTATATATCTCTTATATATCTCTTATATATCTCTTATATATCTCTTATATATCTCTTATATATCTCTTATCTCTTATATATCTCTTATATATCTCTTATATATCTCTTATCTCTTATATATCTCTTATATATCTCTTATATATCTCTTATATATCTCTTATATATCTCTTATCTCTTATATATCTCTTATATATCTCTTATCTCTTATATATCTCTTATATATCTCTTATATATCTCTTATATATCTCTTATATATCTCTTATATATCTCTTATATATCTCTTATCTCTTATATATCTCTTATATATCTCTTATATATCTCTTATCTCTTATATATCTCTTATATATCTCTTATATATCTCTTATATATCTCTTATATATCTCTTATATATCTCTTATGTATCTCTTATATATCTCTTATATATCTCTTATATATCTCTTATATATCTCTTATCGCTTATATATCTCTTATATATCTCTTATATATCTCTTATATATCTCTTATATATCTCTTATCTCCTATATATCTCTTATATATCTCTTATATATCTCTTATATATCTCTTATATATATCTTATCTCCTATATATCTCCTATATATCTCTTATATATCTCTTATATATCTCTTATATATCTCTTATATATCTCTTATATATCTCTTATCTCCTATATATCTCTAATATATCTCTTATATATCTCTTATATATCTCCTATATCTCTTATGTATCTCTTATATATATCTTATATATCTCTTATATATCTCTTATATATCTCCTATATATCTTATATATCTCTTATATATCTCTTATATATCTCTTATATATCTCTTATCTCTTATCTCTTATATATCTCTTATATATCTCTTATATATCTCTTATATATCTCTTATCTCTTATATATCTCTTATATATCTCCTATATCTCTTATGTATCTCTTATATATCTCTTATATATCTCTATATCTCTTATATATCTCTATCTCTTATATATCTCTTATATATCTCTTATATATCTCTTATATATCTCTTATATATCTCTTATATATCTCTTATATATCTCTTATATATCTCTTATATATCTCTTATATATCTCTTATATATCTCTTATATATCTCCTATATATCTCTTATATATCTCGTATGTATCTCTTTTATATCTCTTTTATATCTCTTATATATCTCTTATATATCTCTTTTATATCTCTTATCTCCTATATATCTCTAATATATCTCTTATATATCTCTTATGTATCTCTTATATATCTCTTATCTCTTATATATCTCTTATATATCTCCTATATCTCTTATGTATCTCTTATATATCTCTTATATATCTCTTATATATCTCTTATATATCTCTTATATATCTCCTATGTATCTCTTATGTATCTCTTATATCTCTTATATATCTCTTATATATCTCTTATATATCTCTTATATATCTATTATCTCTTATATATCTCTTATATATCTCTTATATATCTCTTATATATCTCTTATATATCTCTTATATATCTCTTATATATCTCTTATATATCTCTTATATATCTCTTATGTATCTCTTATGTATCTCTTATGTATCTCTTATTTATCTCTTATGTATCTCTTATATATCTCTTATATATCTCTTATATATCTCTTATATATCTCTTATATATCTCTTATATATCTCTTATATATCTCTTATATATCTCTTATATATCTCTTATATATCTCTTATATATCTCTTATCTCATATGTATCTCTTATATATCTCTTATATATCTCCTATATCTCATGTATCTCTTATATATCTCTTATATATCTCTTATATATCTCTTATATATCTCTTATCTCTTATATATCTCTTATATATCTCTTATATATCTCTTATATATCTCTTATATATCTCTTATCTCTTATATATCTCTTATATATCTCTTATATATCTCTTATATATCTCTTATATATCTCTTATGTATCTCTTATGTATCTCTTATGTATCTCTTATGTATCTCTTATGTATCTCTTATGTATCTCTTATATATCTCTTATATATCTCTTATCTCTTATCTCTTATATATCTCTTATATATCTCTTATATATCTCTTATATATCTCTTATATATCTCTTATATATATATCTTATATATCTCTTATATATCTCTTATATATCTCTTATATATCTCTTATATATCTCTTATATATCTCTTATATATCTCTTATCTCTTATATATCTCTTATATATCTCTTATATATCTCTTATATATCTCTTATATATCTCTTATGTATCTCTTATGTATCTCTTATATATCTCTTATATATCTCTTATATATCTCTTATATATCTCCTATATCTCATGTATCTCTTATGTATCTCTTATATATCTCTTATGTATCTCTTATGTATCTCTTATGTATCTCTTATGTATCTCTTATGTATCTCTATATCTCTTATATATCTCCTATATATCTCTTATATATCTCTTATATATCTCTTATATATCTCTTATATATCTCTTATATATCTCTTATCGCTTATATATCTCTTATATATCTCTTATATATCTCTTATATATCTCTTATATATCTCTTATCTCCTATCTCCTATATATCTCTTATATATCTCTTATATATCTCTTATATATCTCTTATATATCTCTTATCTCCTATATATCTCTTATATATCTCTTATATATCTCTTATATATCTCTTATATATCTCTTATCTCCTATATATCTCTAATATATCTCTTATATATCTCTTATATATCTCTTATATATCTCTTATCTCCTATATATCTCTAATATATCTCTTATATATCTCTTATATATCTCCTATATCTCTTATGTATCTCTTATATATATCTTATATATCTCTTATATATCTCTTATATATCTCTTATGTATCTCTTATGTATCTCTTATGTATCTCTTATATATCTCTTATGTATCTCTTATATATCTCTTATATATCTCTTATCTCTTATCTCTTATATATCTCTTATATATCTCTTATATATCTCTTATATATCTCTTATATATATATCTTATATATCTCTTATATATCTCTTATATATCTCTTATATATCTCTTATATATCTCTTATATATCTCTTATATATCTCCTATATCTCATGTATCTCTTATGTATCTCTTATATATCTCTTATATATCTCTTATGTATCTCTTATGTATCTCTTATATATCTCTTATATATCTCTTATATATCTCCTATATCTCATGTATCTCTTATGTATCTCTTATATATCTCTTATGTATCTCTTATGTATCTCTTATGTATCTCTTATGTATCTCTATATCTCTTATATATCTCCTATATATCTCTTATATATCTCTTATATATCTCTTATATATCTCTTATATATCTCTTATATATCTCTTATATATCTCTTATCGCTTATATATCTCTTATATATCTCTTATATATCTCTTATATATCTCTTATATATATCTTATATATCTCTTATATATCTCTATATCTCTATATCTCTTATATATCTCCTATATATCTCTTATATATCTCTTATATATCTCTTATATATCTCTTATATATCTCTTATATATCTCTTATATATCTCTTATCGCTTATATATCTCTTATATATCTCTTATATATCTCTTATATATCTCTTATATATCTCTTATATATCTCTTATATATCTCTTATCTCCTATATATCTCTTATATATCTCTTATATATCTCTTATATATCTCTTATATATCTCTTATATATCTCTTATATATCTCTTATCTCTAATATATCTCTTATATATCTCTTATATATCTCCTATATCTCTTATGTATCTCTTATATATATCTTATATATCTCTTATATATCTCTTATATATCTCCTATATCTCTTATGTATCTCTTATATATCTCTTATATATCTCTTATATATCTCTTATCTCTTATCTCTTATATATCTCTTATATATCTCTTATATATCTCTTATATATCTCTTATATATCTCTTATCTCTTATATATCTCCTATATCTCTTATGTATCTCTTATATATCTCTTATATATCTCTATATCTCTTATATATCTCTATATCTCTTATATATCTCTTATGTATCTCTTATATATCTCTTATATATCTCTTATATATCTCCTATATCTCATGTATCTCTTATGTATCTCTTATATATCTCTTATGTATCTCTTATGTATCTCTTATGTATCTCTTATGTATCTCTATATATCTTATATATCTCCTATATATCTCTTATATATCTCTTATATATCTCTTATATATCTCTTATATATCTCTTATATATCTCTTATCGCTTATATATCTCTTATATATCTCTTATATATCTCTTATATATCTCTTATATATCTCTTATATATCTCTTATATATCTCTTATATATCTCTATATCTCTTATATATCTCCTATATATCTCTTATATATCTCTTATATATCTCTTATATATCTCTTATATATCTCTTATATATCTCTTATATATCTCTTATCGCTTATATATCTCTTATATATCTCTTATATATCTCTTATATATCTCTTATATATCTCTTATATATCTCTTATATATCTCTTATATATCTCTTATCTCCTATCTCCTATATATCTCTTATATATCTCTTATATATCTCTTATATATCTCTTATATATCTCTTATCTCCTATATATCTCTTATATATCTCTTATATATCTCTTATATATCTCTTATATATCTCTTATATATCTCTTATATATCTCTTATATATCTCTTATCTCTAATATATCTCTTATATATCTCTTATATATCTCCTATATCTCTTATGTATCTCTTATATATATCTTATATATCTCTTATATATCTCTTATATATCTCCTATATATCTTATGTATCTCTTATATATCTCTTATATATCTCTTATATATCTCTTATCTCTTATCTCTTATATATCTCTTATATATCTCTTATATATCTCTTATCTCTTATATATCTCTTATATATCTCTTATATATCTCTTATGTATCTCTTATATATCTCTTATATATCTCTATATCTCTTATATATCTCTATATCTCTTATATATCTCTTATATATCTCTTATATATCTCTTATCTCTTATATATCTCTTATATATCTCCTATATCTCTTATATATCTCTTATATATCTCTATATCTCTTATATATCTCTTATATATCTCTTATCTCTTATGTATCTCTTATATATCTCTTATATATCTCTTATATATCTCTTATCTCCTATATATCTCCTATATATCTCTTATATATCTCTTATGTATCTCTTATGTATCTCTTATGTATCTCTTATATATCTCTTATATATCTCTTATATATCTCTTATATATCTCTTATCTCTTATATATCTCTTATATATCTCTTATGTATCTCTTATGTATCTCTTATGTATCTCTTATGTATCTCTTATGTATCTCTTATGTATCTCTTATATATCTCTTATATATCTCTTATATATCTCTTATATATCTCTTATATATCTCTTATATATCTCTTATATATCTCTTATATATCTCTTATATATCTCTTATATATCTCTTATCTCTTATATATCTCTTATATATCTCTTATATATCTCTTATGTATCTCTTATGTATCTCTTATATATCTCTTATATATCTCTTATATATCTCCTATATCTCATGTATCTCTTATGTATCTCTTATATATCTCTTATGTATCTCTTATGTATCTCTTATATATCTCTTATATATCTCTTATATATCTCCTATATCTCATGTATCTCTTATGTATCTCTTATGTATCTCTTATGTATCTCTTATGTATCTCTTATGTATCTCTTATGTATCTCTTATATATCTCTTATATATCTCCTATATCTCATGTATCTCTTATATATCTCTTATGTATCTCTTATATATCTCTTATATATCTCTTATGTATCTCCTATGTATCTCTTATGTATCTCTTATATCTCTTATATATCTCTTATATATCTCTTATATATCTCTTATATATCTCTTATCTCTTATATATATCTTATATATCTCTTATATATCTCTTATATATCTCTTATCTCTTATCTCTTATATATCTCTTATATATCTCTTATCTCTTATCTCTCTCTTATATATCTCTTATATATCTCTTATATATCTCTTATATATCTATTATATATCTATTATATATCTCTTATATATCTCCTATATCTCATGTATCTCTTATGTATCTCTTATATATCTCTTATATATCTCTTATGTATCTCTTATATATCTCTTATATATCTCTTATATATCTCCTATATCTCATGTATCTCTTATGTATCTCTTATATATCTCTTATATATCTCCTATGTATCTCTTATGTATCTCTTATATCTCTTATATATCTCTTATATATCTCTTATATATCTCTTATATATCTCTTATCTCTTATATATCTCTTATATATCTCTTATATATCTCTTATATATCTCTTATATATCTCTTATATATCTCTTATCTCTTATCTCTTATATATCTCTTATATATCTCTTATCTCTTATCTCTCTCTTATATATCTCTTATATATCTCTTATATATCTATTATATATCTATTATATATCTCTTATATATCTCCTATATCTCATGTATCTCTTATGTATCTCTTATATATCTCTTATATATCTCTTATGTATCTCTTATATATCTCTTATATATCTCCTATATCTCATGTATCTCTTATGTATCTCTTATATATCTCTTATGTATCTCTTATGTATCTCTTATATATCTCTTATATATCTCCTATATCTCATGTATCTCTTATGTATCTCTTATATATCTCTTATGTATCTCTTATGTATCTCTTATATATCTCTTATATATCTCCTATATCTCATGTATCTCTTATGTATCTCTTATATATCTCTTATGGATCTCTTATGTATCTCTTATATATCTCTTATATATCTCTTATATATCTCCTATGTATCTCTTATGTATCTCTTATATCTCTTATATATCTCTTATATATCTCTCATATATCTCTTATATATCTCTTATCTCTTATCTCTTATATATCTCTTATATATCTCTTATATATCTCTTATCTCTTATATATCTCTTATCTCTTATCTCTTATATATCTCTTATATATCTCTTATATATCTCTTATATATCTATTATATATCTCTTATCTCTTATATATCTCTTATATATCTCTTATATATCTCTTATATATCTCTTATCTCTTATATATCTCTTATGTATCTCTTATGTATCTCTTATGTATCTCTTATATATCTCTTATGTATCTCTTATGTATCTCTTATGTATCTTTTATGTATCTCTTATGTATCTCTTATGTATCTCTTATATATCTCTTATATATCTCTTATATATCTCTTATATATCTCTTATATATCTCTTATATATCTCTTATATATCTCTTATCTCTTATATATCTCTTATGTATCTCTTATGTATCTTTTATGTATCTCTTATGTATCTCTTATGTATCTCTTATATATCTCTTATATATCTCTTATATATCTCTTATATATCTCTTATATATCTCTTATATATCTCTTATATATCTCTTATATATCTTGTGAGGATACGAGTACTTCAATCACTCAGACACCGAGCAGATGAAACCAAAATATGGTTTATTTTTATCACAGCACACGAAAGTAGACGAAGACAGGAAAAAGATTCAAATGGTAGCATACAAACATCCGGGTAGCAAAGTCCTGGTAGCATTTCAGTCCAAATAACGAAACTATCACTTAGTCCACCCAGCAGTGACAGCAGAAACCTGTGCGAATCCACACAGCACCGGACGCTCCACACCAGAGCCTATGTAGGATGCCCCCCCCCCAGGCAAACGATGCGCTCACAAGGTCCAGTGGCAGAGTATCACCTCTAGCCAGGATTGCGACTAACATGAGGAGCTGGCAGGTGTACAAGTCATTTTAAAAACTTCCAATTTCCCACGGTGATCGCATCATCTGTGGGGTTGCCCAAGTTCCTGATTGGTGGATTCAAGCATCAGACACATCCCCCCAGGTAATATCCAGCTGGCCATCTGCTGCAGCCCCCCCCTGCTGGGTCGGTTCCAGTAAGTCTGGAAGTAGCCAGGATATGCAGATGCAGTGTCAACACAAGATACAAAACACAGTCTGATTACATTATGTGGTGATCACCCCCTGTGGACAACCTTCCTGTTGATAGCAGGGGCATTTGATCACCCCCTGTGGTGCCTGGTTCCACAAAGTCTGCTAGAGCCCAGAGGTTTACAAAGAATTGTAAACCCCCCTGTGGAGATGGTTCCTCTGCTATCTCTTTCCTGTATGAATAAAGTCCTGGGAAATACAGACATTACATTTCTGGTAGGATTATACAGCCTCATGATATATGATCTGGAACTACACACAGATTTGGGGGATATAAACATCTATGGAGAATAAGAGGGTACAGACGGACTAAAATAGTACATTAATCACTACACCTAATAAAATATAATAATTACAGATTTACGGTCAGTTTGCTAACCTCACATATCTCTTATATATCTCTTATATATCTCTTATATATCTCTTATGTATCTCTTATGTATCTCTTATATATCTCTTATATATCTCTTATATATCCCTTATATATCTCTTATATATCTCTTATGTATCTCTTATGTATCTCTTATGTATCTCTTATATATCTCTTATATATCTCTTATATATCTCTTATATATCTCTTATGTATCTCTTATGTATCTCTTATGTATCTCTTATGTATCTCTTATATATCTCTTATATATCTCTTATATATCTCTTATATATCTCTTATATATCTCTTATATATCTCTTATGTATCTCTTATGTATCTCTTATGTATCTCTTATATATCTCTTATATATCTCTTATATATCTCTTATCTCTTATATATCTCTTTTGTATCTCTTATGTATCTCTTATATATCTCTTATGTATCTCTTATGTATCTCTTATGTATCTCTTATGTATCTCTTATGTATCTCATATGTATCTCTTATATATCTCTTATATATCTCTTATATATCTCTTATATATCTCTTATATATCTCTTATATATCTCTTATATATCTCTTATATATCTCTTATATATCTCTTATATATCTCTTATCTCTTATATATCTCTTATATATCTCTTATGTATCTCTTATGTATCTCTTATGTATCTCTTATGTATCTCTTATGTATCTCTTATGTATCTCTTATGTATCTCTTATGTATCTCTTATGTATCTCTTATGTATCTCTTATGTATCTCTTATGTATCTCTTATGTATCTCTTATGTATCTCTTATATATCTCTTATATATCTCTTATATATCTCTTATATATCTCTTATCTCTTATATATCTCTTATATATCTCTTATGTATCTCTTATGTATCTCTTATGTATCTCTTATGTATCTCTTATGTATCTCTTATGTATCTCTTATATATCTCTTATATATCTCTTATATATCTCTTATATATCTCTTATATATCTCTTATCTCTTATATATCTCTTATATATCTCTTATGTATCTCTTATGTATCTCTTATATATCTCTTATATATCTCTTATATATCTCCTATATCTCATGTATCTCTTATGTATCTCTTATATATCTCTTATATATCTCTTATGTATCTCTTATGTATCTCTTATATATCTCTTATATATCTCTTATATATCTCTTATATATCTCTTATATATCTCTTATATATCTCTTATATATCTCTTATATATCTCTTATATATGTCTTGTATATGTCTTGTATATCTCTTATCTCTAATATATCTCTTATATATCTCTTATATATCTCCTATATCTCTTATGTATCTCTTATATATCTCTTATATATCTCTTATATATCTCCTATATATCTCTTATATATCTCTTATATATCTCTTATATATCTCTTATATATCTCCTATATCTCTTATGTATCTCTATATCTCTTATATATCTCTTATATATCTCTTATATATCTCTTATATATCTCTTATATATCTCTTATATATCTCTTATATATCTCTTATATATCTCTTATATATCTCTTATATATCTCCTATATATCTCATATATCTCTTATATATCTCTTATATATCTCTTATATATCTCTTATATATCTCTTATATATCTCTTATATATCTCATATATATCTCTTATATATCTCTTATATATCTCTTATATATCTCTTATATATCTCTTATATATCTCCTATATCTCTTATGTATCTCTATATCTCTTATATATCTCTTATATATCTCTTATATATCTCTTATATATCTCTTATATATCTCTTATATATCTCTTATCGCTTGTATATCTCTTATATATCTCTTATATATCTCTTATATATCTCTTATATATCTCTTATCTCCTATATATCTCTTATATATCTCTTATATATCTCTTATATATCTCTTATCGCTTATATATCTCTTATATATCTCTTATATATCTCTTATATATCTCTTATCTCCTATATATCTCTTATATATCTCTTATATATCTCTTATATATCTCTTATATATCTCTTATATATCTCTTATCTCCTATATATCTCTTATATATCTCTTATATATCTCTTATATATCTCTTATATATCTCTTATATATCTCTTATATATCTCTTATATATCTCTTATCTCCTATATATCTCTAATATATCTCTTATATATCTCTTATATATCTCCTATATCTCTTATGTATCTCTTATATATATCTTTTATATCTCTTATATATCTCTTATATATCTCCTATATATCTTATATATCTCTTATATATCTCTTATGTATCTCTTATATATCTCTTATCTCTTATCTCTTATATATCTCTTATATATCTCTTATATATCTCTTATATATCTCTTATCTCTTATATATCTCTTATATATCTCCTATATCTCTTATGTATCTCTTATATATCTCTTATATATCTCTATATCTCTTATATATCTCTATCTCTTATATATCTCTTATATATCTCTTATATATCTCTTATATATCTCTTATATATCTCTTATATATCTCTCATATATCTCTTATCTCTTATATATCTCTTATATATCTCTTATATATCTCTTATATATCTCTTATATATCTCTTATATATCTCTTATATATCTCTTATATATCTCTTATATATCTCTTATATATCTCTTATATATCTCTTATATATCTCTTATCTCCTATATATCTCTAATATATCTCTTATATATCTCTTATGTATCTCTTATATATCTCTTATCTCTTATATATCTCTTATATATCTCCTATATCTCTTATGTATCTCTTATATATCTCTTATATATCTCTTATATATCTCTTATATATCTCTTATGTATCTCCTATGTATCTCTTATGTATCTCTTATATCTCTTATATATCTCTTATATATCTCTTATATATCTCTTATATATCTCTTATATATCTCTTATATATCTCTTATATATCTCTTATCTCTTATATATCTCTTATCTCTTATATATCTCTTATGTATCTCTTATGTATCTCTTATGTATCTCTTATATATCTCTTATATATCTCTTATATATCTCTTATATATCTCTTATATATCTCTTATATATCTCTTATATATCTCTTATATATCTCTTATATATCTCTTATATATCTCTTATCTCTTATGTATCTCTTATATATCTCTTATATATCTCCTATATCTCATGTATCTCTTATATATCTCTTATATATCTCTTATATATCTCTAATCTCTTATGTATCTCTTATATATCTCTTATATATCTCTTATATATCTCTTATATATCTCTTATCTCTTATATATCTCTTATATATCTCTTATATATCTCTTATATATCTCTTATCTCTTATCTCTTATATATCTCTTATATATCTCTTATATATCTCTTATATATCTCTTATATATCTCTTATATATCTCTTATATATCTCTTATATATCTCTTATATATCTCTTATATATCTCTTATGTATCTCTTATGTATCTCTTATATATCTCTTATATATCTCTTATATATCTCCTATATCTCATGTATCTCTTATGTATCTCTTATGTATCTCTTATATATCTCTTATGTATCTCTTATGTATCTCTTATGTATCTCTTATGTATCTCTTATATATCTCCTATATCTCATGTATCTCTTATATATCTCTTATGTATCTCTTATGTATCTCTTATATATCTCTTATATATCTCTTATATATCTCCTATATCTCATGTATCTCTTATGTATCTCTTATATATCTCTTATGTATCTCTTATGTATCTCTTATGTATCTCTTATGTATCTCTTATGTATCTCTATATCTCTTATATATCTCCTATATATCTCTTATATATCTCTTATATATCTCTTATATATCTCTTATATATCTCTTATATATCTCTTATATATCTCTTATATATCTCTTATATATCTCTTATATATCTCTTATCTCCTATATATCTCCTATATATCTCTTATATATCTCTTATATATCTCTTATCTCCTATATATCTCCTATATATCTCTTATATATCTCTTATATATCTCTTATATATCTCTTATATATCTCATCTCCTATATATCTCTAATATATCTCTTATATATCTCTTATATATCTCCTATATCTCTTATGTATCTCTTATATATATCTTATATATCTCTTATATATCTCTTATATATCTCTTATGTATCTCTTATGTATCTCGTATGTATCTCTTATGTATCTCTTATGTATCTCTTATATATCTCTTATGTATCTCTTATATATCTCTTATATATCTCTTATCTCTTATCTCTTATATATCTCTTATATATCTCTTATATATCTCTTATATATATATCTTATATATCTCTTATATATCTCTTATATATCTCTTATGTATCTCTTATGTATCTCTTATATATCTCTTATATATCTCTTATATATCTCCTATATCTCATGTATCTCTTATGTATCTCTTATATATCTCTTATATATCTCTTATATATCTCCTATATATCTCTTATATATCTCTTATATATCTCTTATATATCTCTTATATATCTCCTATATCTCTTATGTATCTCTATATCTCTTATATATCTCTTATATATCTCTTATATATCTCTTATATATCTCTTATATATCTCTTATCGCTTATATATCTCTTATATATCTCTTATATATCTCTTATATATCTCTTATATATCTCTTATCTCCTATATATCTCTTATATATCTCTTATATATCTCTTATATATCTCTTATATATCTCTTATCTCCTATATATCTCTTATATATCTCTTATATATCTCTTATATATCTCTTATCTCCTATATATCTCTAATATATCTCTTATATATCTCTTATATATCTCCTATATCTCTTATGTATCTCTTATATATATCTTATATATCTCTTATATATCTCTTATATATCTCCTATATATCTTATATATCTCTTATATATCTCTTATATATCTCTTATATATCTCTTATCTCTTATCTCTTATATATCTCTTATATATCTCTTATATATCTCTTATCTCTTATATATCTCTTATATATCTCCTATATCTCTTATGTATCTCTTATATATCTCTTATATATCTCTATATCTCTTATATATATCGATCTCTTATATATCTCTTATATATCTCTTATATATCTCTTATATATCTCTTATATATCTCTTATATATCTCTTATATATCTCTTATCTCTTATATATCTCTTATATATCTCTTATCTCTTATCTCTTATATATCTCCTATATCTCTTATATATCTCTTATATATCTCTTATATATCTCTTATATATCTCTATATCTCTTATATATCTCTTATCTCTTATGTATCTCTTATATATCTCTTATATATCTCTTATATATCTCTTATATATCTCTTATCTCCTATATATCTCCTATATATCTCTTATATATCTCTTATATATCTCTTATATATCTCTTATATATCTCTTATATATCTCTTATATATCTCTTATATATCTCCTATATATCTCTTATATATCTCTTATGTATCTCTTTTATATCTCTTTTATATCTCTTATATATCTCTTATATATCTCTTATATATCTCTTATCTCCTATATATCTCTAATATATCTCTTATATATCTCTTATGTATCTCTTATATATCTCTTATATATCTCTTATCTCCTATATATCTCTAATATATCTCTTATATATCTCTTATGTATCTCTTATATATCTCTTATCTCTTATATATCTCTTATATATCTCCTATATCTCTTATGTATCTCTTATATATCTCTTATATATCTCTTATATATCTCCTATGTATCTCTTATATCTCTTATATATCTCTTATATATCTCTTATATATCTCTTATATATCTCTTATATATCTCTTATATATCTCTTATATATCTCTTATATATCTCTTATATATCTCTTATATATCTCTTATGTATCTCTTATGTATCTCTTATGTATCTCTTATGTATCTCTTATGTATCTCTAATATATCTCTTATATATCTCTTATATATCTCTTATATATCTCTTATATATCTCTTATATATCTCTTATATATCTCTTATATATCTCTTATATATCTCTTATATATCTCTTATCGCTTATATATCTCTTATATATCTCTTATATATCTCTTATATATCTCTTATATATCTCTTATCTCCTATATATCTCTTATATATCTCTTATATATCTCTTATATATCTCTTATATATCTCTTATCTCCTATATATCTCCTATATATCTCTTATATATCTCTTATATATCTCTTATATATCTCTTATATATCTCTTATATATCTCTTATATATCTCTTATCTCCTATATATCTCTAATATATCTCTTATATATCTCTTTTATATCTCCTATATCTCTTATGTATCTCTTATATATATCTTATATATCTCTTATATATCTCCTATATATCTTATATATCTCTTATATATCTCTTATATATCTCTTATATATCTCTTATCTCTTATATCTTATATATCTCTTATATATCTCTTATATATCTCTTATATATCTCTTATCTTTTATATATCTCTTATATATCTCCTATATCTCTTATGTATCTCTTATATATCTCTTATATATCTCTATATCTCTTATATATCTCTATCTCTTATATATCTCTTATATATCTCTTATATATCTCTTATATATCTCTTATATATCTCTATATCTCTTATATATCTCTATCTCTTATATATCTCTTATATATCTCTTATATATCTCTAATATATCTCTTATATATCTCTTATATATCTCTTATATATCTCTTATCTCTTATATATCTCTTATATATCTCTTATATATCTCCTATATATCTCTTATATATCTCTTATGTATCTCTTTTATATCTCTTTTATATCTCTTATATATCTCTTATATATCTCTTATATATCTCTTATATATCTCTTATATATCTCTTATGTATCTCTTATATATCTCTTATCTCTTATATATCTCTTATATATCTCCTATATCTCTTATGTATCTCTTATATATCTCTTATATATCTCTTATATATCTCTTATATATCTCTTATATATCTCCTATGTATCTCTTATGTATCTCTTATATCTCTTATATATCTCTTATATATCTCTTATATATCTCTTATATATCTCTTATCTCTTATATATCTCTTATATATCTCTTATATATCTCTTATATATCTCTTATATATCTCTTATATATCTCTTATATATCTCTTATATATCCCTTATATATCTCTTATGTATCTCTTATATATCTCTTATGTATCTCTTATGTATCTCTTATGTATCTCTTATATATCTCTTATATATCTCTTATATATCTCTTATATATCTCTTATATATCTCTTATATATCTCTTATGTATCTCTTATATATCTCTTATATATCTCCTGTATCTCATGTATCTCTTATATATCTCTTATATATCTCTTATATATCTCTAATCTCTTATGTATCTCTTATATATCTCTTATATATCTCTTATATATCTCTTATATATCTCTTATCTCTTATATATCTCTTATATATCTCTTATATATCTCTTATCTCTTATCTCTTATATATCTCTTATATATCTCTTATATATCTCTTATATATCTCTTATATATCTCTTATATATCTCTTATATATCTCTTATGTATCTCTTATGTATCTCTTATGTATCTCTTATATATCTCTTATCTCCTATATATCTCTTATATATCTCTTATATATCTCTTATATATCTCTTATATATCTCTTATATATCTCTTATCTCCTATATATCTCTTATATATCTCTTATATATCTCTTATATATCTCTTATATATCTCTTATATATCTCTATTATATCTCTTATATATCTCTTATATATCTCCTATATCTCTTATGTATCTCTTATATATATCTTATATATCTCTTATATATCTCTTATATATCTCTTATGTATCTCTTATGTATCTCTTATGTATCTCTTATGTATCTCTTATGTATCTCTTATGTATCTCTTATATATCTCTTATGTATCTCTTATATATCTCTTATATATCTCTTATCTCTTATCTCTTATATATCTCTTATATATCTCTTATATATCTCTTATATATATATCTTCTATATCTCTTATATATCTCTTATATATCTCTTATATATCTCTTATATATCTCTTATATATCTCTTATATATCTCCTATATCTCATGTATCTCTTATGTATCTCTTATGTATCTCTTATGTATCTCTTATGTATCTCTTATATATCTCTTATATATCTCTTATATATCTCCTATATCTCATGTATCTCTTATGTATCTCTTATATATCTCTTATGTATCTCTTATGTATCTCTTATGTATCTCTTATGTATCTCTTATGTATCTCTATATCTCTTATATATCTCCTATATATCTCTTATATATCTCTTATATATCTCTTATATATCTCTTATATATCTCTTATATATCTCTTATATATCTCTTATATATCTCTTATCGCTTATATATCTCTTATATATCTCTTATATATCTCTTATATATCTCTTATATATCTCTTATATATCTCTTATATATCTCTTATCTCCTATCTCCTATATATCTCTTATATATCTCTTATATATCTCTTATATATCTCTTATCTCCTATATATCTCTTATATATCTCTTATATATCTCTTATATATCTCTTATCTCTTATATATCTCTTATATATCTCTTATATATCTCTTATCTCTTATATATCTCTTATATATCTCTTATATATCTCTTATATATCTCTTATATATCTCTTATATATCTCTTATATATCTCTTATATATCTCTTATATATCTCTTATATATCTCTTATCTCTTATCTCTTATATATCTCTTATATATCTCTTATATATCTCTTATCTCTTATATATCTCTTATATATCTCTTATCTCTTATATATCTCTTATATATCTCTTATATATCTCTTATCTCTTATATATCTCTTATATATCTCTTATGTATCTCTTATGTATCTCTTATGTATCTCTTATGTATCTCTTATGTATCTCTTATGTATCTCTTATATATCTCTTATATATCTCTTATATATCTCTTATATATCTCTTATATATCTCTTATCTCTTATATATCTCTTATATATCTCTTATGTATCTCTTATGTATCTCTTATATATCTCTTATATATCTCTTATATATCTCCTATATCTCATGTATCTCTTATGTATCTCTTATATATCTCTTATATATCTCTTATGTATCTCTTATGTATCTCTTATATATCTCTTATATATCTCTTATATATCTCTTATATATCTCTTATATATCTCTTATATATCTCCTATATATCTCATATATCTCTTATATATCTCTTATATATCTCTTATATATCTCTTATATATCTCTTATATATCTCTTATATATCTCATATATATCTCTTATATATCTCTTATCTCTTATATATCTCTTATATATCTCTTATGTATCTCTTATGTATCTCTTATGTATCTCTTATGTATCTCTTATGTATCTCTTATATATCTCTTATATATCTCTTATATATCTCTTATATATCTCTTATCTCTTATATATCTCTTATATATCTCTTATGTATCTCTTATGTATCTCTTATATATCTCTTATATATCTCTTATATATCTCCTATATCTCATGTATCTCTTATGTATCTCCTATATATCTCTTATATATCTCTTATATATCTCTTATATATCTCTTATATATCTCTTATCTCCTATATATCTCTTATATATCTCTTATATATCTCTTATATATCTCTTATATATCTCTTATCTCCTATATATCTCTAATATATCTCTTATATATCTCTTATATATCTCTTATATATCTCTTATATATCTCTTATATATCTCTTATATATCTCTTATATATCTCTTATATATCTCTTATATATCTCTTATATATCTCTTATATATCTCTTATATATCTCTTATCTCCTATATATCTCTAATATATCTCTTATATATCTCTTATGTATCTCTTATATATCTCTTATCTCTTATATATCTCTTATATATCTCCTATATCTCTTATGTATCTCTTATATATCTCTTATATATCTCTTATATATCTCTTATATATCTCTTATGTATCTCCTATGTATCTCTTATGTATCTCTTATATCTCTTATATATCTCTTATATATCTCTTATATATCTCTTATATATCTCTTATATATCTCTTATATATCTCTTATATATCTCTTATCTCTTATATATCTCTTATCTCTTATATATCTCTTATGTATCTCTTATGTATCTCTTATGTATCTCTTATATATCTCTTATATATCTCTTATATATCTCTTATATATCTCTTATATATCTCTTATATATCTCTTATATATCTCTTATATATCTCTTATATATCTCTTATATATCTCTTATCTCTTATGTATCTCTTATATATCTCTTATATATCTCCTATATCTCATGTATCTCTTATATATCTCTTATATATCTCTTATATATCTCTAATCTCTTATGTATCTCTTATATATCTCTTATATATCTCTTATATATCTCTTATATATCTCTTATCTCTTATATATCTCTTATATATCTCTTATATATCTCTTATATATCTCTTATCTCTTATCTCTTATATATCTCTTATATATCTCTTATATATCTCTTATATATCTCTTATATATCTCTTATATATCTCTTATATATCTCTTATATATCTCTTATATATCTCTTATATATCTCTTATGTATCTCTTATGTATCTCTTATATATCTCTTATATATCTCTTATATATCTCCTATATCTCATGTATCTCTTATGTATCTCTTATGTATCTCTTATATATCTCTTATGTATCTCTTATGTATCTCTTATGTATCTCTTATGTATCTCTTATATATCTCCTATATCTCATGTATCTCTTATATATCTCTTATGTATCTCTTATGTATCTCTTATATATCTCTTATATATCTCTTATATATCTCCTATATCTCATGTATCTCTTATGTATCTCTTATATATCTCTTATGTATCTCTTATGTATCTCTTATGTATCTCTTATGTATCTCTTATGTATCTCTATATCTCTTATATATCTCCTATATATCTCTTATATATCTCTTATATATCTCTTATATATCTCTTATATATCTCTTATATATCTCTTATATATCTCTTATATATCTCTTATATATCTCTTATATATCTCTTATCTCCTATATATCTCCTATATATCTCTTATATATCTCTTATATATCTCTTATATATCTCTTATCTCCTATATATCTCCTATATATCTCTTATATATCTCTTATATATCTCTTATATATCTCTTATATATCTCATCTCCTATATATCTCTAATATATCTCTTATATATCTCTTATATATCTCCTATATCTCTTATGTATCTCTTATATATATCTTATATATCTCTTATATATCTCTTATATATCTCTTATGTATCTCGTATGTATCTCTTATGTATCTCTTATGTATCTCTTATGTATCTCTTATATATCTCTTATGTATCTCTTATATATCTCTTATATATCTCTTATCTCTTATCTCTTATATATCTCTTATATATCTCTTATATATCTCTTATATATATATCTTATATATCTCTTATATATCTCTTATATATCTCTTATGTATCTCTTATGTATCTCTTATATATCTCTTATATATCTCTTATATATCTCCTATATCTCATGTATCTCTTATGTATCTCTTATATATCTCTTATATATCTCTTATATATCTCCTATATATCTCTTATATATCTCTTATATATCTCTTATATATCTCTTATATATCTCCTATATCTCTTATGTATCTCTATATCTCTTATATATCTCTTATATATCTCTTATATATCTCTTATATATCTCTTATATATCTCTTATCGCTTATATATCTCTTATATATCTCTTATATATCTCTTATATATCTCTTATATATCTCTTATCTCCTATATATCTCTTATATATCTCTTATATATCTCTTATATATCTCTTATATATCTCTTATCTCCTATATATCTCTTATATATCTCTTATATATCTCTTATATATCTCTTATCTCCTATATATCTCTAATATATCTCTTATATATCTCTTATATATCTCCTATATCTCTTATGTATCTCTTATATATATCTTATATATCTCTTATATATCTCTTATATATCTCCTATATATCTTATATATCTCTTATATATCTCTTATATATCTCTTATATATCTCTTATCTCTTATCTCTTATATATCTCTTATATATCTCTTATATATCTCTTATCTCTTATATATCTCTTATATATCTCCTATATCTCTTATGTATCTCTTATATATCTCTTATATATCTCTATATCTCTTATATATATCGATCTCTTATATATCTCTTATATATCTCTTATATATCTCTTATATATCTCTTATATATCTCTTATCTCTTATATATCTCTTATATATCTCTTATCTCTTATCTCTTATATATCTCCTATATCTCTTATATATCTCTTATATATCTCTTATATATCTCTTATATATCTCTATATCTCTTATATATCTCTTATCTCTTATGTATCTCTTATATATCTCTTATATATCTCTTATATATCTCTTATATATCTCTTATCTCCTATATATCTCCTATATATCTCTTATATATCTCTTATATATCTCTTATATATCTCTTATATATCTCTTATATATCTCTTATATATCTCTTATATATCTCCTATATATCTCTTATATATCTCTTATGTATCTCTTTTATATCTCTTTTATATCTCTTATATATCTCTTATATATCTCTTATATATCTCTTATCTCCTATATATCTCTAATATATCTCTTATATATCTCTTATGTATCTCTTATATATCTCTTATATATCTCTTATCTCCTATATATCTCTAATATATCTCTTATATATCTCTTATGTATCTCTTATATATCTCTTATCTCTTATATATCTCTTATATATCTCCTATATCTCTTATGTATCTCTTATATATCTCTTATATATCTCTTATATATCTCCTATGTATCTCTTATATCTCTTATATATCTCTTATATATCTCTTATATATCTCTTATATATCTCTTATATATCTCTTATATATCTCTTATATATCTCTTATATATCTCTTATATATCTCTTATATATCTCTTATGTATCTCTTATGTATCTCTTATGTATCTCTTATGTATCTCTTATGTATCTCTAATATATCTCTTATATATCTCTTATATATCTCTTATATATCTCTTATATATCTCTTATATATCTCTTATATATCTCTTATATATCTCTTATATATCTCTTATATATCTCTTATCGCTTATATATCTCTTATATATCTCTTATATATCTCTTATATATCTCTTATATATCTCTTATCTCCTATATATCTCTTATATATCTCTTATATATCTCTTATATATCTCTTATATATCTCTTATCTCCTATATATCTCCTATATATCTCTTATATATCTCTTATATATCTCTTATATATCTCTTATATATCTCTTATATATCTCTTATATATCTCTTATCTCCTATATATCTCTAATATATCTCTTATATATCTCTTTTATATCTCCTATATCTCTTATGTATCTCTTATATATATCTTATATATCTCTTATATATCTCCTATATATCTTATATATCTCTTATATATCTCTTATATATCTCTTATATATCTCTTATCTCTTATATCTTATATATCTCTTATATATCTCTTATATATCTCTTATATATCTCTTATCTTTTATATATCTCTTATATATCTCCTATATCTCTTATGTATCTCTTATATATCTCTTATATATCTCTATATCTCTTATATATCTCTATCTCTTATATATCTCTTATATATCTCTTATATATCTCTTATATATCTCTTATATATCTCTATATCTCTTATATATCTCTATCTCTTATATATCTCTTATATATCTCTTATATATCTCTAATATATCTCTTATATATCTCTTATATATCTCTTATATATCTCTTATCTCTTATATATCTCTTATATATCTCTTATATATCTCCTATATATCTCTTATATATCTCTTATGTATCTCTTTTATATCTCTTTTATATCTCTTATATATCTCTTATATATCTCTTATATATCTCTTATATATCTCTTATATATCTCTTATATATCTCTTATATATCTCTTATCTCCTATATATCTCTAATATATCTCTTATATATCTCTTATGTATCTCTTATATATCTCTTATCTCTTATATATCTCTTATATATCTCCTATATCTCTTATGTATCTCTTATATATCTCTTATATATCTCTTATATATCTCTTATATATCTCTTATATATCTCCTATGTATCTCTTATGTATCTCTTATATCTCTTATATATCTCTTATATATCTCTTATATATCTCTTATATATCTCTTATCTCTTATATATCTCTTATATATCTCTTATATATCTCTTATATATCTCTTATATATCTCTTATATATCTCTTATATATCTCTTATATATCCCTTATATATCTCTTATCTCTTATATATCTCTTATGTATCTCTTATGTATCTCTTATGTATCTCTTATATATCTCTTATATATCTCTTATATATCTCTTATATATCTCTTATATATCTCTTATATATCTCTTATGTATCTCTTATATATCTCTTATATATCTCCTGTATCTCATGTATCTCTTATATATCTCTTATATATCTCTTATATATCTCTAATCTCTTATGTATCTCTTATATATCTCTTATATATCTCTTATATATCTCTTATATATCTCTTATCTCTTATATATCTCTTATATATCTCTTATATATCTCTTATCTCTTATCTCTTATATATCTCTTATATATCTCTTATATATCTCTTATATATCTCTTATATATCTCTTATATATCTCTTATATATCTCTTATGTATCTCTTATGTATCTCTTATGTATCTCTTATATATCTCTTATCTCCTATATATCTCTTATATATCTCTTATATATCTCTTATATATCTCTTATATATCTCTTATATATCTCTTATCTCCTATATATCTCTTATATATCTCTTATATATCTCTTATATATCTCTTATATATCTCTTATATATCTCTATTATATCTCTTATATATCTCTTATATATCTCCTATATCTCTTATGTATCTCTTATATATATCTTATATATCTCTTATATATCTCTTATATATCTCTTATGTATCTCTTATGTATCTCTTATGTATCTCTTATGTATCTCTTATGTATCTCTTATGTATCTCTTATATATCTCTTATGTATCTCTTATATATCTCTTATATATCTCTTATCTCTTATCTCTTATATATCTCTTATATATCTCTTATATATCTCTTATATATATATCTTCTATATCTCTTATATATCTCTTATATATCTCTTATATATCTCTTATATATCTCTTATATATCTCTTATATATCTCCTATATCTCATGTATCTCTTATGTATCTCTTATGTATCTCTTATGTATCTCTTATGTATCTCTTATATATCTCTTATATATCTCTTATATATCTCCTATATCTCATGTATCTCTTATGTATCTCTTATATATCTCTTATGTATCTCTTATGTATCTCTTATGTATCTCTTATGTATCTCTTATGTATCTCTATATCTCTTATATATCTCCTATATATCTCTTATATATCTCTTATATATCTCTTATATATCTCTTATATATCTCTTATATATCTCTTATATATCTCTTATATATCTCTTATCGCTTATATATCTCTTATATATCTCTTATATATCTCTTATATATCTCTTATATATCTCTTATATATCTCTTATCTCCTATCTCCTATATATCTCTTATATATCTCTTATATATCTCTTATATATCTCTTATCTCCTATATATCTCTTATATATCTCTTATATATCTCTTATATATCTCTTATCTCTTATATATCTCTTATATATCTCTTATATATCTCTTATCTCTTATATATCTCTTATATATCTCTTATATATCTCTTATATATCTCTTATATATCTCTTATATATCTCTTATATATCTCTTATATATCTCTTATATATCTCTTATATATCTCTTATCTCTTATATATCTCTTATATATCTCTTATATATCTCTTATCTCTTATATATCTCTTATATATCTCTTATCTCTTATATATCTCTTATATATCTCTTATATATCTCTTATCTCTTATATATCTCTTATATATCTCTTATGTATCTCTTATGTATCTCTTATGTATCTCTTATGTATCTCTTATGTATCTCTTATGTATCTCTTATATATCTCTTATATATCTCTTATATATCTCTTATATATCTCTTATATATCTCTTATCTCTTATATATCTCTTATATATCTCTTATGTATCTCTTATGTATCTCTTATATATCTCTTATATATCTCTTATATATCTCCTATATCTCATGTATCTCTTATGTATCTCTTATATATCTCTTATATATCTCTTATGTATCTCTTATGTATCTCTTATATATCTCTTATATATCTCTTATATATCTCTTATATATCTCTTATATATCTCTTATATATCTCCTATATATCTCATATATCTCTTATATATCTCTTATATATCTCTTATATATCTCTTATATATCTCTTATATATCTCTTATATATCTCATATATATCTCTTATATATCTCTTATCTCTTATATATCTCTTATATATCTCTTATGTATCTCTTATGTATCTCTTATGTATCTCTTATGTATCTCTTATGTATCTCTTATATATCTCTTATATATCTCTTATATATCTCTTATATATCTCTTATCTCTTATATATCTCTTATATATCTCTTATGTATCTCTTATGTATCTCTTATATATCTCTTATATATCTCTTATATATCTCCTATATCTCATGTATCTCTTATGTATCTCCTATATATCTCTTATATATCTCTTATATATCTCTTATATATCTCTTATATATCTCTTATCTCCTATATATCTCTTATATATCTCTTATATATCTCTTATATATCTCTTATATATCTCTTATCTCCTATATATCTCTAATATATCTCTTATATATCTCTTATATATCTCTTATATATCTCTTATCTCCTATATATCTCTAATATATCTCTTATATATCTCTTATATATCTCCTATATCTCTTATGTATCTCTTATATATATCTTATATATCTCTTATATATCTCTTATATATCTCTTATGTATCTCTTATGTATCTCTTATGTATCTCTTATGTATCTCTTATATATCTCTTATGTATCTCTTATATATCTCTTATATATCTCTTATCTCTTATCTCTTATATATCTCTTATATATCTCTTATATATCTCTTATATATCTCTTATATATATATCTTATATATCTCTTATATATCTCTTATATATCTCTTATATATCTCTTATATATCTCTTATATATCTCTTATATATCTCTTATATATCTCCTATATCTCATGTATCTCTTATGTATCTCTTATATATCTCTTATATATCTCTTATGTATCTCTTATGTATCTCTTATATATCTCTTATATATCTCTTATATATCTCCTATATCTCATGTATCTCTTATGTATCTCTTATATATCTCTTATGTATCTCTTATGTATCTCTTATGTATCTCTTATGTATCTCTATATCTCTTATATATCTCCTATATATCTCTTATATATCTCTTATATATCTCTTATATATCTCTTATATATCTCTTATATATCTCTTATATATCTCTTATCGCTTATATATCTCTTATATATCTCTTATATATCTCTTATATATCTCTTATATATCTCTTATATATCTCTATATCTCTATATCTCTTATATATCTCCTATATATCTCTTATATATCTCTTATATATCTCTTATATATCTCTTATATATCTCTTATATATCTCTTATCGCTTATATATCTCTTATATATCTCTTATATATCTCTTATATATCTCTTATATATCTCTTATATATCTCTTATATATCTCTTATATATCTCTTATATATCTCTTATCTCCTATATATCTCTTATATATCTCTTATATATCTCTTATATATCTCTTATATATCTCTTATATATCTCTTATATATCTCTTATCTCTAATATATCTCTTATATATCTCTTATATATCTCCTATATCTCTTATGTATCTCTTATATATATCTTATATATCTCTTATATATCTCTTATATATCTCCTATATCTCTTATGTATCTCTTATATATCTCTTATATATCTCTTATATATCTCTTATCTCTTATCTCTTATATATCTCTTATATATCTCTTATATATCTCTTATATATCTCTTATATATCTCTTATCTCTTATATATCTCCTATATCTCTTATGTATCTCTTATATATCTCTTATATATCTCTATATCTCTTATATATCTCTATATCTCTTATATATCTCTTATGTATCTCTTATATATCTCTTATATATCTCTTATATATCTCCTATATCTCATGTATCTCTTATGTATCTCTTATATATCTCTTATGTATCTCTTATGTATCTCTTATGTATCTCTTATGTATCTCTATATCTCTTATATATCTCCTATATATCTCCTATATATCTCTTATATATCTCTTATATATCTCTTATATATCTCTTATATATCTCTTATATATCTCTTATCGCTTATATATCTCTTATATATCTCTTATATATCTCTTATATATCTCTTATATATCTCTTATATATCTCTTATATATCTCTATATCTCTTATATATCTCCTATATATCTCTTATATATCTCTTATATATCTCTTATATATCTCTTATATATCTCTTATATATCTCTTATCGCTTATATATCTCTTATATATCTCTTATATATCTCTTATATATCTCTTATATATCTCTTATATATCTCTTATATATCTCCTATATATCTCTTATATATCTCTTATATATCTCTTATATATCTCTTATATATCTCTTATCTCCTATATATCTCTTATATATCTCTTATATATCTCTTATATATCTCTTATATATCTCTTATATATGTCTTATATATCTCTTATCTCTAATATATCTCTTATATATCTCTTATATATCTCCTATATCTCTTATGTATCTCTTATATATATCTTATATATCTCTTATATATCTCTTATATATCTCCTATATATATTATGTATCTCTTATATATCTCTTATATATCTCTTATATATCTCTTATCTCTTATCTCTTATATATCTCTTATATATCTCTTATATATCTCTTATATATCTCTTATCTCTTATATATCTCTTATATATCTCTTATATATCTCTTATGTATCTCTTATATATCTCTTATATATCTCTATATCTCTTATATATCTCTATATCTCTTATATATCTCTTATATATCTCTTATATATCTCTTATATATCTCTTATCTCTTATATATCTCTTATATATCTCCTATATCTCTTATATATCTCTTATATATCTCTATATCTCTTATATATCTCTTATATATCTCTTATCTCTTATGTATCTCTTATATATCTCTTATATATCTCTTATATATCTCTTATCTCCTATATATCTCCTATATATCTCTTATATATCTCTTATGTATCTCTTATGTATCTCTTATGTATCTCTTATATATCTCTTATATATCTCTTATATATCTCTTATATATCTCTTATCTCTTATATATCTCTTATATATCTCTTATGTATCTCTTATGTATCTCTTATGTATCTCTTATGTATCTCTTATGTATCTCTTATATATCTCTTATATATCTCTTATATATCTCTTATATATCTCTTATATATCTCTTATATATCTTTTATATATCTCTTATCTCTTATATATCTCTTATATATCTCTTATATATCTCTTATGTATCTCTTATGTATCTCTTATATATCTCTTATATATCTCTTATATATCTCCTATATCTCATGTATCTCTTATGTATCTCTTATATATCTCTTATGTATCTCTTATGTATCTCTTATATATCTCTTATATATCTCTTATATATCTCCTATATCTCATGTATCTCTTATCTATCTCTTATGTATCTCTTATGTATCTCTTATGTATCTCTTATGTATCTCTTATGTATCTCTTATATATCTCTTATATATCTCCTATATCTCATGTATCTCTTATATATCTCTTATGTATCTCTTATATATCTCTTATATATCTCTTATGTATCTCCTATGTATCTCTTATGTATCTCTTATATCTCTTATATATCTCTTATATATCTCTTATATATCTCTTATATATCTCTTATCTCTTATATATCTCTTATATATCTCTTATCTCTTATCTCTTATATATCTCTTATATATCTCTTATCTCTTATCTCTCTCTTATATATCTCTTATATATCTCTTATATATCTCTTATATATCTATTATATATCTATTATATATCTCTTATATATCTCCTATATCTCATGTATCTCTTATGTATCTCTTATATATCTCTTATATATCTCTTATGTATCTCTTATATATCTCTTATATATCTCTTATATATCTCCTATATCTCATGTATCTCTTATGTATCTCTTATATATCTCTTATATATCTCCTATGTATCTCTTATGTATCTCTTATATCTCTTATATATCTCTTATATATCTCTTATATATCTCTTATATATCTCTTATCTCTTATATATCTCTTATATATCTCTTATATATCTCTTATATATCTCTTATATATCTCTTATATATCTCTTATCTCTTATCTCTTATATATCTCTTATATATCTCTTATCTCTTATCTCTCTCTTATATATCTCTTATATATCTCTTATATATCTCTTATATATCTATTATATATCTATTATATATCTCTTATATATCTCCTATATCTCATGTATCTCTTATGTATATCTTATATATCTCTTATATATCTCTTATGTATCTCTTATATATCTCTTATATATCTCTTATATATCTCCTATATCTCATGTATCTCTTATGTATCTCTTATATATCTCTTATGTATCTCTTATGTATCTCTTATATATCTCTTATATATCTCCTATATCTCATGTATCTCTTATGTATCTCTTATATATCTCTTATGGATCTCTTATGTATCTCTTATATATCTCTTATATATCTCTTATATATCTCCTATGTATCTCTTATGTATCTCTTATATCTCTTATATATCTCTTATATATCTCTCATATATCTCTTATATATCTCTTATCTCTTATCTCTTATATATCTCTTATATATCTCTTATATATCTCTTATCTCTTATATATCTCTTATCTCTTATCTCTTATATATCTCTTATATATCTCTTATATATCTCTTATATATCTATTATATATCTCTTATCTCTTATATATCTCTTATATATCTCTTATATATCTCTTATATATCTCTTATCTCTTATATATCTCTTATGTATCTCTTATGTATCTCTTATGTATCTCTTATATATCTCTTATGTATCTCTTATGTATCTCTTATGTATCTTTTATGTATCTCTTATGTATCTCTTATGTATCTCTTATATATCTCTTATATATCTCTTATATATCTCTTATATATCTCTTATATATCTCTTATATATCTCTTATATATCTCTTATCTCTTATATATCTCTTATGTATCTCTTATGTATCTCTTATGTATCTTTATGTATCTCTTATGTATCTCTTATGTATCTCTTATATATCTCTTATATATCTATTATATATCTCTTATATATCTCTTATATATCTCTTATATATCTCTTATATATCTCTTATATATCTTGTGAGGATACAAGTTCTTCAATCACTCAGACACCGAGCAGATGAAACCAAAATATGGTTTATTTTTATCACAGCACACGAAAGTAGACGAAGACAGGAAAAAGATTCAAATGGTAGCATACAAACATCCGGGTAGCAAAGTCCTGGTAGCATTTCAGTCCAAATAACGAAACTATCACTTAGTCCACCCAGCAGTGACAGCAGAAACCTGTGCGAATCCACACAGCACCGGACGCTCCACACCAGAGCCTATGTAGGATGCCCCCCCCCCAGGCAAACGATGCGCTCACAAGGTCCAGTGGCAGAGTATCACCTCTAGCCAGGATTGCGACTAACATGAGGAGCTGGCAGGTGTACAAGTCATTTTAAAAACTTCCAATTTCCCACGGTGATCGCATCATCTGTGGGGTTGCCCAAGTTCCTGATTGGTGGATTCAAGCATCAGACACATCCCCCCAGGTAATATCCAGCTGGCCATCTGCTGCAGCCCCCCCCTGCTGGGTCGGTTCCAGTAAGTCTGGAAGTAGCCAGGATATGCAGATGCAGTGTCAACACAAGATACAAAACACAGTCTGATTACATTATGTGGTGATCACCCCCTGTGGACAACCTTCCTGTTGATAGCAGGGGCATTTGATCACCCCCTGTGGTGCCTGGTTCCACAAAGTCTGCTAGAGCCCAGAGGTTTACAAAGAATTGTAAACCCCCCTGTGGAGATGGTTCCTCTGCTATCTCTTTCCTGTATGAATAAAGTCCTGGGAAATACAGACATTACATTTCTGGTAGGATTATACAGCCTCATGATATATGATCTGGAACTACACACAGATTTGGGGGATATAAACATCTATGGAGAATAAGAGGGTACAGACGGACTAAAATAGTACATTAATCACTACACCTAATAAAATATAATAATTACAGATTTACGGTCAGTTTGCTAACCTCACATATCTCTTATATATCTCTTATATATCTCTTATATATCTCTTATGTATCTCTTATGTATCTCTTATATATCTCTTATATATCTCTTATATATCCCTTATATATCTCTTATATATCTCTTATGTATCTCTTATGTATCTCTTATATATCTCTTATATATCTCTTATATATCTCTTATATATCTCTTATATATCTCTTATGTATCTCTTATGTATCTCTTATGTATCTCTTATGTATCTCTTATATATCTCTTATATATCTCTTATATATCTCTTATATATCTCTTATATATCTCTTATATATCTCTTATGTATCTCTTATGTATCTCTTATGTATCTCTTATATATCTCTTATATATCTCTTATATATCTCTTATCTCTTATATATCTCTTTTGTATCTCTTATGTATCTCTTATATATCTCTTATGTATCTCTTATGTATCTCTTATGTATCTCTTATGTATCTCTTATGTATCTCTTATATATCTCTTATATATCTCTTATATATCTCTTATATATCTCTTATATATCTCTTATATATCTCTTATATATCTCTTATATATCTCTTATATATCTCTTATCTCTTATATATCTCTTATATATCTCTTATGTATCTCTTATGTATCTCTTATGTATCTCTTATGTATCTCTTATGTATCTCTTATGTATCCCTTATGTATCTCTTATGTATCTCTTATGTATCTCTTATGTATCTCTTATGTATCTCTTATGTATCTCTTATGTATCTCTTATATATCTCTTATATATCTCTTATATATCTCTTATATATCTCTTATCTCTTATATATCTCTTATATATCTCTTATGTATCTCTTATGTATCTCTTATGTATCTCTTATGTATCTCTTATGTATCTCTTATGTATCTCTTATATATCTCTTATATATCTCTTATATATCTCTTATATATCTTTTATATATCTCTTATATATCTCTTATCTCTTATATATCTCTTATATATCTCTTATGTATCTCTTATGTATCTCTTATATATCTCTTATATATCTCTTATATATCTCCTATATCTCATGTATCTCTTATGTATCTCTTATATATCTCTTATATATCTCTTATGTATCTCTTATGTATCTCTTATATATCTCTTATATATCTCTTATATATCTCTTATATATCTCTTATATATCTCTTATATATCTCCTATATATCTCATATATCTCTTATATATCTCTTATATATCTCTTATATATCTCTTATATATCTCTTATATATCTCTTATATATCTCATATATATCTCTTATATATCTCTTATATATCTCTTATATATCTCCTATATCTCTTATGTATCTCTATATCTCTTATATATCTCTTATATATCTCTTATATATCTCTTATATATCTCTTATATATCTCTTATCGCTTGTATATCTCTTATATATCTCTTATATATCTCTTATATATCTCTTATATATCTCTTATCTCCTATATATCTCTTATATATCTCTTATATATCTCTTATATATCTCTTATCGCTTATATATCTCTTATATATCTCTTATATATCTCTTATATATCTCTTATCTCCTATATATCTCTTATATATCTCTTATATATCTCTTATATATCTCTTATATATCTCTTATATATCTCTTATCTCCTATATATCTCTTATATATCTCTTATATATCTCTTATATATCTCTTATATATCTCTTATATATCTCTTATATATCTCTTATCTCCTATATATCTCTAATATATCTCTTATATATCTCTTATATATCTCCTATATCTCTTATGTATCTCTTATATATATCTTATATATCTCTTATATATCTCTTATATATCTCCTATATATCTTATATATCTCTTATATATCTCTTATGTATCTCTTATATATCTCTTATCTCTTATCTCTTATATATCTCTTATATATCTCTTATCTCTTATATATCTCTTATATATCTCCTATATCTCTTATGTATCTCTTATATATCTCTTATATATCTCTATATCTCTTATATATCTCTATCTCTTATATATCTCTTATATATCTCTTATATATCTCTTATATATCTCTTATATATCTCTCATATATCTCTTATCTCTTATATATCTCTTATATATCTCTTATATATCTCTTATATATCTCTTATATATCTCTTATATATCTCTTATATATCTCTTATATATCTCTTATCTCCTATATATCTCTAATATATCTCTTATATATCTCTTATGTATCTCTTATATATCTCTTATCTCTTATATATCTCTTATATATCTCCTATATCTCTTATGTATCTCTTATATATCTCTTATATATCTCTTATATATCTCTTATATATCTCTTATGTATCTCCTATGTATCTCTTATGTATCTCTTATATCTCTTATATATCTCTTATATATCTCTTATATATCTCTTATATATCTCTTATATATCTCTTATATATCTCTTATATATCTCTTATCTCTTATATATCTCTTATCTCTTATATATCTCTTATGTATCTCTTATGTATCTCTTATGTATCTCTTATATATCTCTTATATATCTCTTATATATCTCTTATATATCTCTTATATATCTCTTATATATCTCTTATATATCTCTTATATATCTCTTATATATCTCTTATCTCTTATGTATCTCTTATATATCTCTTATATATCTCCTATATCTCATGTATCTCTTATATATCTCTTATATATCTCTTATATATCTCTAATCTCTTATGTATCTCTTATATATCTCTTATATATCTCTTATATATCTCTTATATATCTCTTATCTCTTATATATCTCTTATATATCTCTTATATATCTCTTATATATCTCTTATCTCTTATCTCTTATATATCTCTTATATATCTCTTATATATCTCTTATATATCTCTTATATATCTCTTATATATCTCTTATATATCTCTTATATATCTCTTATGTATCTCTTATGTATCTCTTATATATCTCTTATATATCTCTTATCTCCTATATATCTCTTATATATCTCTTATATATCTCTTATATATCTCTTATATATCTCTTATATATCTCTTATCTCCTATATATCTCTTATATATCTCTTATATATCTCTTATATATCTCTTATATATCTCTTATATATCTCTTATATATCTCTTATATATCTCTTATCTCCTATATATCTCTATTATATCTCTTATATATCTCTTATATATCTCCTATATCTCTTATGTATCTCTTATATATATCTTATATATCTCTTATATATCTCTTATATATCTCTTATGTATCTCTTATGTATCTCTTATGTATCTCTTATGTATCTCTTATGTATCTCTTATGTATCTCTTATATATCTCTTATGTATCTCTTATATATCTCTTATATATCTCTTATCTCTTATCTCTTATATATCTCTTATATATCTCTTATATATCTCTTATATATATATCTTCTATATCTCTTATATATCTCTTATATATCTCTTATATATCTCTTATATATCTCTTATATATCTCTTATATATCTCTTATATATCTCCTATATCTCATGTATCTCTTATGTATCTCTTATGTATCTCTTATGTATCTCTTATGTATCTCTTATATATCTCTTATATATCTCTTATATATCTCCTATATCTCATGTATCTCTTATGTATCTCTTATATATCTCTTATGTATCTCTTATGTATCTCTTATGTATCTCTTATGTATCTCTTATGTATCTCTATATCTCTTATATATCTCCTATATATCTCTTATATATCTCTTATATATCTCTTATATATCTCTTATATATCTCTTATATATCTCTTATATATCTCTTATCGCTTATATATCTCTTATATATCTCTTATATATTTCTTATATATCTCTTATATATCTCTTATATATCTCTTATATATCTCTTATCTCCTATCTCCTATATATCTCTTATATATCTCTTATATATCTCTTATATATCTCTTATCTCCTATATATCTCTTATATATCTCTTATATATCTCTTATATATCTCTTATCTCTTATATATCTCTTATATATCTCTTATATATCTCTTATCTCTTATATATCTCTTATATATCTCTTATATATCTCTTATATATCTCTTATATATCTCTTATATATCTCTTATATATCTCTTATATATCTCTTATATATCTCTTATATATCTCTTATCTCTTATCTCTTATATATCTCTTATATATCTCTTATATATCTCTTATCTCTTATATATCTCTTATATATCTCTTATCTCTTATATATCTCTTATATATCTCTTATATATCTCTTATCTCTTATATATCTCTTATATATCTCTTATGTATCTCTTATGTATCTCTTATGTATCTCTTATGTATCTCTTATGTATCTCTTATGTATCTCTTATATATCTCTTATATATCTCTTATATATCTCTTATATATCTCTTATATATCTCTTATCTCTTATATATCTCTTATATATCTCTTATGTATCTCTTATGTATCTCTTATATATCTCTTATATATCTCTTATATATCTCCTATATCTCATGTATCTCTTATGTATCTCTTATATATCTCTTATATATCTCTTATGTATCTCTTATGTATCTCTTATATATCTCTTATATATCTCTTATATATCTCTTATATATCTCTTATATATCTCATATATATCTCTTATATATCTCTTATCTCTTATATATCTCTTATATATCTCTTATGTATCTCTTATGTATCTCTTATGTATATCTTATGTATCTCTTATGTATCTCTTATATATCTCTTATATATCTCTTATATATCTCTTATATATCTCTTATATATCTCTTATCTCTTATATATCTCTTATATATCTCTTATGTATCTCTTATGTATCTCTTATATATCTCTTATATATCTCTTATATATCTCCTATATCTCATGTATCTCTTATGTATCTCCTATATATCTCTTATATATCTCTTATATATCTCTTATATATCTCTTATCTCCTATATATCTCTTATATATCTCTTATATATCTCTTATATATCTCTTATATATCTCTTATCTCCTATATATCTCTAATATATCTCTTATATATCTCTTATATATCTCTTATATATCTCTTATCTCCTATATATCTCTAATATATCTCTTATATATCTCTTATATATCTCCTATATCTCTTATGTATCTCTTATATATATCTTATATATCTCTTATATATCTCTTATATATCTCTTATGTATCTCTTATGTATCTCTTATGTATCTCTTATGTATCTCTTATATATCTCTTATGTATCTCTTATATATCTCTTATATATCTCTTATCTCTTATATATCTCTTATATATCTCTTATATATCTCTTATATATCTCTTATATATATATCTTATATATCTCTTATATATCTCTTATATATCTCTTATATATCTCTTATATATCTCTTATATATCTCCTATATCTCATGTATCTCTTATGTATCTCTTATATATCTCTTATATATCTCTTATGTATCTCTTATGTATCTCTTATATATCTCTTATATATCTCTTATATATCTCCTATATCTCATGTATCTCTTATGTATCTCTTATATATCTCTTATGTATCTCTTATGTATCTCTTATGTATCTCTTATGTATCTCTATATCTCTTATATATCTCCTATATATCTCTTATATATCTCTTATATATCTCTTATATATCTCTTATATATCTCTTATATATCTCTTATATATCTCTTATCGCTTATATATCTCTTATATATCTCTTATATATCTCTTATATATCTCTTATATATCTCTTATATATCTCTTATATATCTCTATATCTCTATATCTCTTATATATCTCCTATATATCTCTTATATATCTCTTATATATCTCTTATATATCTCTTATATATCTCTTATATATCTCTTATATATCTCTTATCGCTTATATATCTCTTATATATCTCTTATATATCTCTTATATATCTCTTATATATCTCTTATATATCTCTTATATATCTCTTATCTCCTATATATCTCTTATATATCTCTTATATATCTCTTATATATCTCTTATATATCTCTTATATATCTCTTATATATCTCTTATCTCTAATATATCTCTTATATATCTCTTATATATCTCCTATATCTCTTATGTATCTCTTATATATATCTTATATATCTCTTATATATCTCTTATATATCTCCTATATCTCTTATGTATCTCTTATATATCTCTTATATATCTCTTATATATCTCTTATCTCTTATCTCTTATATATCTCTTATATATCTCTTATATATCTCTTATATATCTCTTATATATCTCTTATCTCTTATATATCTCCTATATCTCTTATGTATCTCTTATATATCTCTTATATATCTCTATATCTCTTATATATCTCTATATCTCTTATATATCTCTTATGTATCTCTTATATATCTCTTATGTATCTCTTATATATCTCTTATATATCTCTTATATATCTCCTATATCTCATGTATCTCTTATGTATCTCTTATATATCTCTTATGTATCTCTTATGTATCTCTTATGTATCTCTTATATATCTCTTATGTATCTCTTATATATCTCTTATATATCTCTTATATATCTCTTATCTCTTATCTCTTATATATCTCTTATATATCTCTTATATATCTCTTATATATCTCTTATATATCTCTTATCTCTTATATATCTCCTATATCTCTTATGTATCTCTTATATATCTCTTATATATCTCTATATCTCTTATATATCTCTATATCTCTTATATATCTCTTATGTATCTCTTATATATCTCTTATATATCTCTTATATATCTCCTATATCTCATGTATCTCTTATGTATCTCTTATATATCTCTTATGTATCTCTTATGTATCTCTTATGTATCTCTTATGTATCTCTATATCTCTTATATATCTCCTATATATCTCTTATATATCTCTTATATATCTCTTATATATCTCTTATATATCTCTTATATATCTCTTATATATCTCTTATCGCTTATATATCTCTTATATATCTCTTATATATCTCTTATATATCTCTTATATATCTCTTATATATCTCTTATATATCTCTTATATATCTCTTATATATCTCTATATCTCTTATATATCTCCTATATATCTCTTATATATCTCTTATATATCTCTTATATATCTCTTATATATCTCTTATATATCTCTTATATATCTCTTATCGCTTATATATCTCTTATATATCTCTTATATATCTCTTATATATCTCTTATATATCTCTTATATATCTCTTATATATCTCTTATCTCCTATATATCTCTTATATATCTCTTATATATCTCTTATATATCTCTTATATATCTCTTATCTCCTATATATCTCTTATATATCTCTTATATATCTCTTATATATCTCTTATATATCTCTTATATATGTCTTATATATCTCTTATCTCTAATATATCTCTTATATATCTCTTATATATCTCCTATATCTCTTATGTATCTCTTATATATATCTTATATATCTCTTATATATCTCTTATATATCTCCTATATATCTTATGTATCTCTTATATATCTCTTATATATCTCTTATATATCTCTTATCTCTTATCTCTTATATATCTCTTATATATCTCTTATATATCTCTTATATATCTCTTATCTCTTATATATCTCTTATATATCTCTTATATATCTCTTATGTATCTCTTATATATCTCTTATATATCTCTATATCTCTTATATATCTCTATATCTCTTATATATCTCTTATATATCTCTTATATATCTCTTATATATCTCTTATCTCTTATATATCTCTTATATATCTCCTATATCTCTTATATATCTCTTATATATCTCTATATCTCTTATATATCTCTTATATATCTCTTATCTCTTATGTATCTCTTATATATCTCTTATATATCTCTTATCTCCTATATATCTCCTATATATCTCTTATATATCTCTTATGTATCTCTTATGTATCTCTTATGTATCTCTTATATATCTCTTATATATCTCTTATATATCTCTTATATATCTCTTATCTCTTATATATCTCTTATATATCTCTTATGTATCTCTTATGTATCTCTTATGTATCTCTTATGTATCTCTTATGTATCTCTTATGTATCTCTTATATATCTCTTATATATCTCTTATATATCTCTTATATATCTCTTATATATCTCTTATATATCTCTTATATATCTCTTATCTCTTATATATCTCTTATATATCTCTTATATATCTCTTATGTATCTCTTATGTATCTCTTATATATCTCTTATATATCTCTTATATATCTCCTATATCTCATGTATCTCTTATGTATCTCTTATATATCTCTTATGTATCTCTTATGTATCTCTTATATATCTCTTATATATCTCTTATATATCTCCTATATCTCATGTATCTCTTATGTATCTCTTATGTATCTCTTATGTATCTCTTATGTATCTCTTATGTATCTCTTATGTATCTCTTATATATCTCTTATATATCTCCTATATCTCATGTATCTCTTATATATCTCTTATGTATCTCTTATATATCTCTTATATATCTCTTATGTATCTCCTATGTATCTCTTATGTATCTCTTATATCTCTTATATATCTCTTATATATCTCTTATATATCTCTTATATATCTCTTATCTCTTATATATCTCTTATATATCTCTTATATATCTCTTATATATCTCTTATATATCTCTTATATATCTCTTATCTCTTATCTCTTATATATCTCTTATATATCTCTTATCTCTTATCTCTCTCTTATATATCTCTTATATATCTCTTATATATCTCTTATATATCTCTTATATATCTATTATATATCTATTATATATCTCTTATATATCTCCTATATCTCATGTATCTCTTATGTATCTCTTATATATCTCTTATATATCTCTTATGTATCTCTTATATATCTCTTATATATCTCTTATATATCTCCTATATCTCATGTATCTCTTATGTATCTCTTATATATCTCTTATATATCTCCTATGTATCTCTTATGTATCTCTTATATCTCTTATATATCTCTTATATATCTCTTATATATCTCTTATATATCTCTTATCTCTTATATATCTCTTATATATCTCTTATATATCTCTTATATATCTCTTATATATCTCTTATATATCTCTTATCTCTTATCTCTTATATATCTCTTATATATCTCTTATCTCTTATCTCTCTCTTATATATCTCTTATATATCTCTTATATATCTCTTATATATCTATTATATATCTATTATATATCTCTTATATATCTCCTATATCTCATGTATCTCTTATGTATCTCTTATATATCTCTTATATATCTCTTATGTATCTCTTATATATCTCTTATATATCTCTTATATATCTCCTATATCTCATGTATCTCTTATGTATCTCTTATATATCTCTTATGTATCTCTTATGTATCTCTTATATATCTCTTATATATCTCCTATATCTCATGTATCTCTTATGTATCTCTTATATATCTCTTATGGATCTCTTATGTATCTCTTATATATCTCTTATATATCTCTTATATATCTCCTATGTATCTCTTATGTATCTCTTATATCTCTTATATATCTCTTATATATCTCTCATATATCTCTTATATATCTCTTATCTCTTATCTCTTATATATCTCTTATATATCTCTTATATATCTCTTATCTCTTATATATCTCTTATCTCTTATCTCTTATATATCTCTTATATATCTCTTATATATCTCTTATATATCTATTATATATCTCTTATCTCTTATATATCTCTTATATATCTCTTATATATCTCTTATATATCTCTTATCTCTTATATATCTCTTATGTATCTCTTATGTATCTCTTATGTATCTCTTATATATCTCTTATGTATCTCTTATGTATCTCTTATGTATCTTTTATGTATCTCTTATGTATCTCTTATGTATCTCTTATATATCTCTTATATATCTCTTATATATCTCTTATATATCTCTTATATATCTCTTATATATCTCTTATATATCTCTTATATATCTCTTATCTCTTATATATCTCTTATGTATCTCTTATGTATCTCTTATGTATCTTTTATGTATCTCTTATGTATCTCTTATATATCTCTTATATATCTCTTATATATCTCTTATATATCTCTTATATATCTCTTATATATCTCTTATATATCTCTTATATATCTCTTATATATCTTGTGAGGATACGAGTTCTTCAATCACTCAGACACCGAGCAGATGAAACCAAAATATGGTTTATTTTTATCACAGCACACGAAAGTAGACGAAGACAGGAAAAAGATTCAAATGGTAGCATACAAACATCCGGGTAGCAAAGTCCTGGTAGCATTTCAGTCCAAATAACGAAACTATCACTTAGTCCACCCAGCAGTGACAGCAGAAACCTGTGCGAATCCACACAGCACCGGACGCTCCACACCAGAGCCTATGTAGGATGCCCCCCCCCCAGGCAAACGATGCGCTCACAAGGTCCAGTGGCAGAGTATCACCTCTAGCCAGGATTGCGACTAACATGAGGAGCTGGCAGGTGTACAAGTCATTTTAAAAACTTCCAATTTCCCACGGTGATCGCATCATCTGTGGGGTTGCCCAAGTTCCTGATTGGTGGATTCAAGCATCAGACACATCCCCCCAGGTAATATCCAGCTGGCCATCTGCTGCAGCCCCCCCCTGCTGGGTCGGTTCCAGTAAGTCTGGAAGTAGCCAGGATATGCAGATGCAGTGTCAACACAAGATACAAAACACAGTCTGATTACATTATGTGGTGATCACCCCCTGTGGACAACCTTCCTGTTGATAGCAGGGGCATTTGATCACCCCCTGTGGTGCCTGGTTCCACAAAGTCTGCTAGAGCCCAGAGGTTTACAAAGAATTGTAAACCCCCCTGTGGAGATGGTTCCTCTGCTATCTCTTTCCTGTATGAATAAAGTCCTGGGAAATACAGACATTACATTTCTGGTAGGATTATACAGCCTCATGATATATGATCTGGAACTACACACAGATTTGGGGGATATAAACATCTATGGAGAATAAGAGGGTACAGACGGACTAAAATAGTACATTAATCACTACACCTAATAAAATATAATAATTACAGATTTACGGTCAGTTTGCTAACCTCACATATCTCTTATATATCTCTTATATATCTCTTATATATCTCTTATGTATCTCTTATGTATCTCTTATATATCTCTTATATATCTCTTATATATCCCTTATATATCTCTTATATATCTCTTATGTATCTCTTATGTATCTCTTATATATCTCTTATATATCTCTTATATATCTCTTATATATCTCTTATATATCTCTTATGTATCTCTTATGTATCTCTTATGTATCTCTTATGTATCTCTTATATATCTCTTATATATCTCTTATATATCTCTTATATATCTCTTATATATCTCTTATATATCTCTTATGTATCTCTTATGTATCTCTTATGTATCTCTTATATATCTCTTATATATCTCTTATATATCTCTTATCTCTTATATATCTCTTTTGTATCTCTTATGTATCTCTTATATATCTCTTATGTATCTCTTATGTATCTCTTATGTATCTCTTATGTATCTCTTATGTATCTCTTATGTATCTCTTATATATCTCTTATATATCTCTTATATATCTCTCATATATCTCTCATATATCTCTTATATATCTCTTATATATCTCTTATATATCTCTTATATATCTCTTATATATCTCTTATCTCTTATATATCTCTTATATATCTCTTATGTATCTCTTATGTATCTCTTATGTATCTCTTATGTATCTCTTATGTATCTCTTATGTATCTCTTATGTATCTCTTATGTATCTCTTATGTACAGTCGGGCAAAAAAGTATTTAGTCAGCCACCAATTGTGCAAGTTCTCCCACTTAAAAAGATGAGAGAGGCCTGTAATTTTCATCATAGGTATACCTCAACTATGAGAGACAAAATGAGGAAAAAAAATCCAGAAAATGACATTGTCTGATTTTTAAAGAATTTATTTGCAAATTATGGTGGAAAATAAGTATTTGGTCAATAACAAAAGTTCATCTCAGTACTTTGTTATATACCCTTTGTTGGCAATGACAGAGGTCAAACGTTTTCTGTAAGTCTTCACAAGGTTTTCACAAACTGTTGCTGGTATTTTGGCCCATTCCTCCATGCAGATCTCCTCTAGAGCAGTGATGTTTTGGGGCTGTCGCTGGGCAACACGGACTTTCAACTCCCTCCAAAGATTTTCTATGGGGTTGAGATCTGGAGACTGGCTCGGCCACTCCAGGACCTTGAAATGCTTCTTACGAAGCCACTCCTTTGTTACCCGGGCAGTGTGTTTGGGATCGTTGTCATGCTGAAAGACCCAGCCACGTTTCATCTTCAATGCCCTTGCTGATGGAAGGAGGTTTTCACTCAAAATCTGACGATACATGGCCCCATTCATTCTTTCCTTTACACGGAGCAGTCGTCCTGTTCCCTTTGCAGAAAAACAGCCCCAAAGCATGATGTTTCCACCCCCATGCTTTACAGTAGGTATGGTGTTCTTTGGATGCAACTCAGCATTCTTTCTCCTCCAAACACGACGAGTAGAGTTGTTACCAAAAAGTTCTATTTTGGTTTCATCTGACCATATGACATTCTCCCAATCCTCTTCTGGATCATCCAAATGCTCTCTAGCAAACTTCAGACGGGCCTGCACATGTACTGCCTTTAGCAGGGGGACACGTCTGGCACTGCAGGATTTGAGTCCCTGGCGGCGTAGTGTGTTACTGATGGTAGCCTTTGTTACTTTGGTCCCAGCTCTCAGCAGGTCATTCACTAGGTCCCCCCGTGTGGTTCTGGGATTTTTGATCACCGTTCTTGTGATCATTTTGACCCCACGGGGTGAGATCTTGCGGGGAGCCCCAGATCGAGGGAGACTATCAGTGGTCTTGTATGCCTTCCATTTCCTAATAATTGCTCCCACAGTTGATTTCTTCACACCAAGCTGCTTACCTATTGCAGATTCAGTCTTCCCAGCCTGGTGCAGGTCTACAATTTTGTTTCTGGTGTCCTTTGACAGCTCTTTGCTCTTGGCCATAGTGGAGTTTGGAGTGTGACTGTTTGAAGTGTTGGACAGGTGTCTTTTATATAGATAAAGAGTTCAAACAGGTGTCATTAATACAGGTAACGAGTGGAGGACAGAGGAGCCTCTTACAGAAGAAGTTACAGGTCTGTGAGAGCAAGAAATCTTGCTTGTTTGTTTTTGACCAAATACTTATTTTCCGCCATAATTTGCAAATAAATTCTTTAAAAATCAGACAATGTCATTTTCTGGATTTTTTTTCCTCATTTTGTATCTCATAGTTGAGGTATACCTATGATGAAAATTACAGGCCTCTCTCATCTTTTTAAGTGGGAGAACTTGCACAATTGGTGGCTGACTAAATACTTTTTTGCCCGACTGTATCTCTTATGTATCTCTTATGTATCTCTTATATATCTCTTATATATCTCTTATATATCTCTTATATATCTCTTATCTCTTATATATCTCTTATATATCTCTTATGTATATCTTATGTATCTCTTATGTATCTCTTATGTATCTCTTATGTATCTCTTATGTATCTCTTATATATCTCTTATATATCTCTTATATATCTCTTATATATCTCTTATATATCTCTTATCTCTTATATATCTCTTATATATCTCTTATGTATCTCTTATGTATCTCTTATATATCTCTTATATATCTCTTATATATCTCCTATATCTCATGTATCTCTTATGTATCTCTTATATATCTCTTATATATCTCTTATGTATCTCTTATGTATCTCTTATATATCTCTTATATATCTCTTATATATCTCTTATATATCTCTTATATATCTCTTATATATCTCCTATATATCTCATATATCTCTTATATATCTCTTATATATCTCTTATATATCTCTTATATATCTCTTATATATCTCTTATATATCTCATATATATCTCTTATATATCTCTTATATATCTCTTATATATCTCTTATATATCTCTTATATATCTCCTATATCTCTTATGTATCTCTATATCTCTTATATATCTCTTATATATCTCTTATATATCTCTTATATATCTCTTATATATCTCTTATATATCTCTTATCGCTTGTATATCTCTTATATATCTCTTATATATCTCTTATATATCTCTTATATATCTCTTATCTCCTATATATCTCTTATATATCTCTTATATATCTCTTATATATCTCTTATCGCTTATATATCTCTTATATATCTCTTATATATCTCTTATATATCTCTTATCTCCTATATATCTCTTATATATCTCTTATATATCTCTTATATATCTCTTATATATCTCTTATCTCCTATATATCTCTTATATATCTCTTATATATCTCTTATATATCTCTTATATATCTCTTATATATCTCTTATCTCCTATATATCTCTAATATATCTCTTATATATCTCTTATATATCTCCTATATCTCTTATGTATCTCTTATATATATCTTATATATCTCTTATATATCTCTTATATATCTCCTATATATCTTATATATCTCTTATATATCTCTTATGTATCTCTTATATATCTCTTATCTCTTATCTCTTATATATCTCTTATATATCTCTTATATATCTCTTATATATCTCTTATCTCTTATATATCTCTTATATATCTCCTATATCTCTTATGTATCTCTTATATATCTCTTATATATCTCTATATCTCTTATATATCTCTATCTCTTATATATCTCTTATATATCTCTTATATATCTCTTATATATCTCTTATATATCTCTCATATATCTCTTATCTCTTATATATCTCTTATATATCTCTTATCTCTTATATATCTCTTATATATCTCTTATGTATCTCTTATGTATCTCTTATATATCTCTTATATATCTCTTATATATCTCCTATATCTCATGTATCTCTTATGTATCTCTTATATATCTCTTATATATCTCTTATGTATCTCTTATGTATCTCTTATATATCTCTTATATATCTCTTATATATCTCTTATATATCTCTTATATATCTCTTATATATCTCCTATATATCTCATATATCTCTTATATATCTCTTATATATCTCTTATATATCTCTTATATATCTCTTATATATCTCTTATATATCTCATATATATCTCTTATATATCTCTTATATATCTCTTATATATCTCCTATATCTCTTATGTATCTCTATATCTCTTATATATCTCTTATATATCTCTTATATATCTCTTATATATCTCTTATATATCTCTTATATATCTCTTATCGCTTGTATATCTCTTATATATCTCTTATATATCTCTTATATATCTCTTATATATCTCTTATCTCCTATATATCTCTTATATATCTCTTATATATCTCTTATATATCTCTTATCGCTTATATATCTCTTATATATCTCTTATATATCTCTTATATATCTCTTATCTCCTATATATCTCTTATATATCTCTTATATATCTCTTATATATCTCTTATATATCTCTTATATATCTCTTATCTCCTATATATCTCTTATATATCTCTTATATATCTCTTATATATCTCTTATATATCTCTTATATATCTCTTATATATCTCTTATCTCCTATATATCTCTAATATATCTCTTATATATCTCTTATATATCTCCTATATCTCTTATGTATCTCTTATATATATCTTATATATCTCTTATATATCTCTTATATATCTCCTATATATCTTATATATCTCTTATATATCTCTTATGTATCTCTTATATATCTCTTATCTCTTATCTCTTATATATCTCTTATATATCTCTTATATATCTCTTATCTCTTATATATCTCTTATATATCTCCTATATCTCTTATGTATCTCTTATATATCTCTTATATATCTCTATATCTCTTATATATCTCTATCTCTTATATATCTCTTATATATCTCTTATATATCTCTTATATATCTCTTATATATCTCTCATATATCTCTTATCTCTTATATATCTCTTATCTCTTATATATCTCTTATATATCTCTTATATATCTCTTATATATCTCTTATATATCTCTTATATATCTCTTATATATCTCTTATATATCTCTTATATATCTCTTATATATCTCTTATCTCCTATATATCTCTAATATATCTCTTATATATCTCTTATGTATCTCTTATATATCTCTTATATATCTCTTATCTCCTATATATCTCTAATATATCTCTTATATATCTCTTATCTCTTATATATCTCTTATATATCTCCTATATCTCTTATGTATCTCTTATATATCTCTTATATATCTCTTATATATCTCTTATATATCTCTTATGTATCTCCTATGTATCTCTTATGTATCTCTTATATCTCTTATATATCTCTTATATATCTCTTATATATCTCTTATATATCTCTTATATATCTCTTATATATCTCTTATATATCTCTTATCTCTTATATATCTCTTATCTCTTATATATCTCTTATGTATCTCTTATGTATCTCTTATATATCTCTTATATATCTCTTATATATCTCTTATATATCTCTTATATATCTCTTATATATCTCTTATATATCTCTTATATATCTCTTATATATCTCTTATCTCTTATGTATCTCTTATATATCTCTTATATATCTCCTATATCTCATGTATCTCTTATATATCTCTTATATATCTCTTATATATCTCTAATCTCTTATGTATCTCTTATATATCTCTTATATATCTCTTATATATCTCTTATATATCTCTTATCTCTTATATATCTCTTATATATCTCTTATATATCTCTTATATATCTCTTATCTCTTATCTCTTATATATCTCTTATATATCTCTTATATATCTCTTATATATCTCTTATATATCTCTTATATATCTCTTATATATCTCTTATATATCTCTTATATATCTCTTATGTATCTCTTATGTATCTCTTATATATCTCTTATATATCTCTTATCTCCTATATATCTCTTATATATCTCTTATATATCTCTTATATATCTCTTATATATCTCTTATATATCTCTTATCTCCTATATATCTCTTATATATCTCTTATATATCTCTTATATATCTCTTATATATCTCTTATATATCTCTTATATATCTCTTATATATCTCTTATCTCCTATATATCTCTATTATATCTCTTATATATCTCTTATATATCTCCTATATCTCTTATGTATCTCTTATATATATCTTATATATCTCTTATATATCTCTTATATATCTCTTATGTATCTCTTATGTATCTCTTATGTATCTCTTATGTATCTCTTATGTATCTCTTATATATCTCTTATGTATCTCTTATATATCTCTTATATATCTCTTATCTCTTATCTCTTATATATCTCTTATATATCTCTTATATATCTCTTATATATATATCTTCTATATCTCTTATATATCTCTTATATATCTCTTATATATCTCTTATATATCTCTTATATATCTCTTATATATCTCTTATATATCTCCTATATCTCATGTATCTCTTATGTATCTCTTATGTATCTCTTATGTATCTCTTATGTATCTCTTATAAATCTCTTATATATCTCTTATATATCTCCTATATCTCATGTATCTCTTATGTATCTCTTATATATCTCTTATGTATCTCTTATGTATCTCTTATGTATCTCTTATGTATCTCTTATGTATCTCTATATCTCTTATATATCTCCTATATATCTCTTATATATCTCTTATATATCTCTTATATATCTCTTATATATCTCTTATATATCTCTTATATATCTCTTATATATCTCTTATCGCTTATATATCTCTTATATATCTCTTATATATTTCTTATATATCTCTTATATATCTCTTATATATCTCTTATATATCTCTTATCTCCTATCTCCTATATATCTCTTATATATCTCTTATATATCTCTTATATATCTCTTATCTCCTATATATCTCTTATATATCTCTTATATATCTCTTATATATCTCTTATCTCTTATATATCTCTTATATATCTCTTATATATCTCTTATCTCTTATATATCTCTTATATATCTCTTATATATCTCTTATATATCTCTTATATATCTCTTATATATCTCTTATATATCTCTTATATATCTCTTATATATCTCTTATCTCTTATCTCTTATATATCTCTTATATATCTCTTATATATCTCTTATCTCTTATATATCTCTTATATATCTCTTATCTCTTATATATCTCTTATATATCTCTTATATATCTCTTATCTCTTATATATCTCTTATATATCTCTTATGTATCTCTTATGTATCTCTTATGTATCTCTTATGTATCTCTTATGTATCTCTTATGTATCTCTTATATATCTCTTATATATCTCTTATATATCTCTTATATATCTCTTATATATCTCTTATATATCTCTTATCTCTTATATATCTCTTATATATCTCTTATGTATCTCTTATGTATCTCTTATATATCTCTTATATATCTCTTATATATCTCCTATATCTCATGTATCTCTTATGTATCTCTTATATATCTCTTATATATCTCTTATGTATCTCTTATGTATCTCTTATATATCTCTTATATATCTCTTATATATCTCTTATATATCTCTTATATATCTCTTATATATCTCCTATATATCTCATATATCTCTTATATATCTCTTATATATCTCTTATATATCTCTTATATATCTCTTATATATCTCATATATATCTCTTATATATCTCTTATCTCTTATATATCTCTTATATATCTCTTATGTATCTCTTATGTATCTCTTATGTATATCTTATGTATCTCTTATGTATCTCTTATATATCTCTTATATATCTCTTATATATCTCTTATATATCTCTTATATATCTCTTATCTCTTATATATCTCTTATATATCTCTTATGTATCTCTTATGTATCTCTTATATATCTCTTATATATCTCTTATATATCTCCTATATCTCATGTATCTCTTATGTATCTCCTATATATCTCTTATATATCTCTTATATATCTCTTATATATCTCTTATATATCTCTTATCTCCTATATATCTCTTATATATCTCTTATATATCTCTTATATATCTCTTATATATCTCTTATCTCCTATATATCTCTAATATATCTCTTATATATCTCTTATATATCTCTTATATATCTCTTATCTCCTATATATCTCTAATATATCTCTTATATATCTCTTATATATCTCCTATATCTCTTATGTATCTCTTATATATATCTTATATATCTCTTATATATCTCTTATATATCTCTTATGTATCTCTTATGTATCTCTTATGTATCTCTTATGTATCTCTTATATATCTCTTATGTATCTCTTATATATCTCTTATATATCTCTTATCTCTTATATATCTCTTATATATCTCTTATATATCTCTTATATATCTCTTATATATATATCTTATATATCTCTTATATATCTCTTATATATCTCTTATATATCTCTTATATATCTCTTATATATCTCCTATATCTCATGTATCTCTTATGTATCTCTTATATATCTCTTATATATCTCTTATGTATCTCTTATGTATCTCTTATATATCTCTTATATATCTCTTATATATCTCCTATATCTCATGTATCTCTTATGTATCTCTTATATATCTCTTATGTATCTCTTATGTATCTCTTATGTATCTCTTATGTATCTCTATATCTCTTATATATCTCCTATATATCTCTTATATATCTCTTATATATCTCTTATATATCTCTTATATATCTCTTATATATCTCTTATATATCTCTTATCGCTTATATATCTCTTATATATCTCTTATATATCTCTTATATATCTCTTATATATCTCTTATATATCTCTTATATATCTCTATATCTCTATATCTCTTATATATCTCCTATATATCTCTTATATATCTCTTATATATCTCTTATATATCTCTTATATATCTCTTATATATCTCTTATATATCTCTTATCGCTTATATATCTCTTATATATCTCTTATATATCTCTTATATATCTCTTATATATCTCTTATATATCTCTTATATATCTCTTATCTCCTATATATCTCTTATATATCTCTTATATATCTCTTATATATCTCTTATATATCTCTTATATATCTCTTATATATCTCTTATCTCTAATATATCTCTTATATATCTCTTATATATCTCCTATATCTCTTATGTATCTCTTATATATATCTTATATATCTCTTATATATCTCTTATATATCTCCTATATCTCTTATGTATCTCTTATATATCTCTTATATATCTCTTATATATCTCTTATCTCTTATCTCTTATATATCTCTTATATATCTCTTATATATCTCTTATATATCTCTTATATATCTCTTATCTCTTATATATCTCCTATATCTCTTATGTATCTCTTATATATCTCTTATATATCTCTATATCTCTTATATATCTCTATATCTCTTATATATCTCTTATGTATCTCTTATATATCTCTTATGTATCTCTTATATATCTCTTATATATCTCTTATATATCTCCTATATCTCATGTATCTCTTATGTATCTCTTATATATCTCTTATGTATCTCTTATGTATCTCTTATGTATCTCTTATATATCTCTTATGTATCTCTTATATATCTCTTATATATCTCTTATATATCTCTTATCTCTTATCTCTTATATATCTCTTATATATCTCTTATATATCTCTTATATATCTCTTATATATCTCTTATCTCTTATATATCTCCTATATCTCTTATGTATCTCTTATATATCTCTTATATATCTCTATATCTCTTATATATCTCTATATCTCTTATATATCTCTTATGTATCTCTTATATATCTCTTATATATCTCTTATATATCTCCTATATCTCATGTATCTCTTATGTATCTCTTATATATCTCTTATGTATCTCTTATGTATCTCTTATGTATCTCTTATGTATCTCTATATCTCTTATATATCTCCTATATATCTCTTATATATCTCTTATATATCTCTTATATATCTCTTATATATCTCTTATATATCTCTTATATATCTCTTATCGCTTATATATCTCTTATATATCTCTTATATATCTCTTATATATCTCTTATATATCTCTTATATATCTCTTATATATCTCTTATATATCTCTTATATATCTCTATATCTCTTATATATCTCCTATATATCTCTTATATATCTCTTATATATCTCTTATATATCTCTTATATATCTCTTATATATCTCTTATCGCTTATATATCTCTTATATATCTCTTATATATCTCTTATATATCTCTTATATATCTCTTATATATCTCTTATATATCTCTTATCTCCTATATATCTCTTATATATCTCTTATATATCTCTTATATATCTCTTATATATCTCTTATATATCTCTTATCTCCTATATATCTCTTATATATCTCTTATATATCTCTTATATATCTCTTATATATCTCTTATATATGTCTTATATATCTCTTATCTCTAATATATCTCTTATATATCTCTTATATATCTCCTATATCTCTTATGTATCTCTTATATATATCTTATATATCTCTTATATATCTCTTATATATCTCCTATATATCTTATGTATCTCTTATATATCTCTTATATATCTCTTATATATCTCTTATCTCTTATCTCTTATATATCTCTTATATATCTCTTATATATCTCTTATCTCTTATATATCTCTTATATATCTCTTATATATCTCTTATGTATCTCTTATATATCTCTTATATATCTCTATATCTCTTATATATCTCTATATCTCTTATATATCTCTTATATATCTCTTATATATCTCTTATCTCTTATATATCTCTTATATATCTCCTATATCTCTTATATATCTCTTATATATCTCTATATCTCTTATATATCTCTTATATATCTCTTATCTCTTATGTATCTCTTATATATCTCTTATATATCTCTTATCTCCTATATATCTCCTATATATCTCTTATATATCTCTTATGTATCTCTTATGTATCTCTTATGTATCTCTTATATATCTCTTATATATCTCTTATATATCTCTTATATATCTCTTATCTCTTATATATCTCTTATATATCTCTTATGTATCTCTTATGTATCTCTTATGTATCTCTTATGTATCTCTTATGTATCTCTTATGTATCTCTTATATATCTCTTATATATCTCTTATATATCTCTTATATATCTCTTATATATCTCTTATATATCTCTTATATATCTCTTATCTCTTATATATCTCTTATATATCTCTTATATATCTCTTATGTATCTCTTATGTATCTCTTATATATCTCTTATATATCTCTTATATATCTCCTATATCTCATGTATCTCTTATGTATCTCTTATATATCTCTTATGTATCTCTTATGTATCTCTTATATATCTCTTATATATCTCTTATATATCTCCTATATCTCATGTATCTCTTATGTATCTCTTATGTATCTCTTATGTATCTCTTATGTATCTCTTATGTATCTCTTATGTATCTCTTATATATCTCTTATATATCTCCTATATCTCATGTATCTCTTATATATCTCTTATGTATCTCTTATATATCTCTTATATATCTCTTATGTATCTCCTATGTATCTCTTATGTATCTCTTATATCTCTTATATATCTCTTATATATCTCTTATATATCTCTTATATATCTCTTATCTCTTATATATCTCTTATATATCTCTTATATATCTCTTATATATCTCTTATATATCTCTTATATATCTCTTATCTCTTATCTCTTATATATCTCTTATCTCTTATCTCTCTCTTATATATCTCTTATATATCTCTTATATATCTCTTATATATCTCTTATATATCTATTATATATCTATTATATATCTCTTATATATCTCCTATATCTCATGTATCTCTTATGTATCTCTTATATATCTCTTATATATCTCTTATGTATCTCTTATATATCTCTTATATATCTCTTATATATCTCCTATATCTCATGTATCTCTTATGTATCTCTTATATATCTCTTATATATCTCCTATGTATCTCTTATGTATCTCTTATATCTCTTATATATCTCTTATATATCTCTTATATATCTCTTATATATCTCTTATCTCTTATATATCTCTTATATATCTCTTATATATCTCTTATATATCTCTTATATATCTCTTATATATCTCTTATCTCTTATCTCTTATATATCTCTTATATATCTCTTATCTCTTATCTCTCTCTTATATATCTCTTATATATCTCTTATATATCTCTTATATATCTCTTATATATCTATTATATATCTCTTATATATCTCCTATATCTCATGTATCTCTTATGTATCTCTTATATATCTCTTATATATCTCTTATGTATCTCTTATATATCTCTTATATATCTCTTATATATCTCCTATATCTCATGTATCTCTTATGTATCTCTTATATATCTCTTATGTATCTCTTATGTATCTCTTATATATCTCTTATATATCTCCTATATCTCATGTATCTCTTATGTATCTCTTATATATCTCTTATGGATCTCTTATGTATCTCTTATATATCTCTTATATATCTCTTATATATCTCCTATGTATCTCTTATGTATCTCTTATATCTCTTATATATCTCTTATATATCTCTCATATATCTCTTATATATCTCTTATCTCTTATCTCTTATATATCTCTTATATATCTCTTATATATCTCTTATCTCTTATATATCTCTTATCTCTTATCTCTTATATATCTCTTATATATCTCTTATATATCTCTTATATATCTATTATATATCTCTTATCTCTTATATATCTCTTATATATCTCTTATATATCTCTTATATATCTCTTATCTCTTATATATCTCTTATGTATCTCTTATGTATCTCTTATGTATCTCTTATATATCTCTTATGTATCTCTTATGTATCTCTTATGTATCTTTTATGTATCTCTTATGTATCTCTTATGTATCTCTTATATATCTCTTATATATCTCTTATATATCTCTTATATATCTCTTATATATCTCTTATATATCTCTTATATATCTCTTATATATCTCTTATCTCTTATATATCTCTTATGTATCTCTTATGTATCTCTTATGTATCTTTTATGTATCTCTTATGTATCTCTTATGTATCTCTTATATATCTCTTATATATCTCTTATATATCTCTTATATATCTCTTATATATCTCTTATATATCTCTTATATATCTCTTATATATCTCTTATATATCTTGTGAGGATACGAGTTCTTCAATCACTCAGACACCGAGCAGATGAAACCAAAATATGGTTTATTTTTATCACAGCACACGAAAGTAGACGAAGACAGGAAAAAGATTCAAATGGTAGCATACAAACATCCGGGTAGCAAAGTCCTGGTAGCATTTCAGTCCAAATAACGAAACTATCACTTAGTCCACCCAGCAGTGACAGCAGAAACCTGTGCGAATCCACACAGCACCGGACGCTCCACACCAGAGCCTATGTAGGATGCCCCCCCCCCAGGCAAACGATGCGCTCACAAGGTCCAGTGGCAGAGTATCACCTCTAGCCAGGATTGCGACTAACATGAGGAGCTGGCAGGTGTACAAGTCATTTTAAAAACTTCCAATTTCCCACGGTGATCGCATCATCTGTGGGGTTGCCCAAGTTCCTGATTGGTGGATTCAAGCATCAGACACATCCCCCCAGGTAATATCCAGCTGGCCATCTGCTGCAGCCCCCCCCTGCTGGGTCGGTTCCAGTAAGTCTGGAAGTAGCCAGGATATGCAGATGCAGTGTCAACACAAGATACAAAACACAGTCTGATTACATTATGTGGTGATCACCCCCTGTGGACAACCTTCCTGTTGATAGCAGGGGCATTTGATCACCCCCTGTGGTGCCTGGTTCCACAAAGTCTGCTAGAGCCCAGAGGTTTACAAAGAATTGTAAACCCCCCTGTGGAGATGGTTCCTCTGCTATCTCTTTCCTGTATGAATAAAGTCCTGGGAAATACAGACATTACATTTCTGGTAGGATTATACAGCCTCATGATATATGATCTGGAACTACACACAGATTTGGGGGATATAAACATCTATGGAGAATAAGAGGGTACAGACGGACTAAAATAGTACATTAATCACTACACCTAATAAAATATAATAATTACAGATTTACGGTCAGTTTGCTAACCTCACATATCTCTTATATATCTCTTATATATCTCTTATATATCTCTTATGTATCTCTTATGTATCTCTTATATATCTCTTATATATCTCTTATATATCCCTTATATATCTCTTATATATCTCTTATGTATCTCTTATGTATCTCTTATATATCTCTTATATATCTCTTATATATCTCTTATATATCTCTTATGTATCTCTTATGTATCTCTTATGTATCTCTTATGTATCTCTTATGTATCTCTTATATATCTCTTATATATCTCTTATATATCTCTTATATATCTCTTATATATCTCTTATGTATCTCTTATGTATCTCTTATGTATCTCTTATATATCTCTTATATATCTCTTATATATCTCTTATCTCTTATATATCTCTTTTGTATCTCTTATGTATCTCTTATATATCTCTTATGTATCTCTTATGTATCTCTTATGTATCTCTTATGTATCTCTTATATATCTCTTATATATCTCTTATATATCTCTCATATATCTCTCATATATCTCTTATATATCTCTTATATATCTCTTATATATCTCTTATATATCTCTTATATATCTCTTATCTCTTATATATCTCTTATATATCTCTTATGTATCTCTTATGTATCTCTTATGTATCTCTTATGTATCTCTTATGTATCTCTTATGTATCTCTTATGTATCTCTTATGTATCTCTTATGTATCTCTTATGTATCTCTTATATATCTCTTATATATCTCTTATATATCTCTTATATATCTCTTATCTCTTATATATCTCTTATATATCTCTTATGTATCTCTTATGTATCTCTTATGTATCTCTTATGTATCTCTTATGTATCTCTTATGTATCTCTTATATATCTCTTATATATCTCTTATATATCTCTTATATATCTCTTATATATCTCTTATCTCTTATATATCTCTTATATATCTCTTATGTATCTCTTATGTATCTCTTATATATCTCTTATATATCTCTTATATATCTCCTATATCTCATGTATCTCTTATGTATCTCTTATATATCTCTTATGTATCTCTTATGTATCTCTTATGTATCTCTTATATATCTCTTATATATCTCTTATATATCTCTTATATATCTCTTATATATCTCTTATATATCTCCTATATATCTCATATATCTCTTATATATCTCTTATATATCTCTTATATATCTCTTATATATCTCTTATATATCTCTTATATATCTCATATATATCTCTTATATATCTCTTATATATCTCTTATATATCTCTTATATATCTCTTATATATCTCCTATATCTCTTATGTATCTCTATATCTCTTATATATCTCTTATATATCTCTTATATATCTCTTATATATCTCTTATATATCTCTTATATATCTCTTATCGCTTGTATATCTCTTATATATCTCTTATATATCTCTTATATATCTCTTATATATCTCTTATCTCCTATATATCTCTTATATATCTCTTATATATCTCTTATATATCTCTTATCGCTTATATATCTCTTATATATCTCTTATATATCTCTTATATATCTCTTATCTCCTATATATCTCTTATATATCTCTTATATATCTCTTATATATCTCTTATATATCTCTTATATATCTCTTATCTCCTATATATCTCTTATATATCTCTTATATATCTCTTATATATCTCTTATATATCTCTTATCTCCTATATATCTCTAATATATCTCTTATATATCTCTTATATATCTCCTATATCTCTTATGTATCTCTTATATATATCTTATATATCTCTTATATATCTCTTATATATCTCCTATATATCTTATATATCTCTTATATATCTCTTATGTATCTCTTATATATCTCTTATCTCTTATCTCTTATATATCTCTTATATATCTCTTATATATCTCTTATATATCTCTTATATATCTCTTATCTCTTATATATCTCTTATATATCTCCTATATCTCTTATGTATCTCTTATATATCTCTTATATATCTCTATATCTCTTATATATCTCTATCTCTTATATATCTCTTATATATCTCTTATATATCTCTTATATATCTCTTATATATCTCTCATATATCTCTTATCTCTTATATATCTCTTATATATCTCTTATATATCTCTTATATATCTCTTATATATCTCTTATATATCTCTTATATATCTCTTATATATCTCTTATATATCTCTTATCTCCTATATATCTCTAATATATCTCTTATATATCTCTTATGTATCTCTTATATATCTCTTATCTCTTATATATCTCTTATATATCTCCTATATCTCTTATGTATCTCTTATATATCTCTTATATATCTCTTATATATCTCTTATGTATCTCCTATGTATCTCTTATGTATCTCTTATATCTCTTATATATCTCTTATATATCTCTTATATATCTCTTATATATCTCTTATATATCTCTTATATATCTCTTATATATCTCTTATATATCTCTTATCTCTTATATATCTCTTATCTCTTATATATCTCTTATGTATCTCTTATGTATCTCTTATGTATCTCTTATATATCTCTTATATATCTCTTATATATCTCTTATATATCTCTTATATATCTCTTATATATCTCTTATATATCTCTTATATATCTCTTATATATCTCTTATATATCTCTTATCTCTTATGTATCTCTTATATATCTCTTATATATCTCCTATATCTCATGTATCTCTTATATATCTCTTATATATCTCTTATATATCTCTAATCTCTTATGTATCTCTTATATATCTCTTATATATCTCTTATATATCTCTTATATATCTCTTATCTCTTATATATCTCTTATATATCTCTTATATATCTCTTATATATCTCTTATCTCTTATCTCTTATATATCTCTTATATATCTCTTATATATCTCTTATATATCTCTTATATATCTCTTATATATCTCTTATATATCTCTTATATATCTCTTATATATCTCTTATGTATCTCTTATGTATCTCTTATATATCTCTTATATATCTCTTATATATCTCCTATATCTCATGTATCTCTTATGTATCTCTTATGTATCTCTTATATATCTCTTATGTATCTCTTATGTATCTCTTATGTATCTCTTATGTATCTCTTATATATCTCCTATATCTCATGTATCTCTTATATATCTCTTATGTATCTCTTATGTATCTCTTATATATCTCTTATATATCTCTTATATATCTCCTATATCTCATGTATCTCTTATGTATCTCTTATATATCTCTTATGTATCTCTTATGTATCTCTTATGTATCTCTTATGTATCTCTTATGTATCTCTATATCTCTTATATATCTCCTATATATCTCTTATATATCTCTTATATATCTCTTATATATCTCTTATATATCTCTTATATATCTCTTATATATCTCTTATATATCTCTTATATATCTCTTATATATCTCTTATCTCCTATATATCTCCTATATATCTCTTATATATCTCTTATATATCTCTTATATATCTCTTATATATCTCTTATCTCCTATATATCTCCTATATATCTCTTATATATCTCTTATATATCTCTTATATATCTCTTATATATCTCATCTCCTATATATCTCTAATATATCTCTTATATATCTCTTATATATCTCCTATATCTCTTATGTATCTCTTATATATATCTTATATATCTCTTATATATCTCTTATATATCTCTTATGTATCTCTTATGTATCTCGTATGTATCTCTTATGTATCTCTTATGTATCTCTTATGTATCTCTTATATATCTCTTATGTATCTCTTATATATCTCTTATATATCTCTTATCTCTTATCTCTTATATATCTCTTATATATCTCTTATATATCTCTTATATATATATATCTTATATATCTCTTATATATCTCTTATATATCTCTTATGTATCTCTTATATATCTCCTGTATCTCTTATGTATCTCTTATATATCTCTTATGTATCTCTTATGTATCTCTTATGTATCTCTTATGTATCTCTTATGTATCTCTATATCTCTTATATATCTCCTATATATCTCTTATATATCTCTTATATATCTCTTATATATCTCTTATATATCGCTTATATATCTCTTATCGCTTATATATCTCTTATATATCTCTTATATATCTCTTATATATCTCTTATATATCTCTTATCTCCTATATATCTCTTATATATCTCTTATATATCTCTTATATATCTCTTATATATCTCTTATATATCTCTTATCTCCTATATATCTCTTATATATCTCTTATATATCTCTTATATATCTCTTATATATCTCTTATATATCTCTTATATATCTCTTATATATCTCTTATCTCCTATATATCTCTAATATATCTCTTATATATCTCCTATATCTCTTATGTATCTCTTATGTATCTCTTATGTATCTCTTATGTATCTCTTATGTATCTCTTATATATCTCTTATGTATCTCTTATATATCTCTTATATATCTCTTATCTCTTATCTCTTATATATCTCTTATATATCTCTTATATATCTCTTATATATATATCTTATATATCTCTTATATATCTCTTATATATCTCTTATGTATCTCTTATGTATCTCTTATATATCTCTTATATATCTCTTATATATCTCCTATATCTCATGTATCTCTTATGTATCTCTTATGTATCTCTTATATATCTCTTATGTATCTCTTATGTATCTCTTATGTATCTCTTATGTATCTCTTATGTATCTCTTATGTATCTCTATATCTCTCATATATCTCTTATATATCTCTTATATATCTCTTATATATCTCTTATATATCTCTTATATATCTCTTATATATCTCTTATCGCTTATATATCTCTTATCGCTTATATATCTCTTATATATCTCTTATATATCTCTTATATATCTCTTATATATCTCTTATCTCCTATCTCCTATATATCTCTTATATATCTCTTATATATCTCTTATATATCTCTTATATATCTCTTATCTCCTATATATCTCTTATATATCTCTTATATATCTCTTATATATCTCTTATCTCCTATATATCTCTAATATATCTCTTATATATCTCTTATACATCTCCTATATCTCTTATGTATCTCTTATATATATCTTATATATCTCTTATATATCTCTTATATATCTCCTATATATCTTATGTATCTCTTATATATCTCTTATATATCTCTTATCTCTTATCTCTTATCTCTTATATATCTCTTATATATCTCTTATATATCTCTTATATATCTCTTATATATCTCTTATCTCTTATATATCTCTTATATATCTCCTATATCTCTTATGTATCTCTTATATATCTCTTATATATCTCTATATCTCTTATATATCTCTTATATATCTCTTATATATCTCTTATCTCTTATCTCTTATATATCTCTTATATATCTCCTATATCTCTTATATATCTCTTATATATCTCTATATCTCTTATATATCTCTTATATATCTCTTATCTCTTATGTATCTCTTATATATCTCTTATATATCTCTTATATATCTCTTATATATCTCTTATATATCTCTTATATATCTCTTATATATCTCTTATCTCCTATATATCTCTAATATATCTCTTATATATCTCTTATGTATCTCTTATATATCTCTTATCTCTTATATATCTCTTATATATCTCCTATATCTCTTATGTATCTCTTATATATCTCTTATATATCTCTTATATATCTCTTATATATCTCTTATATATCTCTTATATATCTCCTATGTATCTCTTATGTATCTCTTATATCTCTTATATATCTCTTATATATCTCTTAGATGTCTCTTATATATCTCTTATCTCTTATCTCTTATATATCTCTTATATATCTCTTATATATCTCTTATCTCTTATATATCTCTTATATATCTCTTATATATCTCTTATATATCTCTTATCTCTTATATATCTCTTATATATCTCTTATATATCTCTTATCTCTTATATATCTCTTATGTATCTCTTATGTATCTCTTATGTATCTCTTATGTATCTCTTATGTATCTCTTATGTATCTCTTATATATCTCTTATATATCTCTTATATATCTCTTATATATCTCTTATGTATCTCTTATATATCTCTTATATATCTCTTATATATCTCTTATATATCTCTTATATATCTCTTATATATCTCTTATATATCTCCTATATCTCATGTATCTCTTATGTATCTCTTATGTATCTCTTATGTATCTCTTATGTATCTCTTATATATCTCTTATGTATCTCTTATGTATCTCTTATGTATCTATTATGTATCTCTTATGTATCTCTTATATATCTCCTGTATCTCATGTATCTCTTATGTATCTCTTATGTATCTCTTATGTATCTCTTATGTATCTCTTATATATCTCTTATATATCTCCTATATCTCATGTATCTCTTATGTATCTCTTATATATCTCTTATATATCTCTTATGTATCTCTTATATATCTCTTATGTATCTCTTATGTATCTCTTATGTATCTCTTATGTATCTCTTATATATCTCTTATATATCTCTTATATATCTCTTATATATCTCTTATATATCTCTTATATATCTCCTATATCTCATGTATCTCTTATGTATCTCTTATATATCTCCTATATCTCATGTATCTCTTATGTATCTCTTATATATCTCTTATATATCTCTTATGTATCTCTTATATATCTCTTATGTATCTCTTATGTATCTCTTATGTATCTCTTATGTATCTCTTATATATCTCTTATATATCTCTTATCTCTCTCTTATGTATCTCTTATATATCTCTTATATATCTCCTATATCTCATGTATCTCTTATGTATCTCTTATATATCTCCTATATCTCATGTATCTCTTATGTATCTCTTATGTATCTCTTATGTATCTCCTATATATCTCTTATATATCTCCTATATCTCATGTATCTCTTATATATCTCTTATATATCTCTTATGTATCTCTTATATATCTCTTATGTATCTCTTATGTATCTCTTATGTATCTCTTATGTATCTCTTATATATCTCTTATATATCTCTTATATATCTCTTATATATCTATTATATATCTCTTATATATCTCTTATCTCTTATATATCTCTTATGTATCTCTTATATATCTCTTATGTATCTCTTATGTATCTCTTATATATCTCCTATATCTCATGTATCTCTTATGTATCTCTTATGTATCTCTTATATATCTCCTATATCTCATGTATCTCTTATGTATCTCTTATATATCTCTTATGTATCTCTTATGTATCTCTTATGTATCTCTTATGTATCTCTTATATATCTCTTATATATCTCTTATATATCTCTTATATATCTCTTATATATCTCTTATCTCTTATCTCTTATATATCTCTTATATATCTCTTATATATCTCTTATATATCTCTTATATATCTCTTATATATCTCTTATATATCTCTTATATATCTCTTATATATCTCTTATCTCTTATATATCTCTTATATATCTCTTATGTATCTCTTATATATCTCTTATATATCTCTTATATATCTCTTATGTATCTCTTATGTATCTCTTATATATCTCTTATATATCTCTTATATATCTCCTATATCTCATGTATCTCTTATGTATCTCTTATGTATCTCTTATATATCTCTTATGTATCTCTTATGTATCTCTTATGTATCTCTTATGTATCTCTTATATATTTCTTATATATCTCTTATATATCTCTTATATATCTCTTATATATCTCTTATATATCTCTTATATATCTCTTATATATCTCTTATCGCTTATATATCTCTTATATATCTCTTATATATCTCTTATATATCTCTTATATATCTCTTATATATCTCTTATCTCCTATCTCCTATATATCTCTTATATATCTCTTATATATCTCTTATATATCTCTTATATATCTCTTATCTCCTATATATCTCTTATATATCTCTTATATATCTCGTATATATCTCTTATATATCTCGTATATATCTCTTATATATCTCCTATATCTCTTATGTATCTCTTATATATCTCTTATATATCTCTTATATATCTCCTATATATCTTATGTATCTCTTATATATCTCTTATATATCTCTTATATATCTCTTATCTCTTATCTCTTATATATCTCTTATATATCTCTTATATATCTCTTATATATCTCTTATATATCTCTTATCTCTTATATATCTCTTATATATCTCCTATATCTCTTATGTATCTCTTATATATCTCTTATATATCTCTATATCTCTTATATATCTCTATATCTCTTATATATCTCTTATATATCTCTTATATATCTCTTATCTCTTATCTCTTATATATCTCTTATATATCTCCTATATCTCTTATATATCTCTTATATATCTCTATATCTCTTATATATCTCTTATATATCTCTTATCTCTTATGTATCTCTTATATATCTCTTATATATCTCTTATATATCTCTTATATATCTCTTATCTCCTATATATCTCCTATATATCTCTTATATATCTCTTATATATCTCTTATATATCTCCTATATATCTCTTATATATCTATTATATATCTATTATATATCTCTTATATATCTCTTATATATCTCTTATCTCCTATATATCTCTAATATATCTCTTATATATCTCTTATGTATCTCTTATATATCTCTTATCTCTTATATATCTCTTATATATCTCCTATATCTCTTATGTATCTCTTATATATCTCTTATATATCTCTTATATATCTCTTATATATATCTTATATATCTCTTATATATCTCTTATATATCTCTTATATATCTCTTATATATCTCCTATGTATCTCTTATGTATCTCTTATATCTCTTATATATCTCTTATATATCTCTTATATATCTCTATATCTCTTATATATCTCTATCTCTTATATATCTCTTATATATCTCTTATATATCTCTTATATATCTCTTATATATCTCTCATATATCTCTTATCTCTTATATATCTCTTATATATCTCTTATATATCTCTTATATATCTCTTATATATCTCTTATATATCTCTTATATATCTCTTATATATCTCTTATATATCTCTTATATATCTCTTATCTCCTATATATCTCTAATATATCTCTTATATATCTCTTATATATCTCTTATATATCTCTTATCTCTTATATATCTCTTATCTCTTATATATCTCTTATGTATCTCTTATGTATCTCTTATGTATCTCTTATATATCTCTTATATATCTCTTATATATCTCTTATATATCTCTTATATATCTCTTATATATCTCTTATATATCTCTTATATATCTCTTATATATCTCTTATATATCTCTTATCTCTTATGTATCTCTTATATATCTCTTATATATCTCCTATATCTCATGTATCTCTTATATATCTCTTATATATCTCTTATATATCTCTAATCTCTTATGTATCTCTTATATATCTCTTATATATCTCTTATATATCTCTTATATATCTCTTATCTCTTATATATCTCTTATATATCTCTTATATATCTCTTATATATCTCTTATCTCTTATCTCTTATATATCTCTTATATATCTCTTATATATCTCTTATATATCTCTTATATATCTCTTATATATCTCTTATATATCTCTTATATATCTCTTATATATCTCTTATGTATCTCTTATGTATCTCTTATATATCTCTTATATATCTCTTATATATCTCCTATATCTCATGTATCTCTTATGTATCTCTTATGTATCTCTTATATATCTCTTATGTATCTCTTATGTATCTCTTATGTATCTCTTATGTATCTCTTATATATCTCCTATATCTCATGTATCTCTTATATATCTCTTATGTATCTCTTATGTATCTCTTATATATCTCTTATATATCTCTTATATATCTCCTATATCTCATGTATCTCTTATGTATCTCTTATATATCTCTTATGTATCTCTTATGTATCTCTTATGTATCTCTTATGTATCTCTTATGTATCTCTTATGTATCTCTATATCTCTTATATATCTCCTATATATCTCTTATATATCTCTTATATATCTCTTATATATCTCTTATATATCTCTTATATATCTCTTATATATCTCTTATATATCTCTTATATATCTCTTATATATCTCTTATATATCTCTTATATATCTCTTATCTCCTATATATCTCCTATATATCTCTTATATATCTCTTATATATCTCTTATATATCTCTTATATATCTCTTATCTCCTATATATCTCCTATATATCTCTTATATATCTCTTATATATCTCTTATATATCTCTTATATATCTCATCTCCTATATATCTCTAATATATCTCTTATATATCTCTTATATATCTCCTATATCTCTTATGTATCTCTTATATATATCTTATATATCTCTTATATATCTCTTATATATCTCTTATGTATCTCTTATGTATCTCGTATGTATCTCTTATGTATCTCTTATGTATCTCTTATGTATCTCTTATATATCTCTTATGTATCTCTTATATATCTCTTATATATCTCTTATCTCTTATCTCTTATATATCTCTTATATATCTCTTATATATCTCTTATATATATATCTTATATATCTCTTATATATCTCTTATATATCTCTTATGTATCTCTTATATATCTCCTGTATCTCTTATGTATCTCTTATATATCTCTTATGTATCTCTTATGTATCTCTTATGTATCTCTTATGTATCTCTTATGTATCTCTATATCTCTTATATATCTCCTATATATCTCTTATATATCTCTTATATATCTCTTATATATCTCTTATATATCGCTTATATATCTCTTATCGCTTATATATCTCTTATATATCTCTTATATATCTCTTATATATCTCTTATATATCTCTTATCTCCTATATATCTCTTATATATCTCTTATATATCTCTTATATATCTCTTATATATCTCTTATATATCTCTTATCTCCTATATATCTCTTATATATCTCTTATATATCTCTTATATATCTCTTATATATCTCTTATATATCTCTTATATATCTCTTATATATCTCTTATCTCCTATATATCTCTAATATATCTCTTATATATCTCCTATATCTCTTATGTATCTCTTATGTATCTCTTATGTATCTCTTATGTATCTCTTATGTATCTCTTATATATCTCTTATGTATCTCTTATATATCTCTTATATATCTCTTATCTCTTATCTCTTATATATCTCTTATATATCTCTTATATATCTCTTATCTCTTATCTCTTATATATCTCTTATATATCTCTTATATATCTCTTATATATCTCTTATCTCCTATATATCTCTAATATATCTCTTATATATCTCCTATATCTCTTATGTATCTCTTATGTATCTCTTATGTATCTCTTATGTATCTCTTATGTATCTCTTATATATCTCTTATGTATCTCTTATATATCTCTTATATATCTCTTATCTCTTATCTCTTATATATCTCTTATATATCTCTTATATATCTCTTATATATATATCTTATATATCTCTTATATATCTCTTATATATCTCTTATGTATCTCTTATGTATCTCTTATATATCTCTTATATATCTCTTATATATCTCCTATATCTCATGTATCTCTTATGTATCTCTTATGTATCTCTTATATATCTCTTATGTATCTCTTATGTATCTCTTATGTATCTCTTATGTATCTCTTATGTATCTCTTATGTATCTCTATATCTCTCATATATCTCTTATATATCTCTTATATATCTCTTATATATCTCTTATATATCTCTTATATATCTCTTATATATCTCTTATCGCTTATATATCTCTTATCGCTTATATATCTCTTATCGCTTATATATCTCTTATATATCTCTTATATATCTCTTATATATCTCTTATATATCTCTTATCTCCTATCTCCTATATATCTCTTATATATCTCTTATATATCTCTTATATATCTCTTATATATCTCTTATCTCCTATATATCTCTTATATATCTCTTATATATCTCTTATATATCTCTTATCTCCTATATATCTCTAATATATCTCTTATATATCTCTTATACATCTCCTATATCTCTTATGTATCTCTTATATATATCTTATATATCTCTTATATATCTCTTATATATCTCCTATATATCTTATGTATCTCTTATATATCTCTTATATATCTCTTATCTCTTATCTCTTATCTCTTATATATCTCTTATATATCTCTTATATATCTCTTATATATCTCTTATATATCTCTTATCTCTTATATATCTCTTATATATCTCCTATATCTCTTATGTATCTCTTATATATCTCTTATATATCTCTATATCTCTTATATATCTCTTATATATCTCTTATATATCTCTTATTATCTCTTATCTCTTATATATCTCTTATATATCTCCTATATCTCTTATATATCTCTTATATATCTCTATATCTCTTATAATTTTTTTTATATCTCTTATATATCTCTTATCTCTTATGTATCTCTTATATATCTCTTATATATCTCTTATATATCTCTTATATATCTCTTATATATCTCTTATATATCTCTTATATATCTCTTATTATCTCTTATATATCTCTTATATATCTCTTATCTCTATATATCTCTAATATATCTCTTATATATCTCTTATGTATCTCTTATATATCTCTTATCTCTTATATATCTCTTATATATCTCTATATCTCTTATGTATCTCTTATATATCTCTTATATATCTCTTATATATCTCTTATATATCTCTTATATATCTCTTATATATCTCTTATATATCTCCTATGTATCTCTTATGTATCTCTTATATCTCTTATATATCTCTTATATATCTCTTAGATGTCTCTTATATATCTCTTATCTCTTATCTCTTATATATCTCTTATATATCTCTTATATATCTCTTATCTCTTATATATCTCTTATATATCTCTTATATATCTCTTATATATCTCTTATATATCTCTTATATATCTCTTATCTCTTATATATCTCTTATGTATCTCTTATGTATCTCTTATGTATCTCTTATGTATCTCTTATGTATCTCTTATGTATCTCTTATGTATCTCTTATATATCTCTTATATATCTCTTATATATCTCTTATATATCTCTTATGTATCTCTTATATATCTCTTATATATCTCTTATATATCTCTTATATATCTCTTAATATATCTCTTATATATCTCATGTATCTCTTATGTATCTCTTATGTATCTCTTATGTATCTCTTATGTATCTCTTATATATCTCTTATGTATCTCTTATGTATCTCTTATGTATCTATTATGTATCTCTTATGTATCTCTTATATATCTCCTGTATCTCATGTATCTCTTATGTATCTCTTATGTATCTCTTATGTATCTCTTATGTATCTCTTATATATCTCTTATATATCTCCTATATCTCATGTATCTCTTATGTATCTCTTATATATCTCTTATATATCTCTTATGTATCTCTTATATATCTCTTATGTATCTCTTATGTATCTCTTATGTATCTCTTATGTATCTCTTATATATCTCTTATATATCTCTTATATATCTCTTATATATCTCTTATATATCTCTTATATATCTCTTATCTCTCTCTTATGTATCTCTTATATATCTCTTATATATCTCTTATATATCTCCTATATCTCATGTATCTCTTATGTATCTCTTATATATCTCCTATATCTCATGTATCTCTTATGTATCTCTTATGTATCTCTTATGTATCTCCTATATATCTCTTATATATCTCCTATATCTCATGTATCTCTTATATATCTCTTATATATCTCTTATGTATCTCTTATATATCTCTTATGTATCTCTTATGTATCTCTTATGTATCTCTTATGTATCTCTTATATATCTCTTATATATCTCTTATATATCTCTTATATATCTATTATATATCTCTTATATATCTCTTATCTCTTATATATCTCTTATGTATCTCTTATATATCTCTTATGTATCTCTTATGTATCTCTTATATATCTCCTATATCTCATGTATCTCTTATGTATCTCTTATGTATCTCTTATATATCTCCTATATCTCATGTATCTCTTATGTATCTCTTATATATCTCTTATGTATCTCTTATGTATCTCTTATGTATCTCTTATGTATCTCTTATATATCTCTTATATATCTCTTATATATCTCTTATATATCTCTTATATATCTCTTATATATCTCTTATCTCTTATCTCTTATATATCTCTTATATATCTCTTATATATCTCTTATATATCTCTTATATATCTCTTATATATCTCTTATATATCTCTTATATATCTCTTATCTCTTATATATCTCTTATATATCTCTTATGTATCTCTTATATATCTCTTATATATCTCTTATATATCTCTTATGTATCTCTTATGTATCTCTTATATATCTCTTATATATCTCTTATATATCTCCTATATCTCATGTATCTCTTATGTATCTCTTATGTATCTCTTATATATCTCTTATGTATCTCTTATGTATCTCTTATGTATCTCTTATGTATCTCTTATATATTTCTTATATATCTCTTATATATCTCTTATATATCTCTTATATATCTCTTATATATCTCTTATATATCTCTTATATATCTCTTATCGCTTATATATCTCTTATATATCTCTTATATATCTCTTATATATCTCTTATATATCTCTTATATATCTCTTATCTCCTATCTCCTATATATCTCTTATATATCTCTTATATATCTCTTATCTCCTATATATCTCTTATATATCTCTTATATATCTCGTATATATCTCTTATATATCTCGTATATATCTCTTATATATCTCCTATATCTCTTATGTATCTCTTATATATCTCTTATATATCTCTTATATATCTCCTATATATCTTATGTATCTCTTATATATCTCTTATATATCTCTTATATATCTCTTATCTCTTATCTCTTATATATCTCTTATATATCTCTTATATATCTCTTATATATCTCTTATATATCTCTTATCTCTTATATATCTCTTATATATCTCCTATATCTCTTATGTATCTCTTATATATCTCTTATATATCTCTATATCTCTTATATATCTCTATATCTCTTATATATCTCTTATATATCTCTTATATATCTCTTATCTCTTATCTCTTATATATCTCTTATATATCTCTATATCTCTTATATATCTCTTATATATCTCTTATCTCTTATGTATCTCTTATATATCTCTTATATATCTCTTATATATCTCTTATATATCTCTTATATATCTCTTATCTCCTATATATCTCTAATATATCTCTTATATATCTCTTATGTATCTCTTATATATCTCTTATCTCTTATATATCTCTTATATATCTCCTATATCTCTTATGTATCTCTTATATATCTCTTATATATCTCTTATATATCTCTTATATATATCTTATATATCTCTTATATATCTCTTATATATCTCTTATATATCTCTTATATATCTCTTATATATCTCCTATGTATCTCTTATGTATCTCTTATATCTCTTATATATCTCTTATATATCTCTTATATATCTCTTATCTCTTATCTCTTATATATCTCTTATATATCTCTTATATATCTCTTATATATCTCTTATATATCTCTTATCTCTTATATATCTCTTATGTATCTCTTATGTATCTCTTATGTATCTCTTATGTATCTCTTATGTATCTCTTATGTATCTCTATATCTCTTATATATCTCTTATATATCTCTTATCTCTTATATATCTCTTATATATCTCTTATGTATCTCTTATGTATCTCTTATGTATCTCTTATGTATCTCTTATGTATCTCTATATCTCTTATATATCTCCTATATATCTCTTATATATCTCTTATATATCTCTTATATATCTCTTATATATCTCTTATATATCTCTTATATATCTCTTATCGCTTATATATCTCTTATATATCTCTTATATATCTCTTATATATATCTTATCTCCTATCTCCTATATATCTCTTATATATCTCTTATATATCTCTTATATATCTCTTATATATCTCTTATCTCCTATATATCTCTTATATATCTCTTATATATCTCTTATATATCTCTTATATATCTCTTATATATCTCTTATATATATCTTATCTCCTATATATCTCTAATATATCTCTTATATATCTCTTATATATCTCCTATATCTCTTATGTATCTCTTATGTATCTCTTATGTATCTCTTATGTATCTCTTATGTATCTCTTATATATCTCTTATGTATCTCTTATATATCTCTTATATATCTCTTATCTCTTATCTCTTATATATCTCTTATATATCTCTTATATATCTCTTATATATATATATATATATATATCTTATATATCTCTTATATATCTCTTATATATCTCCTATATCTCTTATGTATCTCCTATATATCTCTTATATATCTCTTATATATCTCTTATATATCTCTTATATATCTCTTATCTCCTATATATCTCTTATATATCTCTTATATATCTCTTATATATCTCCTATATCTCTTATGTATCTCTTATATATCTCTTATATATCTCTTATATATCTCCTATATATCTTATGTATCTCTTATATATCTCTTATGTATCTCTTATGTATCTCTTATGTATCTCTTATGTATCTCTTATGTATCTCTTATGTATCTCTTATGTATCTCTTATGTATCTCTTATGTATCTCTTATGTATCTCTATATCTCTTATATATCTCTTATATATCTCTTATATATCTCTTATATATCTCTTATATATCTCTTATATATCTCTTATCGCTTATATATCTCTTATCGCTTATATATCTCTTATATATCTCTTATATATCTCTTATATATCTCTTATATATCTCTTATATATCTCTTATCTCCTATCTCCTATATATCTCTTATATATCTCTTATATATCTCTTATATATCTCTTATATATCTCTTATCTCCTATATATCTCTTATATATCTCTTATATATCTCTTATATATCTCTTATATATCTCTTATCTCCTATATATCTCTAATATATCTCTTATATATCTCTTATATATCTCCTATATCTCTTATGTATCTCTTATATATCTCTTATATATCTCTATATCTCTTATATATCTCTATATCTCTTATATATCTCTTATATATCTCTTATATATCTCTTATCTCTTATCTCTTATATATCTCTTATATATCTCCTATATCTCTTATATATCTCTTATATATCTCTATATCTCTTATATATCTCTTATATATCTCTTATCTCTTATGTATCTCTTATATATCTCTTATATATCTCTTATATATCTCTTATATATCTCTTATCTCCTATATATCTCCTATATATCTCTTATATATCTCTTATATATCTCTTATATATCTCTTATATATCTCTTATATATCTCCTATATATCTCTTATATATCTCTTATGTATCTCTTATATATCTCTTATATATCTCTTATATATCTCTTATATATCTCTTATATATCTCTTATATATCTCTTATATATCTCTTATATATCTCTTATATATCTCTTATCTCCTATATATCTCTAATATATCTCTTATATATCTCTTATGTATCTCTTATATATCTCTTATCTCTTATATATCTCTTATATATCTCCTATATCTCTTATGTATCTCTTATATATCTCTTATATATCTCTTATATATATCTTATATATCTCTTATATATATATCTTATATATCTCTTATATATCTCTTATATATCTCTTATATATCTCTTATATATCTCTTATATATCTCCTATATCTCATGTATCTCTTATATATCTCTTATGTATCTCTTATGTATCTCTTATATATCTCTTATATATCTCCTATATCTCATGTATCTCTTATGTATCTCTTATATATCTCTTATGTATCTCTTATGTATCTCTTATGTATCTCTTATGTATCTCTATATCTCTTATATATCTCCTATATATCTCTTATATATCTCTTATATATCTCTTATATATCTCTTATATATCTCTTATATATCTCTTATCGCTTATATATCTCTTATATATCTCTTATATATCTCTTATATATCTCTTATATATCTCTTATATATCTCTTATATATCTCTTATATATCTCTTATCTCCTATCTCCTATATATCTCTTATATATCTCTTATATATCTCTTATATATCTCTTATCTCCTATATATCTCTTATATATCTCTTATATATCTCTTATATATCTCTTATATATCTCTTATATATCTCTTATATATCTCTTATATATCTCTTATCTCTAATATATCTTATATATCTCTTATATATCTCTTATATATCTCTTATGTATCTCTTATATATCTCTTATATATCTCTTATATATCTCCTATATATCTCTTATATATCTCTTATGTATCTCTTATATATCTCTTATATATCTCTTATATATCTCTTATGTATCTCTTATGTATCTCTTATGTATCTCTTATATATCTCTTATATATCTCTTATATATCTCTTATATATCTCCTATATATCTCCTATATATCTCTTATATATCTCTTATATATCTCTTATATATCTCTTATATATCTCTTATATATCTCCTATATATCTCTTATATATCTCTTATGTATCTCTTTTATATCTCTTATATATCTCTTATATATCTCTATATCTCTTATATATCTCTTATATATCTCTTATATATCTCTTATATATCTCTTATATATTTCTTATATATCTCTTATATATCTCTTATCGCTTATATATCTCTTATGTATCTCTTATGTATCTCTTATATATCTTATATATCTCTTATATATCGCTTATATATCTCTTATCGCTTATATATCTCTTATATATCTCTTATATATCTCTTATATATCTCTTATATATCTCTTATATATCTCTTATATATCTCTTATATATCTCTTATATATCTCTTATATATCTCTTATATATCTCTTATATATCTCTTATCTCTTATATATCTCTTATATATCTCTTATATATCTCTATATCTCTTATATATCTCTTATATATCTCTTATATATCTCTTATATATTTCTTATATATCTCTTATATATCTCTTATCTCTTATATATCTCTTATATATCTCTTATATATCTCCTATATCTCTTATGTATCTCTTATATATCTCTTATATATCTCTTATATATCTCTATATCTCTTATATATCTCTATATCTCTTATATATCTCTTATATATCTCTTATATATCTCCTATATCTCTTATATATCTCTTATATATCTCTTATATATCTCTTATCGCTTATATATCTCTTATGTATCTCTTATGTATCTCTTATGTATCTCTTATATATCTCTTATATATCTCCTATATCTCTTATATATCTCTTATATATCTCTTATATATCTCTTATCGCTTATATATCTCTTATGTATCTCTTATGTATCTCTTATGTATCTCTTATATATATCTCTTATATATCTCTTACATATCTCTTACATATCTCTTATATATCTCCTATATATCTCTTATATATCTCTTATATATCTCTTATCTCTTATATATCTCCTATATACAGTATCTCTTATATATCTCTTATATATCTCTTATATATCTCCTATATATCTCCTATATATCTCTTATATATCTCTTATATATCTCTATATCTCTTATATATCTCTATATCTCTTATATATCTCTATATCTCTTATATATCTCTTATATATCTCTTATATATCTCTTATATATCTCTTATGTATCTCTTATATATATCTCTTATATATCTCTTACATATCTCTTATATATCTCCTATATATCTCTTATATATCTCTTATATATCTCTTATCTCTTATATATCTCCTATATCTCTTATGTATCTCTTATATATCTCTTATATATCTCTTATATATCTCTTATATATCTCTTATATATCTCCTATATATCTCTTATATATCTCTATCTCTTATATATCTCCTATATATCTCTTATATATCTCTTATATATCTCTTATATATATCTATCTCTTATATATCTCTTATATATCTCTTATATATCTCTATCTCTTATATATCTCTTATATATCTCTTATATATCTCTTATATATCTCCTATATCTCTTATGTATCTCTTATGTATCTCTTATGTATCTCTTATATATCTCTTATATATCTCTTATATATCTCTTATATATATCTCTTATGTATCTCTTATATATATCTCTTATATATCTCTTATATATCTCTTACATATCTCTTACATATCTCTTATATATCTCCTATATATCTCTTATATATCTCCTATATCTCTTATGTATCTCTTATATTTCTCTTATATATCTCTTATATATCTCTTATATATCTCTTATATATCTCTTATATATCTCCTATATATCTCCTATATATCTCTTATATATCTCTATATCTCTTATATATCTCTATATCTCTTATATATCTCCTATATATCTCTTGTATATCTCTTATATATCTCTATCTCTTATATATCTCTTATATATCTCTTAAATATCTCTTATATATCTCTATCTCTTATATATCTCTTATATATCTCTTATATATCTCTTATATATCTCCTATATCTCTTATGTATCTCTTATGTATCTCATATATATCTCTTATATATCTCTAATATATCTCTTATATATCTCTTATCTCTTATATATCTCTTATGTATCTCTTATATATCTCTTATATATCTCTTATATATCTCCTATATCTCTTATATATCTCTTATCGCTTATATATCTCTTATATATCTCTTATGTATCTCTTATATATCTCTTATATATCTCTTATATATCTCTTATATATCTCTTATATATCTCTTATATATCTCTTATCGCTTATATATCTCTTATATGTCTCTTATATATCTCTTATGTATCTCTTATATATCTCTTATATATCTCTTATATATCTCTTATGTATCTCTTATATATATATCTCTTACATATCTCTTATATATCTCCTATATATCTCTTATATATCTCTTATATATCTCTTATCTCTTATATATCTCCTATATCTCTTATGTATCTCTTATATATCTCTTATATATCTCTTATATATCTCTTATATATCTCTTATATATCTCTTATATATCTCTATCTCTTATATATCTCTTATATATCTCTTATATATCTCTATCTCTTATATATCTCTTATATATCTCCTATATCTCTTATGTATCTCTTATGTATCTCTTATGTATCTCTTATATATCTCTTATATATCTCTTATATATATCTTATGTATCTCATATATATCTCCTATATATCTCTTATATATCTCCTATATCTCTTATGTATCTCTTATATATCTCTTATATATCTCTTATATATCTCTTATATATCTCCTATATATCTCTATCTCTTATATATCTCTTATATATCTCTTATATATCTCTATCTCTTATATATCTCTTATATATCTCCTATATCTCTTATGTATCTCTTATGTATCTCTTATGTATCTCTTATATATCTCTTATATATCTCTTATATATATCTTATGTATCTCATATATATCTCTTATATATCTCCTATATATCTCTTATATATCTCCTATATCTCTTATGTATCTCTTATATATCTCTTATATATCTCTTATATATCTCTTATATATCTCCTATATATCTCCTATATATCTCTTATAGATCTCTTATATATCTCTATATCTCTTATATATCTCTATATCTCTTATATATCTCTATATCTCTTATATATCTCTTATATATCTCTTATATATCTCTTATATATCTCTTATGTATCTCTTATATATATCTCTTATATATCTCTATATCTCTTATATATCTCTTATATATCTCTTATATATCTCTTATCTCTTATATATCTCCTATATCTCTTATGTATCTCTTATATATCTCATATATCTCTTATATATCTCTTATATATCTCTTATATATCTCCTATATATCTCTTATATATCTCTTATATATCTCTATATCTCTTATATATCTCTATCTCTTATATATCTCCTATATATCTCTTATATATCTCTTATATATCTCTATCTCTTATATATCTCTTATATATCTCTTATATATCTCTATCTCTTATATATCTCTTATATATCTCTTATATATCTCTAATATATCTCTTATATATCTCCTATATCTCTTATGTATCTCTTATGTATCTCTTATGTATCTCTTATATATCTCTTATATATCTCTTATGTATCTCTTATATATATCTCTTATATATCTCTTATATATCTCTTACATATCTCTTATATATCTCCTATATATCTCTTATATATCTCCTATATCTCTTATGTATCTCTTATATATCTCTTATATATCTCTTATATATCTCCTATATATCTCTTATATATCTCCTATATATCTCCTATATATCTCTTATATATCTCTTATATATCTCTATATCTCTTATATATCTCTATATCTCTTATATATCTCTATATCTCTTATATATCTCTTATATATCTCTTATATATCTCTTATATATCTCTTATGTATCTCTTATATATATCTCTTATATATCTCTTACATATCTCTTACATATCTCTTATATATCTCCTATATATCTCTTATATATCTCTTATATATCTCTTATCTCTTATATATCTCCTATATACAGTATCTCTTATATATCTCTTATATATCTCCTATATATCTCCTATATATCTCCTATATATCTCTTATATATCTCTTATATATCTCTATATCTCTTATATATCTCTATATCTCTTATATATCTCTATATCTCTTATATATCTCTTATATATCTCTTATATATCTCTTATGTATCTCTTATATATATCTCTTATATATATCTTACATATCTCTTATATATCTCCTATATATCTCTTATATATCTCTTATATATCTCTTATCTCTTATATATCTCCTATATCTCTTATGTATCTCTTATATATCTCTTATATATCTCTTATATATCTCTTATATATCTCTTATATATCTCCTATATATCTCTTATATATCTCTATCTCTTATATATCTCCTATATATCTCTTATATATCTCTTATATATCTCTTATATATCTCTTATATATATCTATCTCTTATATATCTCTTATATATCTCTTATATATCTCTATCTCTTATATATCTCTTATATATCTCTTATATATCTCCTATATCTCTTATGTATCTCTTATGTATCTCTTATGTATCTCTTATATATCTCTTATATATCTCTTATATATCTCTTATATATATCTCTTATGTATCTCTTATATATATCTCTTATATATCTCTTATATATCTCTTACATATCTCTTACATATCTCTTATATATCTCCTATATATCTCTTATATATCTCCTATATCTCTTATGTATCTCTTATATTCTCTTATATATCTCTTATATATCTCTTATATATCTCTTATATATCTCTTATATATCTCCTATATATCTCCTATATATCTCTTATATATCTCTATATCTCTTATATATCTCTATATCTCTTATATATCTCCTATATATCTCTTGTATATCTCTTATATATCTCTATCTCTTATATATCTCTTATATATCTCTTAAATATCTCTTATATATCTCTATCTCTTATATATCTCTTATATATCTCTTATATATCTCTTATATATCTCCTATATCTCTTATGTATCTCTTATGTATCTCATATATATCTCTTATATATCTCTAATATATCTCTTATATATCTCTTATCTCTTATATATCTCTTATGTATCTCTTATATATCTCTTATATATCTCTTATATATCTCCTATATCTCTTATATATCTCTTATCGCTTATATATCTCTTATATATCTCTTATGTATCTCTTATATATCTCTTATATATCTCTTATATATCTCTTATATATCTCTTATATATCTCTTATATATCTCTTATCGCTTATATATCTCTTATATGTCTCTTATATATCTCTTATGTATCTCTTATATATCTCTTATATATCTCTTATATATCTCTTATGTATCTCTTATATATATCTCTTACATATCTCTTATATATCTCCTATATATCTCTTATATATCTCTTATATATCTCTTATCTCTTATATATCTCCTATATCTCTTATGTATCTCTTATATATCTCTTATATATCTCTTATATATCTCTTATATATCTCTTATATATCTCTTATATATCTCTTATATATCTCTATCTCTTATATATCTCTTATATATCTCTTATATATCTCTATCTCTTATATATCTCTTATATATCTCCTATATCTCTTATGTATCTCTTATGTATCTCTTATATATCTCTTATGTATCTCATATATATCTCTTATATATCTCCTATATATCTCTTATATATCTCCTATATCTCTTATGTATCTCTTATATATCTCTTATATATCTCTTATATATCTCTTATATATCTCCTATATATCTCTATCTCTTATATATCTCTTATATATCTCTTATATATCTCTATCTCTTATATATCTCTTATATATCTCCTATATCTCTTATGTATCTCTTATGTATCTCTTATGTATCTCTTATATATCTCTTATATATCTCTTATATATATCTTATGTATCTCATATATATCTCTTATATATCTCCTATATATCTCTTATATATCTCCTATATCTCTTATGTATCTCTTATATATCTCTTATATATCTCTTATATATCTCTTATATATCTCCTATATATCTCCTATATATCTCTTATAGATCTCTTATATATCTCTATATCTCTTATATATCTCTATATCTCTTATATATCTCTATATCTCTTATATATCTCTTATATATCTCTTATATATCTCTTATATATCTCTTATGTATCTCTTATATATATCTCTTATATATCTCTATATCTCTTATATATCTCTTATATATCTCTTATATATCTCTTATCTCTTATATATCTCCTATATCTCTTATGTATCTCTTATATATCTCATATATCTCTTATATATCTCTTATATATCTCTTATATATCTCCTATATATCTCTTATATATCTCTTATATATCTCTATATCTCTTATATATCTCTATCTCTTATATATCTCCTATATATCTCTTATATATCTCTTATATATCTCTATCTCTTATATATCTCTTATATATCTCTTATATATCTCTATCTCTTATATATCTCTTATATATCTCTAATATATCTCTTATATATCTCCTATATCTCTTATGTATCTCTTATGTATCTCTTATGTATCTCTTATATATCTCTTATATATCTCTTATGTATCTCTTATATATATCTCTTATATATCTCTTATATATCTCTTACATATCTCTTATATATCTCCTATATATCTCTTATATATCTCCTATATCTCTTATGTATCTCTTATATATCTCTTTTATATCTCTTATATATCTCTTATATATCTCCTATATATCTCTTATATATCTCTTATATATCTCTATATCTCTTATATATCTCTATATCTCTTATATATCTCTATATCTCTTATATATCTCTTATATATCTCTTATATATCTCTTATATATCTCTTATATATCTCTTATATATCTCTTATGTATCTCTTATATATAACTCTTATATATCTCTTACATATCTCTTATATATCTCCTATATATCTCTTATATATCTCTTATATATCTCTTATCTCTTATATATCTCCTATATCTCTTATGTATCTCTTATATATCTCTTATATATCTCTTATATATCTCTATATCTCTTATATATCTCTATCTCTTATATATCTCCTATATATCTCTTATATATCTCTTATATATCTCTATCTCTTATATATCTCTTATATATCTCTTATATATCTCTATCTCTTATATATCTCTTATATATCTCTTATATATCTCTTATATATCTCTTATATATCTCTTATATATCTCCTATATCTCTTATGTATCTCTTATGTATCTCTTATATATCTCTTATATATCTCTTATGTATCTCTTATATATATATATATATCTCTTATATATCTCTTATATATCTCTTACATATCTTACATATCTCTTATATATCTCCTATATATCTCTTATATATCTCCTATATCTCTTATGTATCTCTTATATATCTCTTATATATCTCTTATATATCTCTTATATATCTCTTATATATCTCCTATATATCTCCTATATATCTCTTATATATCTCTTATATATCTCTATATCTCTTATATATCTCTATATCTCTTATATATCTCCTATATATCTCTTGTATATCTCTTATATATCTCTATCTCTTATATATCTCTTATATATCTCTTAAATATCTCTTATATATCTCTATATCTTATATATCTCTTATATATCTCTTATATATCTCTTATATATCTCCTATATCTCTTATGTATCTCTTATGTATCTCTTATGTATCTCTTATGTATCTCTTATATATCTCTTATATATCTCTTATATATCTCTAATATATCTCTTATATATCTCTATCTCTTATATATCTCTTATATATCTCTTATATATCTCTATCTCTTATATATCTCTTATATATCTCCTATATCTCTTATGTATCTCTTATGTATCTCTTATGTATCTCTTATATATCTCTTATATATCTCTTATATATATCTTATGTATCTCATATATATCTCCTATATATCTCTTATATATCTCCTATATCTCTTATGTATCTCTTATATATCTCTTATATATCTCTTATATATCTCTTATATATCTCCTATATATCTCTATCTCTTATATATCTCTTATATATCTCTTATATATCTCTATCTCTTATATATCTCTTATATATCTCCTATATCTCTTATGTATCTCTTATGTATCTCTTATGTATCTCTTATATATCTCTTATATATCTCTTATATATATCTTATGTATCTCATATATATCTCTTATATATCTCCTATATATCTCTTATATATCTCCTATATCTCTTATGTATCTCTTATATATCTCTTATATATCTCTTATATATCTCTTATATATCTCCTATATATCTCCTATATATCTCTTATAGATCTCTTATATATCTCTATATCTCTTATATATCTCTATATCTCTTATATATCTCTATATCTCTTATATATCTCTTATATATCTCTTATATATCTCTTATATATCTCTTATGTATCTCTTATATATATCTCTTATATATCTCTATATCTCTTATATATCTCTTATATATCTCTTATATATCTCTTATCTCTTATATATCTCCTATATCTCTTATGTATCTCTTATATATCTCATATATCTCTTATATATCTCTTATATATCTCTTATATATCTCCTATATATCTCTTATATATCTCTTATATATCTCTATATCTCTTATATATCTCTATCTCTTATATATCTCCTATATATCTCTTATATATCTCTTATATATCTCTATCTCTTATATATCTCTTATATATCTCTTATATATCTCTATCTCTTATATATCTCTTATATATCTCTTATATATCTCTAATATATCTCTTATATATCTCCTATATCTCTTATGTATCTCTTATGTATCTCTTATGTATCTCTTATATATCTCTTATATATCTCTTATGTATCTCTTATATATATCTCTTATATATCTCTTATATATCTCTTACATATCTCTTATATATCTCCTATATATCTCTTATATATCTCCTATATCTCTTATGTATCTCTTATATATCTCTTATATATCTCTTATATATCTCCTATATATCTCTTATATATCTCCTATATATCTCCTATATATCTCTTATATATCTCTTATATATCTCTATATCTCTTATATATCTCTATATCTCTTATATATCTCTATATCTCTTATATATCTCTTATATATCTCTTATATATCTCTTATATATCTCTTATGTATCTCTTATATATATCTCTTATATATCTCTTACATATCTCTTACATATCTCTTATATATCTCCTATATATCTCTTATATATCTCTTATATATCTCTTATCTCTTATATATCTCCTATATACAGTATCTCTTATATATCTCTTATATATCTCCTATATATCTCCTATATATCTCCTATATATCTCTTATATATCTCTTATATATCTCTATATCTCTTATATATCTCTATATCTCTTATATATCTCTATATCTCTTATATATCTCTTATATATCTCTTATATATCTCTTATGTATCTCTTATATATATCTCTTATATATATCTTACATATCTCTTATATATCTCCTATATATCTCTTATATATCTCTTATATATCTCTTATCTCTTATATATCTCCTATATCTCTTATGTATCTCTTATATATCTCTTATATATCTCTTATATATCTCTTATATATCTCTTATATATCTCCTATATATCTCTTATATATCTCTATCTCTTATATATCTCCTATATATCTCTTATATATCTCTTATATATCTCTTATATATCTCTTATATATATCTATCTCTTATATATCTCTTATATATCTCTTATATATCTCTATCTCTTATATATCTCTTATATATCTCTTATATATCTCCTATATCTCTTATGTATCTCTTATGTATCTCTTATGTATCTCTTATATATCTCTTATATATCTCTTATATATCTCTTATATATATCTCTTATGTATCTCTTATATATATCTCTTATATATCTCTTATATATCTCTTACATATCTCTTACATATCTCTTATATATCTCCTATATATCTCTTATATATCTCCTATATCTCTTATGTATCTCTTATATTCTCTTATATATCTCTTATATATCTCTTATATATCTCTTATATATCTCTTATATATCTCCTATATATCTCCTATATATCTCTTATATATCTCTATATCTCTTATATATCTCTATATCTCTTATATATCTCCTATATATCTCTTGTATATCTCTTATATATCTCTATCTCTTATATATCTCTTATATATCTCTTAAATATCTCTTATATATCTCTATCTCTTATATATCTCTTATATATCTCTTATATATCTCTTATATATCTCCTATATCTCTTATGTATCTCTTATGTATCTCATATATATCTCTTATATATCTCTAATATATCTCTTATATATCTCTTATCTCTTATATATCTCTTATGTATCTCTTATATATCTCTTATATATCTCTTATATATCTCCTATATCTCTTATATATCTCTTATCGCTTATATATCTCTTATATATCTCTTATGTATCTCTTATATATCTCTTATATATCTCTTATATATCTCTTATATATCTCTTATATATCTCTTATATATCTCTTATCGCTTATATATCTCTTATATGTCTCTTATATATCTCTTATGTATCTCTTATATATCTCTTATATATCTCTTATATATCTCTTATGTATCTCTTATATATATCTCTTACATATCTCTTATATATCTCCTATATATCTCTTATATATCTCTTATATATCTCTTATCTCTTATATATCTCCTATATCTCTTATGTATCTCTTATATATCTCTTATATATCTCTTATATATCTCTTATATATCTCTTATATATCTCTTATATATCTCTTATATATCTCTATCTCTTATATATCTCTTATATATCTCTTATATATCTCTATCTCTTATATATCTCTTATATATCTCCTATATCTCTTATGTATCTCTTATGTATCTCTTATATATCTCTTATGTATCTCATATATATCTCTTATATATCTCCTATATATCTCTTATATATCTCCTATATCTCTTATGTATCTCTTATATATCTCTTATATATCTCTTATATATCTCTTATATATCTCCTATATATCTCTATCTCTTATATATCTCTTATATATCTCTTATATATCTCTATCTCTTATATATCTCTTATATATCTCCTATATCTCTTATGTATCTCTTATGTATCTCTTATGTATCTCTTATATATCTCTTATATATCTCTTATATATATCTTATGTATCTCATATATATCTCTTATATATCTCCTATATATCTCTTATATATCTCCTATATCTCTTATGTATCTCTTATATATCTCTTATATATCTCTTATATATCTCTTATATATCTCCTATATATCTCCTATATATCTCTTATAGATCTCTTATATATCTCTATATCTCTTATATATCTCTATATCTCTTATATATCTCTATATCTCTTATATATCTCTTATATATCTCTTATATATCTCTTATATATCTCTTATGTATCTCTTATATATATCTCTTATATATCTCTATATCTCTTATATATCTCTTATATATCTCTTATATATCTCTTATCTCTTATATATCTCCTATATCTCTTATGTATCTCTTATATATCTCATATATCTCTTATATATCTCTTATATATCTCTTATATATCTCCTATATATCTCTTATATATCTCTTATATATCTCTATATCTCTTATATATCTCTATCTCTTATATATCTCCTATATATCTCTTATATATCTCTTATATATCTCTATCTCTTATATATCTCTTATATATCTCTTATATATCTCTATCTCTTATATATCTCTTATATATCTCTAATATATCTCTTATATATCTCCTATATCTCTTATGTATCTCTTATGTATCTCTTATGTATCTCTTATATATCTCTTATATATCTCTTATGTATCTCTTATATATATCTCTTATATATCTCTTATATATCTCTTACATATCTCTTATATATCTCCTATATATCTCTTATATATCTCCTATATCTCTTATGTATCTCTTATATATCTCTTTTATATCTCTTATATATCTCTTATATATCTCCTATATATCTCTTATATATCTCTTATATATCTCTATATCTCTTATATATCTCTATATCTCTTATATATCTCTATATCTCTTATATATCTCTTATATATCTCTTATATATCTCTTATATATCTCTTATATATCTCTTATATATCTCTTATGTATCTCTTATATATAACTCTTATATATCTCTTACATATCTCTTATATATCTCCTATATATCTCTTATATATCTCTTATATATCTCTTATCTCTTATATATCTCCTATATCTCTTATGTATCTCTTATATATCTCTTATATATCTCTTATATATCTCTATATCTCTTATATATCTCTATCTCTTATATATCTCCTATATATCTCTTATATATCTCTTATATATCTCTATCTCTTATATATCTCTTATATATCTCTTATATATCTCTATCTCTTATATATCTCTTATATATCTCTTATATATCTCTTATATATCTCTTATATATCTCTTATATATCTCCTATATCTCTTATGTATCTCTTATGTATCTCTTATATATCTCTTATATATCTCTTATGTATCTCTTATATATATATATATATCTCTTATATATCTCTTATATATCTCTTACATATCTTACATATCTCTTATATATCTCCTATATATCTCTTATATATCTCCTATATCTCTTATGTATCTCTTATATATCTCTTATATATCTCTTATATATCTCTTATATATCTCTTATATATCTCCTATATATCTCCTATATATCTCTTATATATCTCTTATATATCTCTATATCTCTTATATATCTCTATATCTCTTATATATCTCCTATATATCTCTTGTATATCTCTTATATATCTCTATCTCTTATATATCTCTTATATATCTCTTAAATATCTCTTATATATCTCTATATCTTATATATCTCTTATATATCTCTTATATATCTCTTATATATCTCCTATATCTCTTATGTATCTCTTATGTATCTCTTATGTATCTCTTATGTATCTCTTATATATCTCTTATATATCTCTTATATATCTCTAATATATCTCTTATATATCTCCTATATATCTCTTATATATATCTCTTATATATCTCTTATGTATCTCTTATGTATCTCTTATGTATCTCTTATGTATCTCTTATGTATCTCTTATATATCTCTTATATATTTCTTATATATCTCTTATATATCTCTTATATATCTCCTATATTTCTTATGTATCTCTTATGTATCTCTTATATATCTCTTATCTCTTATATATCTCTTATGTATCTCTTATGTATCTCTTATATATCTCTTATGTATCTCTTATGTATCTCTTATGTATCTCTTATGTATCTCTTATGTATCTCTTATGTATCTCTTATATATCTCTTATATATCTCTTATATATCTCTTATATATCTCTTATATATCTCCTATATCTCTTATGTATCTCTTATATATCTCTTATATATCTCTTATATATCTCTTATTTATCTCTTATATATCTCTTATATATCTCCTGTATCTCTTATGTATCTCTTATGTATCTCTTATGTATCTCTTATATATCTCTTATATATCTCTTATATATCTCTTATATATCTCTTATATGTCTCTTATATATCTCTTATATATCTCTTATATATCTCTTATATATCTCCTGTATCTCTTATGTATCTCTTATGTATCTCTTATATATCTCTTATATAGCTCTTATATGACTCTTATATATCTCTTATATATCTCTTATATATCTCCTGTATCTCTTATGTATCTCTTATGTATCTCTTATATATCTCTTATATAGCTCTTATATGACTCTTATATATCTCTTATATATCTCTTATATATCTCCTATATCTCTTATGTATCTCTTATATATCGCTTATATATCTCTTATCGCTTATATATCTCATATATATCTCTTATGTATCTCTTATGTATATCTTATGTATCTCTTATATATCTCTTATGTATCTCTTATGTATCTCTTATGTATCTCTTATGTATCTCTTATATATCTCTTATATATCTCTTATATATCTCTTATATATCTCTTATATATCTCTTATATATCTCTTATATATCTCTTATATATCTCTTATCGCTTATATATCTCTTATATATCTCTATATCTCTTATATATCTCTTATGTATCTCTATATCTCTTATATATCTCTTATGTATCTCTTATGTATCTCTTATGTATCTCTTATGTATCTCTTATATATCTCTTATATATCTCTTATATATCTCTTATATATCTCTTATATATCTCTTATATATCTCTTATCGCTTATATATCTCTTATATATCTCTTATATATCTCTTATATATCTCTATATCTCTTATATATCTCTTATATATCTCCTATATATCTCTTATATATCTCTTATATATCTCTTATATATCTCTTATATATCTCTTATCGCTTATATATCTCTTATGTATCTCTTATATATCTCTTATATATCTCTTATATATCTCTTATATATCTCTTATATATCTCTTATATATCTCTTATATATCTCTTATCGCTTATATATCTCTTATGTATCTCTTATATATCTCTTATATATCTCTTATATATCTCTTATATATCTCTTATATATCTCTTATATATCTCTTATATATCTCTTATATATCTCTTATCGCTTATATATCTCTTATATATCTCTTATATATCTCTTATATATCTCTTATATATCTCTTATATATCTCTATATCTCTTATATATCTCTTATATATCTCCTATATATCTCTTATATATCTCTTATATATCTCTTATATATCTCTTATATATCTCTTATATATCTCTTATATATCTCTTATATATCTCTTATATAGCTCTTATATGACTCTTATATATCTCTTATATATCTCTTATATATCTCCTATATCTCTTATGTATCTCTTATGTATCTCTTATATATCTCTTATATATCTCTTATATATCTCTTATATAGCTCTTATATGACTCTTATATATCTCTTATATATCTCTTATATATCTCCTATATCTCTTATGTATCTCTTATATATCTCTTATATATCTCTTATATATCTCTTATATATCTCTTATCTCTTATCTCTTATATATCTCTTATATATCTCCTATATCTCTTATATATCTCTTATATATCTCTATATCTCTTATATATCTCTTATATATCTCTTATATATCTCCTATATATCTCTTATATATCTCTTATATATCTCTATATCTCTTATATATCTCTATCTCTTATATATCTCCTATATATCTCTTATATATCTCTTATATATCTATATCTCTTATATATCTCTTATATATCTCTTATATATCTCTATCTCTTATATATCTCTTATATATCTCTAATATATCTCTTATATATCTCCTATATCTCTTATGTATCTCTTATGTATCTCTTATGTATCTCTTATATATCTCTTATATATCTCTTATGTATCTCTTATATATATCTCTTATATATCTCTTATATATCTCTTACATATCTCTTATATATCTCCTATATATCTCTTATATATCTCCTATATCTCTTATGTATCTCTTATATATCTCTTATATATCTCTTATATATCTCTTATATATCTCTTATATATCTCCTATATATCTCCTATATATCTCTTATATATCTCTTATATATCTCTATATCTCTTATATATCTCTATATATCTTATATATCTCTATATCTCTTATATATCTCTTATATATCTCTTATATATCTCTTATGTATCTCTTATATATATCTCTTATATATCTCTTACATATCTCTTACATATCTCTTATATATCTCCTATATATCTCTTATATATCTCTTATATATCTCTTATCTCTTATATATCTCCTATATACAGTATCTCTTATATATCTCTTATATATCTCCTATATATCTCCTATATATCTCCTATATATCTCTTATATATCTCTATATCTCTTATATATCTCTATATCTCTTATATATCTCTATATCTCTTATATATCTCTTATATATCTCTTATATATCTCTTATATATCTCTTATATATCTCTTATATATCTCTTATATATCTCTTATGTATCTCTTATATATATCTCTTATATATCTCTTACATATCTCTTATATATCTCCTATATATCTCTTATATATCTCTTATATATCTCTTATCTCTTATATATCTCCTATATCTCTTATGTATCTCTTATATATCTCTTATATATCTCTTATATATCTCTTATATATCTCTTATATATCTCTTATATATCTCCTATATATCTCTTATATATCTCTTATATATCTCTATCTCTTATATATCTCCTATATATCTCTTATATATCTCTTATATATCTCTTATATATCTCTTATATATCCCTATCTCTTATATATCTCTTATATATCTCTTATATATCTCTATCTCTTATATATCTCTTATATATCTCTTATATATCTCTTATATATCTCCTATATCTCTTATGTATCTCTTATGTATCTCTTATGTATCTCTTATATATCTCTTATATATATCTTATATATCTCTTATATATCTCTTATGTATCTCTTATATATATCTCTTATATATCTCTTATATATCTCTTACATATCTCTTACATATCTCTTATATATCTCCTATATATCTCTTATATATCTCCTATATCTCTTATGTATCTCTTATATTTCTCTTATATATCTCTTATATATCTCTTATATATCTCTTATATATCTCTTATATATCTCCTATATATCTCCTATATATCTCTTATATATCTCTATATCTCTTATATATCTCTATATCTCTTATATATCTCCTATATATCTCTTTTATATCTCTTATATATCTCTATCTCTTATATATCTCTTATATATCTCTTAAATATCTCTTATATATCTCTATCTCTTATATATCTCTTATATATCTCTTATATATCTCTTATATATCTCCTATATCTCTTATGTATCTCTTATGTATCTCATATATATCTCTTATATATCTCTAATATATCTCTTATATATCTCTTATCTCTTATATATCTCTTATGTATCTCTTATATATCTCTTATATATCTCTTATATATCTCCTATATCTCTTATATATCTCTTATCGCTTATATATCTCTTATATATCTCTTATGTATCTCTTATATATATCTCTTACATATCTCTTATATATCTCCTATATATCTCTTATATATCTCTTATATATCTCTTATCTCTTATATATCTCCTATATCTCTTATGTATCTCTTATATATCTCTTATATATCTCTTATATATCTCTTATATATCTCTTATATATCTCTTATATATCTCTTATATATCTCTATCTCTTATATATCTCTTATATATCTCTATCTCTTATATATCTCTTATATATCTCCTATATCTCTTATGTATCTCTTATGTATCTCTTATGTATCTCTTATATATCTCTTATATATCTCTTATATATATCTTATGTATCTCATATATATCTCTTATATATCTCCTATATATCTCTTATATATCTCCTATATCTCTTATGTATCTCTTATATATCTCTTATATATCTCTTATATATCTCTTATATATCTCTTATATATCTCTTATATATCTCTTATATATCTCCTATATATCTCTATCTCTTATATATCTCTTATATATCTCTTATATATCTCTATCTCTTATATATCTCTTATATATCTCCTATATCTCTTATATATCTCTTATATATCTCTTATATATCTCTTATATATCTCCTATATATCTCCTATATATCTCTTATATATCTCTTATATATCTCTATATCTCTTATATATCTCTATATCTCTTATATATCTCTATATCTCTTATATATCTCTTATATATCTCTTATATATCTCTTATATATCTCTTATGTATCTCTTATATATATCTCTTATATATCTCTATATCTCTTATATATCTCTTATATATCTCTTATATATCTCTTATCTCTTATATATCTCCTATATATCTTATGTATCTCTTATATATCTCATATATCTCTTATATATCTCTTATATATCTCTTATATATCTCCTATATATCTCTTATATATCTCTTATATATCTCTATATCTCTTATATATCTCTATCTCTTATATATCTCCTATATATCTCTTATATATCTCTTATATATCTCTATCTCTTATATATCTCTTATATATCTCTTATATATCTCTATCTCTTATATATCTCTTATATATCTCTAATATATCTCTTATATATCTCCTATATCTCTTATGTATCTCTTATGTATCTCTTATGTATCTCTTATGTATCTCTTATATATCTCTTATATATCTCTTATGTATCTCTTATATATATCTCTTATATATCTCTTATATATCTCTTACATATCTCTTATATATCTCCTATATATCTCTTATATATCTCCTATATCTCTTATGTATCTCTTATATATCTCTTTTATATCTCTTATATATCTCTTATATATCTCCTATATATCTCTTATATATCTCTTATATATCTCTTATCTCTTATATATCTCCTATATCTCTTATGTATCTCTTATATATCTCTTATATATCTCTTATATATCTCTATATCTCTTATATATCTCTATCTCTTATATATCTCCTATATATCTCTTATATATCTCTTATATATCTCTATCTCTTATATATCTCTTATATATCTCTTATATATCTCTATCTCTTATATATCTCTTATATATCTCTTATGTATCTCTTATATATATCTCTTATATATCTCTTACATATCTCTTATATATCTCCTATATATCTCTTATATATCTCTTATATATCTCTTATCTCTTATATATCTCCTATATCTCTTATGTATCTCTTATATATCTCTTATATATCTCTTATATATCTCTATATCTCTTATATATCTCTATCTCTTATATATCTCCTATATATCTCTTATATATCTCTTATATATCTCTATCTCTTATATATCTCTTATATATCTCTTATATATCTCTATCTCTTATATATCTCTTATATATCTCTTATATATCTCTTATATATCTCTTATATATCTCCTATATCTCTTATGTATCTCTTATGTATCTCTTATATATCTCTTATATATCTCTTATGTATCTCTTATATATATCTCTTATATATCTCTTATATATCTCTTACATATCTTACATATCTCTTATATATCTCCTATATATCTCTTATATATCTCCTATATCTCTTATGTATCTCTTATATATCTCTTATATATCTCTTATATATCTCTTATATATCTCTTATATATCTCCTATATATCTCCTATATATCTCTTATATATCTCTTATATATCTCTATATCTCTTATATATCTCTATATCTCTTATATATCTCCTATACATCTCTTGTATATCTCTTATATATCTCTATCTCTTATATATCTCTTATATATCTCTTAAATATCTCTTATATATCTCTATATCTTATATATCTCTTATATATCTCTTATATATCTCTTATATATCTCCTATATCTCTTATGTATCTCTTATGTATCTCTTATGTATCTCTTATATATCTCTTATATATCTCTAATATATCTCTTATATATCTCTTATATATCTCCTATATATCTCTTATATATATCTCTTATATATCTCTTATGTATCTCTTATGTATCTCTTATGTATCTCTTATGTATCTCTTATGTATCTCTTATATATCTCTTATATATCTCTTATATATCTCTTATATATCTCTTATATATCTCTTATATATCTCCTATATTTCTTATGTATCTCTTATGTATCTCTTATGTATCTCTTATATATCTCTTATCTGTTATATATCTCTTATGTATCTCTTATGTATCTCTTATATATCTCTTATATATCTCTTATGTATCTCTTATGTATCTCTTATGTATCTCTTATGTATCTCTTATGTATCTCTTATGTATCTCTTATATATCTCTTATATATCTCTTATATATCTCTTATATATCTCTTATATATCTCTTATATATCTCCTATATTTCTTATGTATCTCTTATGTATCTCTTATGTATCTCTTATATATCTCTTATCTCTTATATATCTCTTATGTATCTCTTATATATCTCTTATATATCTCCTATATCTCTTATGTATCTCTTATATATCTCTTATATATCTCTTATCTCTTATATATCTCTTATGTATCTCTTATATATCTCTTATATATCTCCTATATCTCTTATGTATCTCTTATATATCTCTTATATATCTCTTATATATCTCTTATTTATCTCTTATATATCTCTTATATATCTCCTGTATCTCTTATGTATCTCTTATGTATCTCTTATGTATCTCTTATATATCTCTTATATATCTCTTATATATCTCTTATATGTCTCTTATATATCTCTTATATATCTCTTATATATCTCTTATATATCTCCTGTATCTCTTATGTATCTCTTATGTATCTCTTATATATCTCTTATATAGCTCTTATATGACTCTTATATATCTCTTATATATCTCTTATATATCTCCTATATCTCTTATGTATCTCTTATATATCGCTTATATATCTCTTATCGCTTATATATCTCATATATATCTCTTATGTATCTCTTATGTATATCTTATGTATCTCTTATATATCTCTTATGTATCTCTTATGTATCTCTTATGTATCTCTTATATATCTCTTATATATCTCTTATATATCTCTTATATATCTCTTATATATCTCTTATCTCTTATATATCTCTTATGTATCTCTTATATATCTCTTATATATCTCCTATATCTCTTATGTATCTCTTATATATCTCTTATATATCTCTTATCTCTTATATATCTCTTATGTATCTCTTATATATCTCTTATATATCTCCTATATCTCTTATGTATCTCTTATATATCTCTTATATATCTCTTATATATCTCTTATTTATCTCTTATATATCTCTTATATATCTCCTGTATCTCTTATGTATCTCTTATGTATCTCTTATGTATCTCTTATATATCTCTTATATATCTCTTATATATCTCTTATATGTCTCTTATATATCTCTTATATATCTCTTATATATCTCTTATATATCTCCTGTATCTCTTATGTATCTCTTATGTATCTCTTATATATCTCTTATATAGCTCTTATATGACTCTTATATATCTCTTATATATCTCTTATATATCTCCTATATCTCTTATGTATCTCTTATATATCGCTTATATATCTCTTATCGCTTATATATCTCATATATATCTCTTATGTATCTCTTATGTATATCTTATGTATCTCTTATATATCTCTTATGTATCTCTTATGTATCTCTTATGTATCTCTTATATATCTCTTATATATCTCTTATATATCTCTTATATATCTCTTATATATCTCTTATATATCTCTTATATATCTCTTATATATATCTTATCGCTTATATATCTCTTATATATCTCTATATCTCTTATATATCTCTTATGTATCTCTTATGTATCTCTTATGTATCTCTTATGTATCTCTTATGTATCTCTTATATATCTCTTATATATCTCTTATATATCTCTTATATATCTCTTATATATCTCTTATATATCTCTTATATATCTCTTATATATCTCTTATCGCTTATATATCTCTTATATATCTCTTATATATCTCTTATATATCTCTATATCTCTTATATATCTCTTATATATCTCCTATATATCTCTTATATATCTCTTATATATCTCCTATATATCTCTTATATATCTCTTATATATCTCTTATATATCTCTTATCGCTTATATATCTCTTATGTATCTCTTATATATCTCTTATATATCTCTTATATATCTCTTATATATCTCTTATATATCTCTTATATATCTCTTATATATCTCTTATCGCTTATATATCTCTTATGTATCTCTTATATATCTCTTATATATCTCTTATATATCTCTTATATATCTCTTATATATCTCTTATATATCTCTTATATATCTCTTATATATCTCTTATATATCTCTTATATATCTCTTATATATCTCTTATATATCTCTTATCGCTTATATATCTCTTATATATCTCTTATATATCTCTTATATATCTCTATATCTCTTATATATCTCTTATATATCTCCTATATATCTCTTATATATCTCTTATATATCTCTTATATATCTCTTATATATCTCTTATATATCTCTTATATATCTCTTATATATCTCTTATCGCTTATATATCTCTTATGTATCTCTTATATATCTTATATATCTCTTATATATCTCTTATATATCTCTTATCGCTTATATATCTCTTATGTATCTCATATATCTCTTATATATCTCTTATATATCTCTTATATATCTCTTATATATCTCTTATATATCTCTTATATATCTCTTATCTCCTATATATCTCTTATATATCTCTTATATATCTCTTATCTCCTATATATCTCTTATATATCTCTTATATATCTCTTATATATCTCTTATATATCTCTTATATATCTCTTATCTCCTATATATCTCTAATATATCTCTTATATATCTCTTATATATCTCCTATATCTCTTATGTATCTCTTATATATATCTTATATATCTCTTATATATCTCTTATATATATCCTATATATCTTATGTATCTCTTATATATCTCTTATATATCTCTTATATATCTCTTATATATCTCTTATATATCTCTTATATATCTCTTATCTCTTATATATCTCTTATATATCTCCTATATCTCTTATGTATCTCTTATATATCTCTTATATATCTCTATATCTCTTATATATCTCTATATCTCTTATATATCTCTTATATATCTCTTATATGTCTCGTATATATCTCTTATATATCTCTTATCGCTTATATATCTCTTATGTATCTCTTATATATCTCTTATATATCTCTTATATATCTCTTATATATCTCTTATCGCTTATATATCTCTTATGTATCTCTTATATATCTCTTATATATCTCTTATATATCTCTTATATATCTCTTATATATCTCTTATATATCTCTTATCTCCTATATATCTCTTATATATCTCTTATATATCTCTTATATATCTCTTATATATCTCTTATATATCTCTTATATATCTCTTATCTCCTATATATCTCTTATATATCTCTTATATATCTCTTATATATCTCTTATATATCTCTTATATATCTCTTATATATCTCTTATATATCTCTTATCTCCTATATATCTCTAATATATCTCTTATATATCTCTTATATATCTCCTATATCTCTTATGTATCTCTTATATATATCTTATATATCTCTTATATATCTCTTATATATCTCCTATATATCTTATGTATCTCTTATATATCTCTTATATATCTCTTATATATCTCTTATCTCTTATCTCTTATATATCTCTTATCTCTTATATATCTCTTATATATCTCCTATATCTCTTATGTATCTCTTATATATCTCTTATATATCTCTATATCTCTTATATATCTCTATATCTCTTATATATCTCTTATATATCTCTTATATATCTCTTATATATCTCTTATATATCTCTTATATATCTCTTATATATCTCTTATATATCTCTTATCTCTTATCTCTTATCTCTTATATATCTCTTATATATCTCCTATATATCTTATATATCTCTTATATATCTCTTATATATCTCTTATATATCTCCTATATCTCTTATATATCTCTTATATATCTCTTATATATCTCTTATATATCTCTTATCGCTTATATATCTCTTATATATCTCTTATATATCTCTTATATATCTCTATATCTCTTATATATCTCTTATATATCTCCTATATATCTCTTATATATCTCCTATATATCTCTTATATATCTCTTATATATCTCTTATATATCTCTTATCGCTTATATATCTCTTATGTATCTCTTATATATCTCTTATATATCTCTTATATATCTCTTATATATCTCTTATATATCTCTTATATATCTCTTATATATCTCTTATCGCTTATATATCTCTTATGTATCTCTTATATATCTCTTATATATCTCTTATATATCTCTTATATATCTCTTATATATCTCTTATATATCTCTTATATATCTCTTATATATCTCTTATCGCTTATATATCTCTTATATATCTCTTATATATCTCTTATATATCTCTTATATATCTCTATATCTCTTATATATCTCTTATATATCTCCTATATATCTCTTATATATCTCTTATATATCTCTTATATATCTCTTATATATCTCTTATATATCTCTTATCGCTTATATATCTCTTATGTATCTCTTATATATCTTATATATCTCTTATATATCTCTTATATATCTCTTATCGCTTATATATCTCTTATGTATCTCATATATCTCTTATATATCTCTTATATATCTCTTATATATCTCTTATATATCTCTTATATATCTCTTATCTCCTATATATCTCTTATATATCTCTTATATATCTCTTATATATCTCTTATCTCCTATATATCTCTTATATATCTCTTATATATCTCTTATATATCTCTTATATATCTCTTATATATCTCTTATCTCCTATATATCTCTAATATATCTCTTATATATCTCTTATATATCTCCTATATCTCTTATGTATCTCTTATATATATCTTATATATCTCTTATATATCTCTTATATATATCCTATATATCTTATGTATCTCTTATATATCTCTTATATATCTCTTATATATCTCTTATATATCTCTTATATATCTCTTATATATCTCTTATATATCTCTTATCTCTTATATATCTCTTATATATCTCCTATATCTCTTATGTATCTCTTATATATCTCTTATATATCTCTATATCTCTTATATATCTCTATATCTCTTATATATCTCTTATATATCTCTTATATATCTCGTATATATCTCTTATATATCTCTTATCGCTTATATATCTCGTATGTATCTCTTATATATCTCTTATATATCTCTTATATATCTCTTATATATCTCTTATATATCTCTTATCGCTTATATATCTCTTATGTATCTCTTATATATCTCTTATATATCTCTTATATATCTCTTATATATCTCTTATATATCTCTTATCTCCTATATATCTCTTATATATCTCTTATATATCTCTTATATATCTCTTATATATCTCTTATATATCTCTTATCTCCTATATATCTCCTATATATCTCTTATATATCTCTTATATATCTCTTATATATCTCTTATATATCTCTTATATATCTCTTATATATCTCTTATATATCTCTTATCTCCTATATATCTCTAATATATCTCTTATATATCTCTTATATATCTCCTATATCTCTTATGTATCTCTTATATATATCTTATATATCTCTTATATATCTCTTATATATCTCCTATATATCTTATGTATCTCTTATATATCTCTTATATATCTCTTATATATCTCTTATCTCTTATATATCTCTTATATATCTCTTATATATCTCTTATATATCTCTTATATATCTCTTATATATCTCTTATCTCTTATATATCTCTTATATATCTCCTATATCTCTTATGTATCTCTTATATATCTCTTATATATCTCTATATCTCTTATATATCTCTATATCTCTTATATATCTCTTATATATCTCTTATCTCTTATATATCTCTTATATATCTCTTATATATCTCTTATCTCTTATATATCTCTTATCTCTTATCTCTTATCTCTTATATATCTCTTATATATCTCCTATATATCTTATATATCTCTTATATATCTCTTATATATCTCTTATATATCTCCTATATCTCTTATATATCTCTTATATATCTCTTATATATCTCTTATATATCTCTTATCGCTTATATATCTCTTATGTATCTCTTATGTATCTCTTATATATCTCTTATATATCGCTTATATATCTCTTATCGCTTATATATCTCTTATATATCTCTTATATATCTCTTATTTATCTCTTATATATCTCTTATATATCTCCTGTATCTCTTATGTATCTCTTATGTATCTCTTATGTATCTCTTATATATCTCTTATATATCTCTTATATATCTCTTATATGTCTCTTATATATCTCTTATATATATCTTATATATCTCCTGTATCTCTTATGTATCTCTTATGTATCTCTTATATATCTCTTATATATCTCTTATATATCTCTTATATAGCTCTTATATGACTCTTATATATCTCTTATATATCTCTTATATATCTCCTATATCTCTTATGTATCTCTTATATATCGCTTATATATCTCTTATCGCTTATATATCTCATATATATCTCTTATGTATCTCTTATGTATCTCTTATGTATCTCTTATGTATCTCTTATGTATCTCTTATATATCTCTTATATATCTCTTATATATCTCTTATATATCTCTTATATATCTCTTATATATCTCTTATCGCTTATATATCTCTTATATATCTCTATATCTCTTATATATCTCTATTGTATCTCTTATGTATCTCTTATGTATCTCTTATGTATCTCTTATGTATCTCTTATGTATCTCTTATATATCTCTTATATATCTCTTATATATCTCTTATATATCTCTTATATATCTCTTATATATCTCTTATATATCTCTTATATATCTCTTATCGCTTATATATCTCTTATATATCTCTTATATATCTCTTATATATCTCTATATCTCTTATATATCTCGTATATATCTCCTATATATCTCTTATATATCTCTTATATATCTCTTATATATCTCTTATATATCTCCTATATCTCTTATGTATCTCTATATCTCTTATATATCTCCTATATATCTCTTATATATCTCTTATATATCTCTTATATATCTCTTATATATCTCTTATATATCTCTTATCGCTTATATATCTCTTATGTATCTCTTATATATCTCTTATATATCTCTTATATATCTCTTATATATCTCTTATATATCTCTTATCTCCTATATATCTCTTATGTATCTCTTACATATATCTTATATATCTCTTATATATCTCTTATCTCCTATATATCTCTTATATATCTCTTATATATCTCTTATATATCTCTTATATATCTCTTATCTCCTATATATCTCTAATATATCTCTTATATATCTCTTATATATCTCCTATATCTTATATATCTCTTATATATCTCTTATCTCTTATATATCTCCTATATCTCTTATGTATCTCTTATATATCTCTTATATATCTCTTATATATCTCTATATCTCTTATATATCTCTTATATATCTCTTATATATCTCTTATATATCTCTTATATATCTCTTATATATCTCTTATCTCTTATATATCTCTTATATATCTCCTATATCTCTTATATATCTCTTATATATCTCTATATCTCTTATATATCTCTTATATATCTCTTATATATCTCTTATATATCTCTTATATATCTCTTATATATCTCTTATATATCTCTTATCGCTTATATATCTCTTATGTATCTCTTATGTATCTCTTATGTATCTCTTATATATCTCTTATATATCGCTTATATATCTCTTATATATCGCTTATATATCTCTTATCGCTTATATATCTCTTATATATCTCTTATATATCTCTTATATATCTATTATATATCTCTTATATATATCTCTTATATATCTCTTATATATCTCTTGTCTCTTATATATATCTTATATATCTCCTATATCTCTTATGTATCTCTTATATATCTCTTATATATCTCTTATATATCTCTTATATATCTCTTATATATCTCTTATATATCTCTTATATATCTCTTATATATCTCTTATCTCTTATATATCTCTTATATATCTCTTATCTCTTATATATCTCTTATATATCTCTTATATATCTCTATCTCTTATATATCTCTTATATATCTCTTATATATCTCTTATATATCTCTTATATATCTCTTATCGCTTATATATCTCTTATGTATCTCTTATGTATCTCTTATATATCTCTTATATATCTCTTATATATCTCTTATCGCTTATATATCTCTTATATATCTCTTATATATCTCTTATATATATCTTATATATCTCTTATCTCTTATATATCTCTTATATATCTCCTATATCTCTTATGTATCTCTTATATATCTCTATATCTCTTATATATCTCTATATCTCTTATATATCTCTTATATATCTCTTATATATCTCTTATATATCTCTTATATATCTCTTATATATCTCTTATCTCTTATCTCTTATCTCTTATATATCTCTTATATATCTCCTATATCTCTTATATATCTCTTATATATCTCTATATCTCTTATATATCTCTTATATATCTCTTATATATCTCTTATATATCTCTTATATATCTCTTATCGCGTATATATCTCTTATGTATCTCTTATGTATCTCTTATGTATCTCTTATATATCTCTTATATATCTCTTATATATCTCTTATATATCGCTTATATATCGCTTATATATCTCTTATCGCTTATATATCTCTTATATATCTCTTATATATCTCCTATATCTCTTATGTATCTCTTATATATCTCTTATATATCTCTATATCTCTTATATATCTCTATATATCTCTATATCTCTTATATATCTCTTATATATCTCTTATATATCTCTTATATATCTCTTATATATCTCTTATATATCTCTTATCTCTTATATATCTCTTATATATCTCTTATATATCTCTATATCTCTTATATATCTCTTATATATCTCTTATATATCTCTTATATATTTCTTATATATCTCTTATATATCTCTTATCGCTTATATATCTCTTATGTATCTCTTATATATCTCTTATATATCGCTTATATATCGCTTATATATCTCTTATCGCTTATATATCTCTTATATATCTCTTATATATCTCTTATATATATCTTATATATCTCTTATATATCTCTTATCTCTTATATATCTCTTATATATCTCTTATATATCTCATATATCTCTTATGTATCTCTTATATATCTCTTATATATCTCTATATCTCTTATATATCTCTATATCTCTTATATATCTCCTATATCTCTTATATATCTCTTATATATCTCTTATATATCTCCTATATCTCTTATATATCTCTTATATATCTCTATATCTCTTATATATCTCTTATATATCTCTTATCGCTTATATATCTCTTATGTATCTCTTATGTATCTCTTATGTATCTCTTATATATCTCTTATATATCTCTTATATATCTCTTATATATCTCTTATCGCTTATATATCTCTTATATATCTCTTATATATCTCTTATATCTCTTATATATCTCTTATCTCTTATCTCTTATATATCTCTTATATATCTCTTATATATCTCTTATATATCTCCTATATCTCTTATATATCTCTATATCTCTTATATATCTCTAATATATCTCTTATATATCTCTTATATATCTCTTATATATCTCTTATATATCTCTATATCTCTTATATATCTCTAATATATCTCTTATGTATCTCTTATGTATCTCTTATATATCTCTTATATATCTCTTATATATCTCTTATATATCTCTTATATATCTCTTATCGCTTATATATCTCTTATGTATCTCTTATATATCTCTTATATATCTCTTATATATCTCTTATATATCTCTTATATATCTCTTATCTCCTATATATCTCTTATATATCTCTTATATATCTCTTATGTATCTCTTATATATCTCTTATATCTCTTATATATATCTCTTATATATCTCTTATATATCTCTTATATATCTCTTATATATCTCTTATATATCTCTTATATATCTCTTATCTCCTATATATCTCTAATATATCTCTTATATATCTCTTATGTATCTCTTATATATCTCTTATCTCTTATATATCTCTTATATATCTCCTATATCTCTTATGTATCTCTTATATATCTCTTATATATCTCTTATATATCTCTTATATATCTCTTATATATCTCTTATATATCTCCTATGTATCTCTTATGTATCTCTTATATCTCTTATATATCTCTTATATATCTCTTATATATCTCTTATATATCTCTTATCTCTTATCTCTTATATATCTCTTATATATCTCTTATATATCTCTTATCTCTTATCTCTTATCTCTTATATATCTCTTATATATCTCTTATCTCTTATCTCTTATATATCTCTTATATATCTCTTATATATCTCTTATATATCTATTATATATCTATTATATATCTCTTATCTCTTATATATCTCTTATATATCTCTTATATATCTCTTATATATCTCTTATATATCTCTTATATATCTCTTATATATCTCTTATCTCTTATATATCTCTTATGTATCTCTTATGTATCTCTTATGTATCTCTTATGTATCTCTTATGTATCTCTTATGTATCTCTTATGTATCTCTTATGTATCTCTTATATTTCTCTTATATATCTCTTATATATCTCTTATATATCTTGTGAGGATACGAGTTCTTCAATCACTCAGACACCGAGCAGATGAAACCAAAATATGGTTTATTTTTATCACAGCACACGAAAGTAGACGAAGACAGGAAAAAGATTCAAATGGTAGCATACAAACATCCGGGTAGCAAAGTCCTGGTAGCATTTCAGTCCAAATAACGAAACTATCACTTAGTCCACCCAGCAGTGACAGCAGAAACCTGTGCGAATCCACACAGCACCGGACGCTCCACACCAGAGCCTATGTAGGATGCCCCCCCCCCCCAGGCAAACGATGCGCTCACAAGGTCCAGTGGCAGAGTATCACCTCTAGCCAGGATTGCGACTAACATGAGGAGCTGGCAGGTGTACAAGTCATTTTAAAAACTTCCAATTTCCCACGGTGATCGCATCATCTGTGGGGTTGCCCAAGTTCCTGATTGGTGGATTCAAGCATCAGACACATCCCCCCAGGTAATATCCAGCTGGCCATCTGCTGCAGCCCCCCCCTGCTGGGTCGGTTCCAGTAAGTCTGGAAGTAGCCAGGATATGCAGATGCAGTGTCAACACAAGATACAAAACACAGTCTGATTACATTATGTGGTGATCACCCCCTGTGGACAACCTTCCTGTTGATAGCAGGGGCATTTGATCACCCCCTGTGGTGCCTGGTGTGAAGGAATTGCATTGGCGATAAGTGAATTGTGACATCCTCTACTCCACAGTAATTAATGTACATTTTAGCCCTATTGTTCCCTATGTATGTCTGTATTTCCCAGGACTTTATTCATGTAAGCCCCAATTGCGTATTACTTAAATATTGTAACTGTGTATGTGGAGACAAATGGTCCGGCTAGAAGCGACCAAATGCTTAGATTAGAATCTGTTCAGTTTGTGTATAGTTTTTGGTTCAGGGATCAAAGGACCTCTTTATAGGCTGTTTAGTAACAGAGACAGATAGTGGCAGAGACATACACTTCCCCCCCAAATAACAAGAGGCTAAGGATGGATAACACCAGGGTCAGTCTCCAGAGAAGAGATCTGTTTACATGAAGGTGTGAAATCCCCCACATACACAAGCTTCAAAGCCAGATGAAGGGAGTGAGTTAATCAGCCCCTGGACAGGTAATAGGAGACCCTGTTATATTCATACAACTGCACCCAGCATAGGAAGGGTTAAGAATTCCTGAGGGAGGGGGAGAGGGGTGCCTTTGGGATGTAAGTTGGTGTTTGCAGGAAGAGAGGGGAGAGATGTGAATGAGAGCTGAAGGAGAAGAGAGGAGGAAGGAGGTTAGTCGCAGTCTTAAGGTTCAGAGGTATGCTCTACCTGTGTCTTGTGGAACGCCTCATCCTCGCTTCTGTGGAGTTGCCAGTGTTTTGTGGACTTATACAGTTTTCTGCTATCACAGCTGTGTGGACAAGTGATAGTTTGCCCTGTGGAACTGATCTGGGACTGTGACTATACAAGGACTGTCTGTTTGGGCCTGCTACCTGAATATCTTTCTACTCTGCAATTTACCTTTGCCACTGTTTATTGTCTATTTGTGCGTGCTGTGGAAAATAAACCATTCTTCTGGTTTCATCTGCTCGGTGTCTGAGTGATTGAGGAACTCGTACCCTCACATTTGGCGGCAGCAGCGGGACCACTCAGACACCAACCTTCGAGCAACGAGTCATAAACACCTCAGGGAATGGATCCAGCACCACTATGCTACCGATACAGCAAAAAGGATCAACTGCAGGATCTGTGCCGTACGAGGCAGATTGAGTTTGAGGCATTGGACACCAGAGCAGCATTAATGGCAAAGCTGGCACAATGGGACCAAGAACACCCTGGACAGGAGGACGATGAGGACCCCGTCCTAGAGCGGAACGAGGTGCAGGGGGCCAACAGGACAAATGCTTCAGGGGCTGCGCTGCCTGTTGGAAATGCAGATCAGTTGCAGGACTTGCTGGCAGCTCTGGGACAAGGAGCCTCAGTTTTGGGAGCTGCATTGGGGTTGCAGTCCTCTATACCCACTACGGCAGCATCAGTAAGCCAGGTGGCCAGGCTGAGATATAATGACATCCCACCTTTTGATGATGCCGGTTCGGATATTGATACCCATTTGCAGATGTTTGAATCTGTTATGACTTTGCATGGAATTGAGGCAGCAGAGTGGCCTCGATTTCTGTTCCCCAGTCTGAGAGGAAGGGCTCTGGAAGCATTCCATGCCCTGAGCCCAGAGCAGGTGCTGGTATATGAGGAGGTACGAAGTGTCCTGCTTGCTAGATATGCGGTGACTGCTGAATCATACCGTGTGAAGTTTCGCACCATAACCCGAAAAGGCGATTCTTCATTTACAGAGTTTAATAACCTGTTGCGGAGGAACTGTGATAAGTGGCTGTCCGTGAAGCAGGCCCTTACTGTAAAAGATATTAAAAATGCTTTTATCTTGGAGCAGCTGCTGAACAAGATGCCTCTTGAGATCAGAGAATGGGTAGCAGATCGGACCCCTACCACCCCCGAGAAAGCGGCACAACTAGCGGACGAGTTCACAGCTAACAGGCCTCGGTGGAGAGGGGCCAACATCGAGGAAAAGACTAATCTCCGACGGGCCCAGCCAGATCGGGATCTACCGGCGGCCCCCCAACGCCCAGCTCCACAGCCCCCCAACCCCCGGCCTTGGGGACCCGAGCTACCAGGAGCCCGTCGCTGCTACAACTGTGACAAGGTGGGTCATGTCCGCCGAGATTGCCCCCGGGGAAGAGGACCATTTCCAGGTGCCCGACATGCCTTGCCTCGAGTAGCTGTGTGCCAGGAACCATCATTTGGGGGAGGGGGAGGGGAGTACTGTCCTGATGCGCCAGAGGCGGAGGAAGTAGTATACCAGGTGGAGGTGGTAGCAGCTATTGGAAAAGCCACCCCGGATAACATGAAGCCACATCTACAGCCTGTAAAAGTTAATGGGAAGGAACTGCAGGGGTTAAGAGATTCGGGTGCCTCCATCACCCTTATCCGCCCAGAATTAATCCCCCCCTGCCAACTACTGAAGCAACGGAAAATTAAGATCTCCATGGCAGGGGGGCAGATCACTGTCATCCCCATGGCCCGGGTACACTTGGATTGGGGTCAGGACTCTGGGGAAGTGAACGTGGGACTTCTGGAAGGGCTCCCCACCCATGTTATTCTAGGAAATGATTTGGGTGGTGGATTGGCCAGTTGTTTCGTGGGAGCTATCACCCGGAGCCAGTCACAGGCTGGAGAGATAGCACCTGAGGGCCCTCTCCCGCCAGCACCAGGAATTACTGCTACAGCCCCTGAGCCACCGCCGGTGAGTAACATGGTACCAGACTTGCTTGACTGTGACGTGAATCTGGGGGAGGTAGATAGAGTGGAATTTAGGGAAGCCCAACAAACAGATCCGTCCCTAGCTAGCCTCCGCAGGGCAGCAGGACGGAGTGATTGGGGAACTCAGGAGGATCGCATTCAGTGGGAGGAGGGGAGACTGTACAGGGTGCCAGCAAAAGCAGACCCATTAGAGCCCGAAGTCCCTAGGAAACAGTTAATTGTTCCCCAGCAGTACCGTGCGCGATTGCTAGCACTTGCCCATGACATCCCCTCAGCAGGCCATTTAGGGATTCGTAAAACCCGGGCCCGACTGCTGCGGCACTTCTTCTGGCCAGGAATAAACCAGGAGGTAAGACAGTATAGAGAGTCATGTGGGGTCTGTCAACGCCTCGGGGGACCCCCACGTCGTGTCCCCCTACAACCCATGCCTGTGATCAGTGAGCCATTCAGGAGAGTGGCCATGGACATTGTTGGGCCTTTTAAGAAACCGAGCAGAACAGGAAAGAAATACATACTGACTGTGGTTGACTATGCGACTAGGTACCCAGAGGCGGTGGCGCTGGCATCCATAGATGCTGAGCATATTGCCCAGGCTCTCATGGATATCTTTAGTCGTGTGGGATTTCCCGAAGAAGTGGTCACCGACCAAGGTGCGCAATTTCAAGGGGACTTACTGCAGACCATATGGGCCAAATTTGGGGTCCATCCCTTTCGCACTACTGCCTATCACCCCCAAACAAACGGATTGTGTGAGCGATTTAATGCGACCCTTAAGCAGTTGCTACGGGCATATGCTGAATCAGAGGGGGGAGACTGGGAGAAATCCTTGCAACAGCTTCTATTCGCATACCGCGAAGTAAGGCAAGATTCTACCGGGTTCTCCCCTTTTGAGTTACTATATGCCAGAAGGGTCCGGGGTCCTCTCGACTTAGTCAGGGAAAGCTGGGAAGGATCATTCCAGGAACCGGAGGTTCCGGTCTTAGAATATGTGGCCCAAATGAGGGAGAGACTGCAAAGGCTAATGCAGCTTGCGCATGACCATATGCTGGAGGCACAGGGAAGGCAGTGCAAGTATTACAACCAGCATGCACGTGAACGGGAGTTGGAAGTGGGTCAGAAAGTGATGGTACTGGTACCTGTACGAAAGCACAAGTTACAGGCGACCTGGGCAGGGCCATATACTGTAGTGGACCGACAGGGGCAGGTAGATTATATCATTGCCCTAGATCAAACCGGGAAGCGGGTGGGCACCTACCACATAAATAGATTAAAAAAATATGTCACCAGGGAAATAGGGGCTGTGGCAATCTGCTGCCCACCAATGGATGACCCAGAGACTGACCCCATCCCTGACATTCTGGCAGCAACCAAGAAGGATGTGGGGGTGGAGGCCGTGCCCATAGGCACACAGTTAACTGAAACCCAGACCCGACAAATGAGGGAGGTTTTGGAGCTAGTGGGGCCTCAGTTCACTAGCAGGCCAGGACGCACTCATGTTGCAGCCCATCATGTCGACACCGGAGCAACTCGGCCCATTAGGCAACCAGCATATCGGCTGAATCCCGAGGTGCTCAATATGATGAAAAAAGAGGTAGACGAAATGCTGGCGCTTGGGGTCATTGTGCCATCAAATAGTCCCTGGGCCTCCAGCGTGGTCTTAGTGCCCAAGAAGGATGGGAGTACACGCTTCTGCGTGGACTATAGGAAGCTGAATGAGGTGACAGTGACAGACGCATACCCCATGCCCCGGGTAGATGAGCTGTTAGACAGGTTGGGGATGGCTCGCTATGTGTCCACCCTGGACCTTAGCAAGGGGTACTGGCAGATACCCCTTACCAGAGAGGCACAGGAGAGGTCAGCGTTCAATACCCCATTTGGGCTTTTTGAATTTACTGACATGCCCTTCGGGATGAAGAATGCCCCTGCCACCTTCCAGCGTACAGTAGATCGCATACTGACAGGGTGTCAGGAGTTTGCCCAGGCCTACCTGGATGATATAGCAATTTTTAGTGAGACCTGGGAGGATCATCTGCAGCATGTAGCCCAGGTTTTAGCAGAGATTAGCCAGGCAGGGTTGACAATCAGACCGGATAAGTGTCAGATGGGAATGGCAGAGGTGCTGTACCTTGGCCACAGGGTTGGGGGAGGCCGTATTCGTCCAGAACCAGCAAAAATTGAGGCCATTCTGAAGTGGCCTCACCCCACTAACCAAAAACAGGTACGTGCCTTCCTGGGCACAGCGGGGTACTATCGTAAATTTGTTCCTCAGTACAGCACCATTGCCAAACCACTGACTGACCTAACGACCAAAAAGTACACCCGAAACATTGACTGGACCCCTGACTGCGAGCAGGCTTTCTCCCAGCTTAAGGACATCTTGTCCCGGTCCCCAGTGTTAGCCGCCCCTGACTTCCGCCGGCGGTTCATTGTGCAAACAGATGCTTCAGCTTGTGGAATAGGAGCTGTGCTAAGTCAAATAGGGGAGGATGGGTGTGAGCACCCAGTTGCCTTTATTTCCCGAAAACTAGTTGCCCGCGAGATAGCCTACGCCACCATTGAAAAGGAGTGCCTAGCCATCGTCTGGGCACTAAAGAAGTTGCAGCCCTATGTGTATGGGCGTGAGTTTTCAGTGGTAACAGATCATAACCCCCTTAGTTTTCTACAACGTACAGCTGGAGACAATGGACGGTTACTGAGGTGGAGCTTAGCCCTACAACTGTACAACTTCTCTATTTCTCACAAAAAGGGTAAAGATCATGGAAACGCGGATGGCCTATCCCGTCAGCAGGAACCAGACCCAGTGCCACCTAACACCAGGAGACCAGCCCTTGCCATTACCCAGGACACCAGGAACATGGACTAAAATGTGGGGGAGGAAATGTGAAGGAATTGCATTGGCGATAAGTGAATTGTGACATCCTCTACTCCACAGTAATTAATGTACATTTTAGCCCTATTGTTCCCTATGTATGTCTGTATTTCCCAGGACTTTATTCATGTAAGCCCCAATTGCGTATTACTTAAATATTGTAACTGTGTATGTGGAGACAAATGGTCCGGCTAGAAGCGACCAAATGCTTAGATTAGAATCTGTTCAGTTTGTGTATAGTTTTTGGTTCAGGGATCAAAGGACCTCTTTATAGGCTGTTTAGTAACAGAGACAGATAGTGGCAGAGACATACACTTCCCCCCCAAATAACAAGAGGCTAAGGATGGATAACACCAGGGTCAGTCTCCAGAGAAGAGATCTGTTTACATGAAGGTGTGAAATCCCCCACATACACAAGCTTCAAAGCCAGATGAAGGGAGTGAGTTAATCAGCCCCTGGACAGGTAATAGGAGACCCTGTTATATTCATACAACTGCACCCAGCATAGGAAGGGTTAAGAATTCCTGAGGGAGGGGGAGAGGGGTGCCTTTGGGATGTAAGTTGGTGTTTGCAGGAAGAGAGGGGAGAGATGTGAATGAGAGCTGAAGGAGAAGAGAGGAGGAAGGAGGTTAGTCGCAGTCTTAAGGTTCAGAGGTATGCTCTACCTGTGTCTTGTGGAACGCCTCATCCTCGCTTCTGTGGAGTTGCCAGTGTTTTGTGGACTTATACAGTTTTCTGCTATCACAGCTGTGTGGACAAGTGATAGTTTGCCCTGTGGAACTGATCTGGGACTGTGACTATACAAGGACTGTCTGTTTGGGCCTGCTACCTGAATATCTTTCTACTCTGCAATTTACCTTTGCCACTGTTTATTGTCTATTTGTGCGTGCTGTGGAAAATAAACCATTCTTCTGGTTTCATCTGCTCGGTGTCTGAGTGATTGAGGAACTCGTACCCTCACACCTGGTTCCACAAAGTCTGCTAGAGCCCAGAGGTTTACAAAGAATTGTAAACCCCCCTGTGGAGATGGTTCCTCTGCTATCTCTTTCCTGTATGAATAAAGTCCTGGGAAATACAGACATTACATTTCTGGTAGGATTATACAGCCTCATAATATATGATCTGGAACTACACACAGATTTGGGGGATAGAAACATCTATGGAGAATAAGAGGGTACAGACGGACTAAAATAGTACATTAATCACTACACCTAATAAAATATAATAATTACAGATTTACGGTCAGTTTGCTAACCTCACATATCTCTTATATATCTCTTATATATCTCTTATCTCTTATATATCTCTTATATATCTCTTATGTATCTCTTATGTATCTCTTATGTATCTCTTATGTATCTCTTATATATCTCTTATATATCTATTATATATCTCTTATATATCTCTTATATATCTCTTATATATCTCTTATATATCTCTTATGTATCTCTTATGTATCTCTTATGTATCTCTTATGTATCTCTTATATATCTCTTATATATCTCTTATATATCTCTTATATATCTCTTATCTCTTATATATCTCTTATGTATCTCTTATGTATCTCTTATGTATCTCTTATGTATCTCTTATATATCTCTTATGTATCTCTTATGTATCTCTTATGTATCTCTTATGTATCTCTTATGTATCTCTTATATATCTCTTATGTATCTCTTATATATCTCTTATATATCTCTTATATATCTCTTATATATCTCTTATATATCTCTTATATATCTCTTATATATCTCTTATCTCTTATATATCTCTTATATATCTCTTATATATCTCTTATTTATCTCTTATATAGCTCTTATATGACTCTTATATATCTCTTATATATCTCTTATATATCTCTTATATATCTCTTATATATCTCTTATCGCTTATATATCTCTTATATATCTCTATATCTCTTATGTATCTCTTATGTATCTCTTATGTATCTCTTATGTATCTCTTATATATCTCTTATATATCTCTTATATATCTCTTATATATCTCTTATATATCTCTTATATATCTCTTATATATCTCTTATCTCTTATATATCTCTTATATATCTCTTATATATCTCTTATATATCTCTTATATATCTCCTATATCTCTTATGTATCTCTATATCTCTTATATATCTCCTATATATCTCTTATATATCTCTTATATATCTCTTATATCTCTTATATATCTCTTATATATCTCTTATATATCTCTTATATATCTCCTATATATCTCTTATATATCTCTTATATATCTCTTATATATCTCCTATATCTCTCCTATATCTCTTATGTATCTCTATATCTCTTATATATCTCTTATATATCTCTTATATATCTCTTATATATCTCTTATATATCTCTTATCGCTTATATATCTCTTATGTATCTCTTATATATCTCTTATATATCTCTTATATATCTCTTATATATCTCTTATATATCTCTTATATATCTCTTATCTCCTTTATATCTCTTATATATCTCTTATATATCTCTTATATATCTCTTATATATCTCTTATGTATCTCTTATATATCTCTTATATATCTCTTATATATCTCTTATATATCTCTTATATATCTCTTATATATCTCTTATCTCTTATATATCTCTTATATATCTCTTATATATCTCTTATATATCTCTTATATATCTCTTATCGCTTATATATCTCTTATGTATCTCTTATATATCTCTTATATATCTCTTATATATCTCTTATATATCTCTTATCTCCTATATATCTCCTATATATCTCTTATATATCTCTTATATATCTCTGATATATCTCTTATATATCTATTATATATCTCTTATCTCCTATATATCTCTTATGTATCTCTTATATATCTCTTATATCTCTTATATATCTCTTATATATCTCTTATATATCTCTTATATATCTCTTATATATCTCTTATATATCTCTTATATATCTATTATCTCCTATATATCTCTAATATATCTCTTATATATCTCTTATATATCTCTTATATATCTCTTATATATCTCTTATATATCTCTTATCTCTTATATATCTCTTATATATCTCTTATATATCTCTTATATATCTCTTATATATCTCTTATATATCTCTTATATATCTCTTATATATCTCTTATATATCTCTTATATATCTCTTCTATATCTCTTATGTATCTCTTATGTATCTCTTATGTATCTCTTATGTATCTCTTATATATCTCTTATATATCTCTTATATATCTCTTATATATCTCTTATATATCTCTTATATATCTCTTATATATCTCCTATATCTCTTATGTATCTCTTATATATCTCTTATATATCTCTTATATATCTCTTATATATCTCTTATATATCTCTTATCTCTTATATATCTCTTATATATCTCTTATATATCTCTTATATGACTCTTATATATCTCTTATATATCTCTTATATATCTCTTATATATCTCTTATATATCTCTTATATATCTCTTATATATCTCTTATATATCTCTTATATATCTCTTATATATCTCTTATCTCTTATATATCTCTTATGTATCTCTTATGTATCTCTTATATATCTCTTATATATCTCTTCTATATCTCTTATATATCTCTTATATATCTCTTATATATCTCTTATATATCTCTTATCGCTTATATATCTCTTATGTATCTCTTATATATCTCTTATATATCTCTTATATATCTCTTATCGCTTATATATCTCTTATGTATCTCATATATCTCTTATATATCTCTTATATATCTCTTATATATCTCTTATATATCTCTTATATATCTCTTATATATCTCTTATCTCCTATATATCTCTTATATATCTCTTATATATCTCTTATATATCTCTTATATATCTCTTATCTCCTATATATCTCTTATATATCTCTTATATATCTCTTATATATCTCTTATATATCTCTTATATATCTCTTATATATCTCTTATCTCCTATATATCTCTAATATATCTCTTATATATCTCTTATATATCTCTTATATATCTCCTATATCTCTTATGTATCTCTTATATATATCTTATATATCTCTTATATATCTCTTATATATCTCCTATATATCTTATGTATCTCTTATATATCTCTTATATATCTCTTATATATCTTTTATATATCTCTTATATATCTCTTATATATCTTATATATCTCTTATCTCTTATATATCTCTTATATATCTCCTATATCTCTTATGTATCTCTTATATATCTCTTATATATCTCTATATCTCTTATATATCTCTATATCTCTTATATATCTCTTATATATCTCTTATATATCTCTTATATATCTCTTATATATCTCTTATCGCTTATATATCTCTTATGTATCTCTTGTATATCTCTTATATATCTCTTATATATCTCTTATATATCTCTTATATATCTCTTATCGCTTATATATCTCTTATATATCTCTTATATATCTCTTATATATCTCTTATATATCTCTTATCTCCTATATATCTCTTATATATCTCTTATATATCTCTTATATATCTCTTATCTCCTATATATCTCTTATATATCTCTTATATATCTCTTATATATCTCTTATATATCTCTTATATATCTCTTATATATCTCTTATATATCTCTTATCTCCTATATATCTCTAATATATCTCTTATATATCTCTTATATATCTCCTATATCTCTTATGTATCTCTTATATATATCTTATATATCTCTTATATATCTCTTATATATCTCCTATATATCTTATGTATCTCTTATATATCTCTTATATATCTCTTATATATCTCTTATCTCTTATCTCTTATATATCTCTTATATATCTCTTATATATCTCTTATATATCTCTTATATATCTCTTATATATCTCTTATCTCTTATATATCTCTTATATATCTCCTATATCTCTTATGTATCTCTTATATATCTCTTATATATCTCTATATCTCTTATATATCTCTATATCTCTTATATATCTCTTATATATCTCTTATATATCTCTTATATATCTCTTATATATCTCTTATATATCTCTTATATATCTCTTATATATCTCTTATATATCTCTTATCTCTTATCTCTTATATATCTCTTATATATCTCCTATATATCTTATATATCTCTTATATATCTCTTATATATCTCTTATATATCTCCTATATCTCTTATATATCTCTTATATATCTCTTATATATCTCTTATATATCTCTTATCGCTTATATATCTCTTATGTATCTCTTATGTATCTCTTATATATCTCTTATATATCGCTTATATATCTCTTATCGCTTATATATCTCTTATATATCTCTTATATATCTCTTATTTATCTCTTATATATCTCTTATATATCTCCTGTATCTCTTATGTATCTCTTATGTATCTCTTATGTATCTCTTATATATCTCTTATATATCTCTTATATATCTCTTATATGTCTCTTATTTATCTCTTATATATATCTTATATATCTCCTGTATCTCTTATGTATCTCTTATGTATCTCTTATATATCTCTTATATATCTCTTATATATCTCTTATATAGCTCTTATATGACTCTTATATATCTCTTATATATCTCTTATATATCTCCTATATCTCTTATGTATCTCTTATATATCGCTTATATATCTCTTATCGCTTATATATCTCATATATATATCTCTTATGTATCTCTTATGTATCTCTTATGTATCTCTTATGTATCTCTTATGTATCTCTTATGTATCTCTTATATATCTCTTATATATCTCTTATATATCTCTTATATATCTCTTATCGCTTATATATCTCTTATATATCTCTATATCTCTTATATATCTCTATTGTATCTCTTATGTATCTCTTATGTATCTCTTATGTATCTCTTATGTATCTCTTATGTATCTCTTATATATCTCTTATATATCTCTTATATATCTCTTATATATCTCTTATATATCTCTTATATATCTCTTATATATCTCTTATATATCTCTTATCGCTTATATATCTCTTATATATCTCTTATATATCTCTTATATATCTCTATATCTCTTATATATCTCTTATATATCTCCTATATATCTCTTATATATCTCTTATATATCTCTTATATATCTCTTATATATCTCTTATATATCTCTTATATATCTCCTATATCTCTTATGTATCTCTTATATATCTCCTATATATCTCTTATATATCTCTTATATATCTCTTATATATCTCTTATATATCTCTTATCGCTTATATATCTCTTATGTATCTCTTATATATCTCTTATATATCTCTTATATATCTCTTATATATCTCTTATATATCTCTTACCTCCTATATATCTCTTATATATCTCTTATATATATCTTATATATCTCTTATATATCTCTTATCTCCTATATATCTCTTATATATCTCTTATATATCTCTTATATATCTCTTATCTCCTATATATCTCTAATATATCTCTTATATATCTCTTATATATCTCCTATATCTCTTATGTATCTCTTATGTATCTCTTATATATCTCTTATATATCTCTTATATATCTCTTATCTCTTATCTCTTATATATCTCTTATATATCTCTTATATATCTCTTATATATCTCTTATCTCTTATATATCTCTTATATATCTCTTATCTCTTATATATCTCTTATATATCTCCTATATCTCTTATGTATCTCTTATATATCTCTTATATATCTCTATATCTCTTATATATCTCTTATATATCTCTTATATATCTCTTATATATCTCTTATATATCTCTTATCTCTTATATATCTCTTATATATCTCCTATATCTCTTATATATCTCTTATATATCTCTATATCTCTTATATATCTCTTATATATCTCTTATATATCTCTTATATATCTCTTATATATCTCTTATATATCTCTTATATATCTCTTATCGCTTATATATCTCTTATGTATCTCTTATGTATCTCTTATGTATCTCTTATATATCTCTTATATATCGCTTATATATCTCTTATATATCGCTTATATATCTCTTATCGCTTATATATCTCTTATATATCTCTTATATATCTCTTATATATCTATTATATATCTCTTATATATATCTCTTATATATCTCTTATATATCTCTTGTCTCTTATATATATCTTATATATCTCCTATATCTCTTATGTATCTCTTATATATCTCTTATATATCTCTTATATATCTCTTATATATCTCTTATATATCTCTTATATATCTCTTATATATCTCTTATATATCTCTTATATATCTCTTATCTCTTATATATCTCTTATATATCTCTTATCTCTTATCTCTTATATATCTCTTATATATCTCTTATATATCTCTATCTCTTATATATCTCTTATATATCTCTTATATATCTCTTATATATCTCTTATATATCTCTTATATATCTCTTATCGCTTATATATCTCTTATGTATCTCTTATGTATCTCTTATATATCTCTTATATATCTCTTATATATCTCTTATCGCTTATATATCTCTTATATATCTCTTATATATCTCTTATATATATCTTATATATCTCTTATCTCTTATATATCTCTTATATATCTCTTATATATCTCCTATATCTCTTATGTATCTCTTATATATCTCTATATCTCTTATATATCTCTATATCTCTTATATATCTCTTATATATCTCTTATATATCTCTTATATATCTCTTATATATCTCTTATATATCTCTTATCTCTTATCTCTTATATATCTCTTATATATCTCTTATATATCTCCTATATCTCTTATATATCTCTTATATATCTCTATATCTCTTATATATCTCTTATATATCTCTTATATATCTCTTATATATCTCTTATCGCTTATATATCTCTTATGTGTCTCTTATGTATCTCTTATGTATCTCTTATATATCTCTTATATATCTCTTATATATCTCTTATATATCGCTTATATATCGCTTATATATCTCTTATCGCTTATATATCTCTTATATATCTCTTATATATCTCTTATATATATATATATATATATCTTATATATCTCTTATCTCTTATATATCTCTTATATATCTCTTATATATCTCCTATATCTCTTATGTATCTCTTATATATCTCTTATATATCTCTATATCTCTTATATATCTCTATATCTCTTATATATCTCTATATCTCTTATATATCTCTTATATATCTCTTATATATCTCTTATATATCTCTTATATATGTCTTATATATCTCTTATATATCTCTTATATATCTCTTATCTCTTATATATCTCTTATATATCTCTTATATATCTCTATATCTCTTATATATCTCTATATCTCTTATATATCTCTTATATATCTCTTATATATCTCTTATATATCTCTTATATATTTCTTATATATCTCTTATATATCTCTTATCGCTTAAATATCTCTTATGTATCTCTTATATATCTCTTATATATCTCTTATATATCGCTTATATATCTCTTATCGCTTATATATCTCTTATATATCTCTTATATATCTCTTATATATATCTTATATATCTCTTATATATCTCTTATCTCTTATATATCTCTTATATATCTCTTATATATCTCATATATCTCTTATGTATCTCTTATATATCTCTTATATATCTCTATATCTCTTATATATCTCTATATCTCTTATATATCTCTTATATATCTCTTATATATCTCTTATATATCTCTTATATATCTCCTATATCTCTTATATATCTCTTATATATCTCTATATCTCTTATATATCTCTTATATATCTCTTATCGCTTATATATCTCTTATGTATCTCTTATGTATCTCTTATGTATCTCTTATATATCTCTTATATATCTCTTATATATCTCTTATATATCTCTTATATATCTCTTATCGCTTATATATCTCTTATATATCTCTTATATCTCTTATATATCTCTTATCTCTTATCTCTTATATATCTCTTATATATCTCTTATATATCTCTTATATATCTCTTATATATCTCCTATATCTCTTATATATCTCTATATCTCTTATATATCTCTAATATATCTCTTATATATCTCTTATATATCTCTTATATATCTCTTATATATCTCTATATCTCTTATATATCTCTAATATATCTCTTATGTATCTCTTATGTATCTCTTATATATCTCTTATATATCTCTTATATATCTCTTATCTCCTATATATCTCTTATATATCTCTTATATATCTCTTATATATCTCTTATATATCTCCTATATCTCTTATATATCTCTATATCTCTTATATATCTCTAATATATCTCTTATATATCTCTTATATATCTCTTATATATCTCTTATATATCTCTATATCTCTTATATATCTCTAATATATCTCTTATGTATCTCTTATGTATCTCTTATATATCTCTTATATATCTCTTATATATCTCTTATATATCTCTTATATATCTCTTATATATCTCTTATATATCTCTTATATATCTCTTATCGCTTATATATCTCTTATATATCTCTTATATATCTCTTATATATCTCTTATATATCTCTTATCTCCTATATATCTCTTATATATCTCTTATATATCTCTTATATATCTCTTATCGCTTATATATCTCTTATGTATCTCTTATATATCTCTTATATATATCTTATATATCTCTATATCTCTTATATATCTCTTATATATCTCTTATATATCTCTTATATATCTCTTATATATCTCTTATATATCTCTTATATATCTCTTATCGCTTATATATCTCTTATGTATCTCTTATATATCTCTTATATATCTCTTATATATCTCTTATATATCTCTTATATATCTCTTATCTCCTATATATCTCTTATATATCTCTTATATATCTCTTATGTATCTCTTATATATCTCTTATATATCTCTTATATATCTCTTATATATCTCTTATATATCTCTTATATATCTCTTATATATCTCTTATATATCTCTTATCTCCTACATATCTCTAATATATCTCTTATATATCTCTTATGTATCTCTTATATATCTCTTATCTCTTATATATCTCTTATATATCTCCTATATCTCTTATGTATCTCTTATATATCTCTTATATATCTCTTATATATCTCTTATATATCTCCTATGTATCTCTTATGTATCTCTTATATCTCTTATATATCTCTTATATATCTCTTATATATCTCTTATATATCTCTTATCTCTTATCTCTTATATATCTCTTATATATCTCTTATATATCTCTTATCTCTTATCTCTTATCTCTTATATATCTCTTATATATCTCTTATCTCTTATATATCTCTTATATATCTATTATATATCTATTATATATCTATTATATATCTCCTATCTCTTATATATCTCTTATATATCTCTTATATATCTCTTATATATCTCTTATATATCTCTTATCTCTTATATATCTCTTATGTATCTCTTATGTATCTCTTATGTATCTCTTATGTATCTCTTATGTATCTCTTATGTATCTCTTATGTATCTCTTATATATCTCTTATATATCTCTTATATATCTCTTATATATCTCTTATATATCTTGTGAGGATACGAGTTCTTCAATCACTCAGACACCGAGCAGATGAAACCAAAATATGGTTTATTTTTATCACAGCACACGAAAGTAGACGAAGACAGGAAAAAGATTCAAATGGTAGCATACAAACATCCGGGTAGCAAAGTCCTGGTAGCATTTCAGTCCAAATAACGAAACTATCACTTAGTCCACCCAGCAGTGACAGCAGAAACCTGTGCGAATCCACACAGCACCGGACGCTCCACACCAGAGCCTATGTAGGATGCCCCCCCCCCAGGCAAACGATGCGCTCACAAGGTCCAGTGGCAGAGTATCACCTCTAGCCAGGATTGCGACTAACATGAGGAGCTGGCAGGTGTACAAGTCATTTTAAAAACTTCCAATTTCCCACGGTGATCGCATCATCTGTGGGGTTGCCCAAGTTCCTGATTGGTGGATTCAAGCATCAGACACATCCCCCCAGGTAATATCCAGCTGGCCATCTGCTGCAGCCCCCCCCCCCCCCCTGCTGGGTCGGTTCCAGTAAGTCTGGAAGTAGCCAGGATATGCAGATGCAGTGTCAACACAAGATACAAAACACAGTCTGATTACATTATGTGGTGATCACCCCCTGTGGACAACCTTCCTGTTGATAGCAGGGGCATTTGATCACCCCCTGTGGTGCCTGGTTCCACAAAGTCTGCTAGAGCCCAGAGGTTTACAAAGAATTGTAAACCCCCCTGTGGAGATGGTTCCTCTGCTATCTCTTTCCTGTATGAATAAAGTCCTGGGAAATACAGACATTACATTTCTGGTAGGATTATACAGCCTCATAATATATGATCTGGAACTACACACAGATTTGGGGGATAGAAACATCTATGGAGAATAAGAGGGTACAGACGGACTAAAATAGTACATTAATCACTACACCTAATAAAATATAATAATTACAGATTTACGGTCAGTTTGCTAACCTCACATATCTCTTATATATCTCTTATATATCTCTTATCTCTTATATATCTCTTATATATCTCTTATGTATCTCTTATGTATCTCTTATGTATCTCTTATGTATCTCTTATATATCTCTTATATATCTATTATATATCTCTTATATATCTCTTATATATCTCTTATATATCTCTTATATATCTCTTATGTATCTCTTATGTATCTCTTATGTATCTCTTATGTATCTCTTATATATCTCTTATATATCTCTTATATATCTCTTATATATCTCTTATATATCTCTTATCTCTTATATATCTCTTATGTATCTCTTATGTATCTCTTATGTATCTCTTATATATCTCTTATGTATCTCTTATGTATCTCTTATGTATCTCTTATGTATCTCTTATGTATCTCTTATGTATCTCTTATATATCTCTTATATATCTCTTATATATCTCTTATATATCTCTTATGTATCTCTTATATATCTCTTATGTATCTCTTATATATCTCTTATGTATCTCTTATGTATCTCTTATGTATCTCTTATGTATCTCTTATGTATCTCTTATGTATCTCTTATGTATCTCTTATGTATCTCTTATGTATCTCTTATGTATCTCTTATGTATCTCTTATGTATCTCTTATGTATCTCTTATGTATCTCTTATGTATCTCTTATATATCTCTTATATATCTCTTATATATCTCTTATATATCTCTTATATATCTCTTATATATCTCTTATATATCTCTTATATATCTCTTATATATCTCTTATATATCTCTTATCTCTTATATATCTCTTATATATCTCTTATTTATCTCTTATATAGCTCTTATATGACTCTTATATATCTCTTATATATCTCTTATATATCTCTTATATATCTCTTATATATCTCTTATCGCTTATATATCTCTTATATATCTCTATATCTCTTATGTATCTCTTATGTATCTCTTATGTATCTCTTATGTATCTCTTATGTATCTCTTATATATCTCTTATATATCTCTTATATATCTCTTATATATCTCTTATATATCTCTTATATATCTCTTATATATCTCTTATCTCTTATATATCTCTTATATATCTCTTATATATCTCTTATATATCTCTTATATATCTCCTATATCTCTTATGTATCTCTATATCTCTTATATATCTCCTATATATCTCTTATATATCTCTTATATATCTCTTATATCTCTTATATATCTCTTATATATCTCTTATATATCTCTTATATATCTCCTATATATCTCTTATATATCTCTTATATATCTCTTATATATCTCCTATATCTCTCCTATATCTCTTATGTATCTCTATATCTCTTATATATCTCTTATATATCTCTTATGTATCTCTTATATATCTCTTATATATCTCTTATATATCTCTTATATATCTCTTATATATCTCTTATATATCTCTTATCGCTTATATATCTCTTATATGTCTCTTATATATCTCTTATGTATCTCTTATATATCTCTTATATATCTCTTATATATCTCTTATCTCTTATCTCTTATATATCTCTTATATATCTCTTATATATCTCTTATATATCTCTTATCTCTTATATATCTCTTATATATCTCCTATATCTCTTATGTATCTCTTATATATCTCTTATATATCTCTATATCTCTTATATATCTCTATATCTCTTATATATCTCTTATATATCTCTTATATATCTCTTATATATCTCTTATATATCTCTTATCTCTTATCTCTTATATATCTCTTATATATCTCCTATATCTCTTATATATCTCTTATATATCTCTATATCTCTTATATATCTCTTATATATCTCTTATATATCTCCTATATATCTCTTATATATCTCTTATATATCTCTATATCTCTTATATATCTCTATCTCTTATATATCTCCTATATATCTCTTATATATCTCTTATATATCTCTATCTCTTATATATCTCTTATATATCTCTTATATATCTCTATCTCTTATATATCTCTTATATATCTCTAATATATCTCTTATATATCTCCTATATCTCTTATGTATCTCTTATGTATCTCTTATGTATCTCTTATATATCTCTTATATATCTCTTATGTATCTCTTATATATATCTCTTATATATCTCTTATATATCTCTTACATATCTCTTATATATCTCCTATATATCTCTTATATATCTCCTATATCTCTTATGTATCTCTTATATATCTCTTATATATCTCTTATATATCTCTTATATATCTCTTATATATCTCCTATATATCTCCTATATATCTCTTATATATCTCTTATATATCTCTATATCTCTTATATATCTCTATATCTCTTATATATCTCTATATCTCTTATATATCTCTTATATATCTCTTATATATCTCTTATATATCTCTTATGTATCTCTTATATATATCTCTTATATATCTCTTACATATCTCTTACATATCTCTTATATATCTCCTATATATCTCTTATATATCTCTTATATATCTCTTATCTCTTATATATCTCCTATATACAGTATCTCTTATATATCTCTTATATATCTCCTATATATCTCCTATATATCTCTTATATATCTCTTATATATCTCTATATCTCTTATATATCTCTATATCTCTTATATATCTCTATATCTCTTATATATCTCTTATATATCTCTTATATATCTCTTATATATCTCTTATATATCTCTTATGTATCTCTTATATATATCTCTTATATATCTCTTACATATCTCTTATATATCTCCTATATATCTCTTATATATCTCTTATATATCTCTTATCTCTTATATATCTCCTATATCTCTTATGTATCTCTTATATATCTCTTATATATCTCTTATATATCTCTTATATATCTCTTATATATCTCCTATATATCTCTTATATATCTCTATCTCTTATATATCTCTATCTCTTATATATCTCTTATATATCTCTTATATATCTCTATCTCTTATATATCTCTTATATATCTCTTATATATCTCTTATATATCTCCTATATCTCTTATGTATCTCTTATGTATCTCTTATGTATCTCTTATATATCTCTTATATATCTCTTATATATCTCTTATATATATATCTCTTATGTATCTCTTATATATATCTCTTATATATCTCTTACATATCTCTTACATATCTCTTATATATCTCCTATATATCTCTTATATATCTCCTATATCTCTTATGTATCTCTTATATTTCTCTTATATATCTCTTATATATCTCTTATATATCTCTTATATATCTCTTATATATCTCCTATATATCTCCTATATATCTCTTATATATCTCTATATCTCTTATATATCTCTATATCTCTTATATATCTCCTATATATCTCTTGTATATCTCTTATATATCTCTATCTCTTATATATCTCTTATATATCTCTTAAATATCTCTTATATATCTCTATCTCTTATATATCTCTTATATATCTCTTATATATCTCTTATATATCTCCTATATCTCTTATGTATCTCTTATGTATCTCATATATATCTCTTATATATCTCTAATATATCTCTTATATATCTCTTATCTCTTATATATCTCTTATGTATCTCTTATATATCTCTTATATATCTCTTATATATCTCCTATATCTCTTATATATCTCTTATCGCTTATATATCTCTTATATATATCTTATGTATCTCTTATATATCTCTTATATATCTCTTATATATCTCTTATATATCTCTTATATATCTCTTATATATCTCTTATCGCTTATATATCTCTTATATGTCTCTTATATATCTCTTATGTATCTCTTATGTATCTCTTATGTATCTCTTATGTATCTCTTATGTGTCTCTTATATATCTCTTATATATCTCTTATATATCTCTTATGTATCTCTTATATATATCTCTTACATATCTCTTATATATCTCCTATATATCTCTTATATATCTCTTATATATCTCTTATCTCTTATATATCTCCTATATCTCTTATGTATCTCTTATATATCTCTTATATATCTCTTATATATCTCTTATATATCTCTTATATATCTCTTATATATCTCTTATATATCTCTATCTCTTATATATCTCTTATATATCTCTTATATATCTCTATCTCTTATATATCTCTTATATATCTCCTATATCTCTTATGTATCTCTTATGTATCTCTTATGTATCTCTTATATATCTCTTATATATCTCTTATATATATCTTATGTATCTCATATATATCTCTTATATATCTCCTATATATCTCTTATATATCTCCTATATCTCTTATGTATCTCTTATATATCTCTTATATATCTCTTATATATCTCTTATATATCTCCTATATATCTCTATCTCTTATATATCTCTTATATATCTCTTATATATCTCTATCTCTTATATATCTCTTATGTATCTCCTATATCTCTTATGTATCTCTTATGTATCTCTTATGTATCTCTTATATATCTCTTATATATCTCTTATATATATCTTATGTATCTCATATATATCTCTTATATATCTCCTATATATCTCTTATATATCTCCTATATCTCTTATGTATCTCTTATATATCTCTTATATATCTCTTATATATCTCCTATATATCTCCTATATATCTCTTATAGATCTCTTATATATCTCTATATCTCTTATATATCTCTATATCTCTTATATATCTCTTATATATCTCTTATATATCTCTTATCGCTTATATATCTCTTATGTATCTCTTATGTATCTCTTATGTATCTCTTATATATCTCTTATATATCGCTTATATATCTCTTATATATCGCTTATATATCTCTTATCGCTTATATATCTCTTATATATCTCTTATATATCTCTTATATATCTATTATATATCTCTTATATATATCTCTTATATATCTCTTATATATCTCTTGTCTCTTATATATATCTTATATATCTCCTATATCTCTTATGTATCTCTTATATATCTCTTATATATCTCTTATATATCTCTTATATATCTCTTATATATCTCTTATATATCTCTTATATATCTCTTATATATCTCTTATCTCTTATATATCTCTTATATATCTCTTATATATCTCTTATATATATCTTATATATCTCTTATATATCTCTTATCGCTTATATATCTCTTATGTATCTCTTATGTATCTCTTATATATCTCTTATATATCTCTTATATATCTCTTATCGCTTATATATCTCTTATATATCTCTTATATATCTCTTATATATATATCTTATATATCTCTTATCTCTTATATATCTCTTATATATCTCCTATATCTCTTATGTATCTCTTATATATCTCTATATCTCTTATATATCTCTATATCTCTTATATATCTCTTATATATCTCTTATATATCTCTTATATATCTCTTATATATCTCTTATATATCTCTTATATATCTCTTATATATCTCTTATGTATCTCTTATATATCTCTTATATATCTCTTATGTATCTCTTATATATATCTCTTATATATCTCTTACATATCTCTTATATATCTCCTATATATCTCTTATATATCTCTTATATATCTCTTATATATCTCTTATATATCTCTTATATATCTCTTATCTCTTATATATCTCTTATATATCTCTTATATATCTCTTATATATCTCTTATATATCTCTTATATATCTCTTATATATCTCTTATCTCTTATATATCTCTTATATATCTCTATATCTCTTATATATCTCTTATGTATCTCTTATGTATCTCTTATGTATCTCTTATGTATCTCTTATGTATCTCTTATGTATCTCTTATATATCTCTTATATATCTCTTATGTATCTCTTATGTATCTCTTATATATCTCTTATGTATCTCTTATGTATCTCTTATGTATCTCTTATGTATCTCTTATATATCTCTTATATATCTCTTATATATCTCTTATCTCTTATCTCTTATATATCTCTTATATATCTCTTATATATCTCTTATATATCTCTTATATATCTCTTATATATCTCTTATATATCTCTTATATATCTCTTATCTCTTATATATCTCTTATCTCTTATATATCTCTTATGTATCTCTTATGTATCTCTTATGTATCTCTTATGTATCTCTTATATATCTCTTATATATCTCTTATGTATCTCTTATGTATCTCTTATGTATCTCTTATATATCTCTTATATATCTCTTATATATCTCTTATATATCTCTTATGTATCTCTTATGTATCTCTTATGTGTCTCTTATATATCTCTTATATATCTCTTATATATCTCCTATATCTCATGTATCTCTTATGTATCTCTTATGTATCTCTTATATATCTCTTATGTATCTCTTATGTATCTCTTATATATCTCTTATATATCTCTTATATATCTCCTATATCTCATGTATCTCTTATGTATCTCTTATGTATCTCTTATGTATCTCTTATGTATCTCTATATCTCTTATATATCTCCTATATATCTCTTATATATCTCTTATATATCTCTTATATATCTCTTATCGCTTATATATCTCTTATATATCTCTTATATATCTCTTATATATCTCTTATCTCCTATCTCCTATATATCTCCTATATATCTCTTATATATCTCTTATATATCTCTTATATATCTCTTATATATCTCTTATATATCTCTTATATATCTCTTATCTCCTATATATCTCTAATATATCTCTTATATATCTCTTATATATCTCCTATATCTCTTATGTATCTCTTATATATATCTTATATATCTCTTATATATCTCTTATATATCTCCTATATATCTTATGTATCTCTTATATATCTCTTATATATCTCTTATATATCTCTTATCTCTTATATATCTCTTATATATCTCTTATATATCTCTTATATATCTCTTATCTCTTATATATCTCTTATATATCTCCTATATCTCTTATGTATCTCTTATATATCTCTTATATATCTCTATATCTCTTATATATCTCTATATCTCTTATATATCTCTTATATATCTCTTATATATCTCTTATATATCTCTTATATATCTCTTATCTCTTATCTCTTATATATCTCTTATATATCTCCTATATCTCTTATATATCTCTTATATATCTCTATATCTCTTATATATCTCTTATATATCTCTTATATATCTCCTATATATCTCTTATATATCTCTTATATATCTCTATATCTCTTATATATCTCTATCTCTTATATATCTCCTATATATCTCTTATATATCTCTTATATATCTCTATCTCTTATATATCTCTTATATATCTCTTATATATCTCTATCTCTTATATATCTCTTATATATCTCTAATATATCTCTTATATATCTCCTATATCTCTTATGTATCTCTTATGTATCTCTTATTTATCTCTTATATATCTCTTATATATCTCTTATGTATCTCTTATATATATCTCTTATATATCTCTTATATATCTCTTACATATCTCTTATATATCTCCTATATATCTCTTATATATCTCCTATATCTCTTATGTATCTCTTATATATCTCTTATATATCTCTTATATATCTCTTATATATCTCTTATATATCTCCTATATATCTCCTATATATCTCTTATATATCTCTTATATATCTCTATATCTCTTATATATCTCTATATCTCTTATATATCTCTATATCTCTTATATATCTCTTATATATCTCTTATATATCTCTTATATATCTCTTATGTATCTCTTATATATATCTCTTATATATCTCTTACATATCTCTTACATATCTCTTATATATCTCCTATATATCTCTTATATATCTCTTATATATCTCTTATCTCTTATATATCTCCTATATACAGTATCTCTTATATATCTCTTATATATCTCTTATATATCTCCTATATATCTCCTATATATCTCTTATATATCTCTTATATATCTCTATATCTCTTATATATCTCTATATCTCTTATATATCTCTATATCTCTTATATATCTCTTATATATCTCTTATATATCTCTTATATATCTCTTATATATCTCTTATGTATCTCTTATATATATCTCTTATATATCTCTTACATATCTCTTATATATCTCCTATATATCTCTTATATATCTCTTATATATCTCTTATCTCTTATATATCTCCTATATCTCTTATGTATCTCTTATATATCTCTTATATATCTCTTATATATCTCTTATATATCTCTTATATATCTCCTATATATCTCTTATATATCTCTATCTCTTATATATCTCCTATATATCTCTTATATATCTCTTATATATCTCTTATATATCTCTATCTCTTATATATCTCTTATATATCTCTTATATATCTATATCTCTTATATATCTCTTATATATCTCTTATATATCTCTATATCTCTTATATATCTCTTATATATCTCTTATATATCTCCTATATATCTCTTATATATCTCTATATCTCTTATATATCTCTATCTCTTATATATCTCCTATATATCTCTTATATATCTCTTATATATCTCTATCTCTTATATATCTCTTATATATCTCTTATATATCTCTATCTCTTATATATCTCTTATATATCTCTAATATATCTCTTATATATCTCCTATATCTCTTATGTATCTCTTATGTATCTCTTATTTATCTCTTATATATCTCTTATATATCTCTTATGTATCTCTTATATATATCTCTTATATATCTCTTATATATCTCTTACATATCTCTTATATATCTCCTATATATCTCTTATATATCTCCTATATCTCTTATGTATCTCTTATATATCTCTTATATATCTCTTATATATCTCTTATATATCTCTTATATATCTCCTATATATCTCCTATATATCTCTTATATATCTCTTATATATCTCTATATCTCTTATATATCTCTATATCTCTTATATATCTCTATATCTCTTATATATCTCTTATATATCTCTTATATATCTCTTATATATCTCTTATGTATCTCTTATATATATCTCTTATATATCTCTTACATATCTCTTACATATCTCTTATATATCTCCTATATATCTCTTATATATCTCTTATATATCTCTTATCTCTTATATATCTCCTATATACAGTATCTCTTATATATCTCTTATATATCTCTTATATATCTCCTATATATCTCCTATATATCTCTTATATATCTCTTATATATCTCTATATCTCTTATATATCTCTATATCTCTTATATATCTCTATATCTCTTATATATCTCTTATATATCTCTTATATATCTCTTATATATCTCTTATATATCTCTTATGTATCTCTTATATATATCTCTTATATATCTCTTACATATCTCTTATATATCTCCTATATATCTCTTATATATCTCTTATATATCTCTTATCTCTTATATATCTCCTATATCTCTTATGTATCTCTTATATATCTCTTATATATCTCTTATATATCTCTTATATATCTCTTATATATCTCCTATATATCTCTTATATATCTCTATCTCTTATATATCTCCTATATATCTCTTATATATCTCTTATATATCTCTTATATATCTCTTATATATCTCTATCTCTTATATATCTCTTATATATCTCTTATATATCTCTATCTCTTATATATCTCTTATATATCTCTTATATATCTCTTATATATCTCCTATATCTCTTATGTATCTCTTATGTATCTCTTATGTATCTCTTATATATCTCTTATATATCTCTTATATATCTCTTATATATATCTCTTATGTATCTCTTATATATATCTCTTATATATCTCTTATATATCTCTTACATATCTCTTACATATCTCTTATATATCTCCTATATATCTCTTATATATCTCCTATATCTCTTATGTATCTCTTATATTTCTCTTATATATCTCTTATATATCTCTTATATATCTCTTATATATCTCTTATATATCTCCTATATATCTCCTATATATCTCTTATATATCTCTATATCTCTTATATATCTCTATATCTCTTATATATCTCCTATATATCTCTTGTATATCTCTTATATATCTCTATCTCTTATATATATCTTATATATCTCTTAAATATCTCTTATATATCTCTATCTCTTATATATCTCTTATATATCTCTTATATATCTCTTATATATCTCCTATATCTCTTATGTATCTCTTATGTATCTCATATATATCTCTTATATATCTCTAATATATCTCTTATATATCTCTTATCTCTTATATATCTCTTATGTATCTCTTATATATCTCTTATATATCTCTTATATATCTCCTATATCTCTTATATATCTCTTATCGCTTATATATCTCTTATATATCTCTTATGTATCTCTTATATATCTCTTATATATCTCTTATATATCTCTTATATATCTCTTATATATCTCTTATATATCTCTTATCGCTTATATATCTCTTATATGTCTCTTATATATCTCTTATGTATCTCTTATATATCTCTTATATATCTCTTATATATCTCTTATCTCTTATCTCTTATATATCTCTTATATATCTCTTATATATCTCTTATATATCTCTTATATATCTCTTATCTCTTATATATCTCTTATATATCTCCTATATCTCTTATGTATCTCTTATATATCTCTTATATATCTCTATATCTCTTATATATCTCTATATCTCTTATATATCTCTTATATATCTCTTATATATCTCTTATATATCTCTTATATATCTCTTATCTCTTATCTCTTATATATCTCTTATATATCTCCTATATCTCTTATATATCTCTTATATATCTCTATATCTCTTATATATCTCTTATATATCTCTTATATATCTCCTATATATCTCTTATATATCTCTTATATATCTCTATATCTCTTATATATCTCTATCTCTTATATATCTCCTATATATCTCTTATATATCTCTTATATATCTCTATCTCTTATATATCTCTTATATATCTCTTATATATCTCTATCTCTTATATATCTCTTATATATCTCTAATATATCTCTTATATATCTCCTATATCTCTTATGTATCTCTTATGTATCTCTTATGTATCTCTTATATATCTCTTATATATCTCTTATGTATCTCTTATATATATCTCTTATATATCTCTTATATATCTCTTACATATCTCTTATATATCTCCTATATATCTCTTATATATCTCCTATATATCTTATGTATCTCTTATATATCTCTTATATATCTCTTATATATCTCTTATATATCTCTTATATATCTCCTATATATCTCCTATATATCTCTTATATATCTCTTATATATCTCTATATCTCTTATATATCTCTATATCTCTTATATATCTCTATATCTCTTATATATCTCTTATATATCTCTTATATATCTCTTATATATCTCTTATGTATCTCTTATATATATCTCTTATATATCTCTTACATATCTCTTACATATCTCTTATATATCTCCTATATATCTCTTATATATCTCTTATATATCTCTTATCTCTTATATATCTCCTATATACAGTATCTCTTATATATCTCTTATATATCTCCTATATATCTCCTATATATCTCTTATATATCTCTTATATATCTCTATATCTCTTATATATCTCTATATCTCTTATATATCTCTATATCTCTTATATATCTCTTATATATCTCTTATATATCTCTTATATATCTCTTATATATCTCTTATGTATCTCTTATATATATCTCTTATATATCTCTTACATATCTCTTATATATCTCCTATATATCTCTTATATATCTCTTATATATCTCTTATCTCTTATATATCTCCTATATCTCTTATGTATCTCTTATATATCTCTTATATATCTCTTATATATCTCTTATATATCTCTTATATATCTCCTATATATCTCTTATATATCTCTATCTCTTATATATCTCTATCTCTTATATATCTCTTATATATCTCTTATATATCTCTATCTCTTATATATCTCTTATATATCTCTTATATATCTCTTATATATCTCCTATATCTCTTATGTATCTCTTATGTATCTCTTATGTATCTCTTATATATCTCTTATATATCTCTTATATATCTCTTATATATATATCTCTTATGTATCTCTTATATATATCTCTTATATATCTCTTACATATCTCTTACATATCTCTTATATATCTCCTATATATCTCTTATATATCTCCTATATCTCTTATGTATCTCTTATATTTCTCTTATATATCTCTTATATATCTCTTATATATCTCTTATATATCTCTTATATATCTCTTATATATCTCCTATATATCTCCTATATATCTCTTATATATCTCTATATCTCTTATATATCTCTATATCTCTTATATATCTCCTATATATCTCTTGTATATCTCTTATATATCTCTATCTCTTATATATCTCTTATATATCTCTTAAATATCTCTTATATATCTCTATCTCTTATATATCTCTTATATATCTCTTATATATCTCCTATATCTCTTATGTATCTCTTATGTATCTCATATATATCTCTTATATATCTCTAATATATCTCTTATATATCTCTTATCTCTTATATATCTCTTATGTATCTCTTATATATCTCTTATATATCTCTTATATATCTCCTATATCTCTTATATATCTCTTATCGCTTATATATCTCTTATATATATCTTATATATATCTTATGTATCTCTTATATATCTCTTATATATCTCTTATATATCTCTTATATATCTCTTATATATCTCTTATATATCTCTTATCGCTTATATATCTCTTATATGTCTCTTATATATCTCTTATGTATCTCTTATGTATCTCTTATGTATCTCTTATGTATCTCTTATGTGTCTCTTATATATCTCTTATATATCTCTTATATATCTCTTATGTATCTCTTATATATATCTCTTACATATCTCTTATATATCTCCTATATATCTCTTATATATCTCTTATATATCTCTTATCTCTTATATATCTCCTATATCTCTTATGTATCTCTTATATATCTCTTATATATCTCTTATATATCTCTTATATATCTCTTATATATCTCTATCTCTTATATATCTCTTATATATCTCTTATATATCTCTATCTCTTATATATCTCTTATATATCTCCTATATCTCTTATGTATCTCTTATGTATCTCTTATGTATCTCTTATATATCTCTTATATATCTCTTATATATATCTTATGTATCTCATATATTTCTCTTATATATCTCCTATATATCTCTTATATATCTCCTATATCTCTTATGTATCTCTTATATATCTCTTATATATCTCTTATATATCTCTTATATATCTCCTATATATCTCTATCTCTTATATATCTCTTATATATCTCTTATATATCTCTATCTCTTATATATCTCTTATGTATCTCCTATATCTCTTATGTATCTCTTATGTATCTCTTATGTATCTCTTATATATCTCTTATATATCTCTTATATATATCTTATGTATCTCATATATATCTCTTATATATCTCCTATATATCTCTTATATATCTCCTATATCTCTTATGTATCTCTTATATATCTCTTATATATCTCTTATATATCTCCTATATATCTCCTATATATCTCTTATAGATCTCTTATATATCTCTATATCTCTTATATATCTCTATATCTCTTATATATCTCTATATCTCTTATATATCTCTTATATATCTCTTATATATCTCTTATCTCCTATATATCTCTAATATATCTCTTATATATCTCTTATATATCTCCTATATCTCTTATGTATCTCTTATATATCTCTTATATATCTCTTATATATATCTTATGTATCTCATATATATCTCTTATATATCTCCTATATATCTCTTATATATCTCCTATATCTCTTATGTATCTCTTATATATCTCTTATATATCTCTTATATATCTCCTATATATCTCCTATATATCTCTTATAGATCTCTTATATATCTCTATATCTCTTATATATCTCTATATCTCTTATATATCTCTATATCTCTTATATATCTCTTATATATCTCTTATATATCTCTTATCTCCTATATATCTCTAATATATATCTCTTATATATCTCTATATCTCTTATATATCTCTTATATATCTCTTATATATCTCTTATCTCTTATATATCTCCTATATCTCTTATGTATCTCTTATATATCTCATATATCTCTTATATATCTCTTATATATCTCTTATATATCTCCTATATATCTCTTATATATCTCTTATATATCTCTATATCTCTTATATATCTATATCTCTTATATATCTCCTATATATCTCTTATATATCTCTTATATATCTCTATCTCTTATATATCTCTTATATATCTCTTATATATCTCTATCTCTTATATATCTCTTATATATCTCTAATATATCTCTTATATATCTCCTATATCTCTTATGTATCTCTTATGTATCTCTTATGTATCTCTTATATATCTCTTATATATCTCTTATGTATCTCTTATATATATCTCTTATATATCTCTTATATATCTCTTACATATCTCTTATATATCTCCTATATATCTCTTATATATCTCCTATATCTCTTATGTATCTCTTATATATCTCTTATATATCTCTTATATATCTCCTATATATCTCTATCTCTTATATATCTCTTATATATCTCTTATATATCTCTATCTCTTATATATCTCTTATATATCTCCTATATCTCTTATGTATCTCTTATGTATCTCTTATGTATCTCTTATATATCTCTTATATATCTCTTATATATATCTTATGTATCTCATATATATCTCTTATATATCTCCTATATATCTCTTATATATCTCCTATATCTCTTATGTATCTCTTATATATCTCTTATATATCTCTTATATATCTCTTATATATCTCTTATATATCTCCTATATATCTCCTATATATCTCTTATAGATCTCTTATATATTTCTATATCTCTTATATATCTCTATATCTCTTATATATCTCTATATCTCTTATATATCTCTTATATATCTCTTATATATCTCTTATATATCTCTTATGTATCTCTTATATATATCTCTTATATATCTCTATATCTCTTATATATCTCTTATATATCTCTTATATATCTCTTATCTCTTATATATCTCCTATATCTCTTATGTATCTCTTATATATCTCATATATCTCTTATATATCTCTTATATATCTCTTATATATCTCCTATATATCTCTTATATATCTCTTATATATCTCTATATCTCTTATATATCTCTATCTCTTATATATCTCCTATATATCTCTTATATATCTCTTATATATCTCTATCTCTTATATATCTCTTATATATCTCTTATATATCTCTATCTCTTATATATCTCTTATATATCTCTAATATATCTCTTATATATCTCCTATATCGCTTATATATCTCTTATGTATCTCTTATGTATCTCTTATATATCTCTTATATATCTCTTATGTATCTCTTATATATATCTCTTATATATCTCTTATATATCTCTTACATATCTCTTATATATCTCTTATATATCTCTTATATATCTCTATATCTCTTATATATCTCTATCTCTTATATATCTCCTATATATCTCTTATATATCTCTTATATATCTCTATCTCTTATATATCTCTTATATATCTCTTATATATCTCTATCTCTTATATATCTCTTATATATCTCTAATATATCTCTTATATATCTCCTATATCGCTTATATATCTCTTATGTATCTCATATATCTCTTATATATCTCTTATATATCTCTTATATATCTCTTATATATCTCTTATATATCTCTTATCTCCTATATATCTCTTATATATCTCTTATATATCTCTTATATATCTCTTATATATCTCTTATCTCCTATATATCTCTTATATATCTCTTATATATCTCTTATATATCTCTTATATATCTCTTATATATCTCTTATCTCCTATATATCTCTAATATATCTCTTATATATCTCTTATATATCTCCTATATCTCTTATGTATCTCTTATATATAACTTATATATCTCTTATATATCTCTTATATATCTCCTATATATCTTATGTATCTCTTATATATCTCTTATATATCTCTTATATATCTCTTATATATCTCTTATATATCTCTTATATATCTCTTATATATCTCTTATATATCTCTTATATATCTCTTATCTCTTATATATCTCTTATATATCTCCTATATCTCTTATGTATCTCTTATATATCTCTTATATATCTCTTATATATCTCTATATCTCTTATATATCTCTTATATATCTCTTATATATCTCTTATATATCTCTTATATATCTCTTATCGCTTATATATCTCTTATGTATCTCTTATATATCTCTTATATATCTCTTATATATCTCTTATATATCTCTTATATATCTCTTATCTCCTATATATCTCTTATATATCTCTTATATATCTCTTATATATCTCTTATCTCCTATATATCTCTTATATATCTCTTATATATCTCTTATATATCTCTTATATATCTCTTATATATCTCTTATATATCTCTTATATATCTCTTATATATCTCTTATCTCCTATATATCTCTAATATATCTCTTATATATCTCTTATATATCTCCTATATCTCTTATGTATCTCTTATATATATCTTATATATCTCTTATATATCTCTTATATATCTCCTATATATCTTATGTATCTCTTATATATCTCTTATATATCTCTTATATATCTCTTATCTCTTATCTCTTATATATCTCTTATATATCTCTTATATATCTCTTATATATCTCTTATATATCTCTTATATATCTCTTATCTCTTATATATCTCTTATATATCTCCTATATCTCTTATGTATCTCTTATATATCTCTTATATATCTCTATATCTCTTATATATCTCTATATCTCTTATATATCTCTTATATATCTCTTATATATCTCTTATATATCTCTTATATATCTCTTATATATCTCTTATATATCTCTTATATATCTCTTATCTCTTATCTCTTATATATCTCTTATATATCTCCTATATATATCTTATATATCTCTTATATATCTCTTATATATCTCTTATATATCTCCTATATCTCTTATATATCTCTTATATATCTCTTATATATCTCTTATATATCTCTTATCGCTTATATATCTCTTATGTATCTCTTATGTATCTCTTATATATCTCTTATATATCGCTTATATATCTCTTATCGCTTATATATCTCTTATATATCTCTTATATATCTCTTATTTATCTCTTATATATCTCTTATATATCTCCTGTATCTCTTATGTATCTCTTATATATCTCTTATATATCTCTTATATGTCTCTTATATATCTCTTATATATCTCTTATATATATCTTATATATCTCCTGTATCTCTTATGTATCTCTTATGTATCTCTTATATATCTCCTATATATCTCTTATATAGCTCTTATATGACTCTTATATATCTCTTATATATCTCTTATATATCTCCTATATCTCTTATGTATCTCTTATATATCGCTTATATATCTCTTATCGCTTATATATCTCATATATATCTCTTATGTATCTGTTATGTATCTGTTATGTATCTGTTATGTTTCTCTTATGTATCTCTTATGTATCTCTTATGTATCTCTTATATATCTCTTATATATCTCTTATATATCTCTTATATATCTCTTATATATCTCTTATATATCTCTTATATATCTCTTATCGCTTATATATCTCTTATATATCTCTATATCTCTTATATATCTCTATTGTATCTCTTATGTATCTCTTATGTATCTCTTATGTATCTCTTATGTATCTCTTATGTATCTCTTATATATCTCTTATATATCTCTTATATATCTCTTATATATCTCTTATATATCTCTTATATATCTCTTATATATCTCTTATATATCTCTTATCGCTTATATATCTCTTATATATCTCTTATATATCTCTTATATATCTCTATATCTCTTATATATCTCTTATATATCTCCTATATATCTCTTATATATCTCTTATATATCTCTTATATATCTCTTATATATCTCTTATATATCTCTTATATATCTCCTATATCTCTTATGTATCTCTATATCTCTTATATATCTCCTATATATCTCTTATATATCTCTTATATATCTCTTATATATCTCTTATATATCTCTTATATATCTCTTATCGCTTATATATCTCTTATGTATCTCTTATATATCTCTTATATATCTCTTATATATCTCTTATATATCTCTTATCTCCTATATATCTCTTATATATCTCTTATATATATCTTATATATCTCTTATATATCTCTTATCTCCTATATATCTCTTATATATCTCTTATATATCTCTTATATATCTCTTATATATCTCTTATCTCCTATATATTTCTAATATATCTCTTATATATCTCTTATATATCTCCTATATCTCTTATGTATCTCTTATGTATCTCTTATATATCTCTTATATATCTCTTATATATCTCTTATCTCTTATCTCTTATATATCTCTTATATATCTCTTATATATCTCTTATATATCTCTTATCTCTTATATATCTCTTATATATCTCTTATCTCTTATATATCTCTTATATATCTCTATATCTCTTATATATCTCTTATATATCTCTTATATATCTCTTATATATCTCTTATATATCTCTTATATATCTCTTATCTCTTATATATCTCTTATATATCTCCTATATCTCTTATATATCTCTTATATATCTCTATATCTCTTATATATCTCTTATATATCTCTTATATATCTCTTATATATCTCTTATATATCTCTTATATATCTCTTATATATCTCTTATATATCTCTTATCGCTTATATATCTCTTATGTATCTCTTATGTATCTCTTATATATCTCTTATATATCGCTTATATATCTCTTATATATCGCTTATATATCTCTTATCGCTTATATATCTCTTATATATCTCTTATATATCTCTTATATATCTATTATATATCTCTTATATATATCTCTTATATATCTCTTATATATCTCTTGTCTCTTATATATATCTTATATATCTCCTATATCTCTTATGTATCTCTTATATATCTCTTATATATCTCTTATATATCTCTTATATATCTCTTATATATCTCTTATATATCTCTTATATATCTCTTATATATCTCTTATCTCTTATATATCTCTTATATATCTCTTATCTCTTATCTCTTATATATCTCTTATATATCTCTTATATATCTCTATCTCTTATATATCTCTTATATATCTCTTATATATCTCTTATATATATCTTATATATCTCTTATATATCTCTTATCGCTTATATATCTCTTATGTATCTCTTATGTATCTCTTATATATCTCTTATATATCTCTTATATATCTCTTATCGCTTATATATCTCTTATATATCTCTTATATATCTCTTATATATATCTTATATATCTCTTATCTCTTATATATCTCTTATATATCTCCTATATCTCTTATGTATCTCTTATATATCTCTATATCTCTTATATATCTCTATATCTCTTATATATCTCTTATATATCTCTTATATATCTCTTATATATCTCTTATATATCTCTTATCTCTTATCTCTTATCTCTTATATATCTCTTATATATCTCCTATATCTCTTATATATCTCTTATATATCTCTATATCTCTTATATATCTCTTATATATCTCTTATATATCTCTTATATATCTCTTATCGCTTATGTATCTCTTATGTATCTCTTATGTATCTCTTATATATCTCTTATATATCTCTTATATATCTCTTATATATCGCTTATATATCGCTTATATATCTCTTATCGCTTATATATCTCTTATATATCTCTTATATATCTCTTATATATATCTTATATATCTCTTATCTCTTATATATCTCTTATATATCTCCTATATCTCTTATGTATCTCTTATATATCTCTATATCTCTTATATATCTCTTATGTATCTCTTATATATCTCTTATATATCTCTTATATATCTCTTATATATCTCTTATATATCTCTTATCTCTTATCTCTTATCTCTTATATATCTCTTATATATCTCCTATATCTCTTATATATCTCTTATATATCTCTATATCTCTTATATATCTCTTATATATCTCTTATATATCTCTTATATATCTCTTATCGCTTATATATCTCTTATATATCTCTTATGTATCTCTTATATATCTCTTATATATCTCTTATATATCTCTTATATATCTCTTATGTATCTCTTATATATATCTCTTATATATCTCTTACATATCTCTTATATATCTCCTATATATCTCTTATATATCTCTTATATATCTCTTATATATCTCTTATATATCTCTTATATATCTCTTATCTCTTATATATCTCTTATATATCTCTTATATATCTCTTATATATCTCTTATATATCTCTTATATATCTCTTATCTCTTATATATCTCTTATATATCTCTATATCTCTTATATATCTCTTATGTATCTCTTATGTATCTCTTATGTATCTCTTATGTATCTCTTATGTATCTCTTATATATCTCTTATATATCTCTTATGTATCTCTTATGTATCTCTTATATATCTCTTATGTATCTCTTATGTATCTCTTATATATCTCTTATATATCTCTTATATATCTCTTATCTCTTATCTCTTATATATCTCTTATATATCTCTTATATATCTCTTATATATCTCTTATATATCTCTTATATATCTCTTATATATCTCTTATATATCTCTTATATATCTCTTATCTCTTATATATCTCTTATCTCTTATATATCTCTTATGTATCTCTTATGTATCTCTTATGTATCTCTTATATATCTCTTATATATCTCTTATGTATCTCTTATGTATCTCTTATGTATCTCTTATATATCTCTTATATATCTCTTATATATCTCTTATATATCTCTTATGTATCTCTTATGTATCTCTTATGTGTCTCTTATATATCTCTTATATATCTCTTATATATCTCCTATATCTCATGTATCTCTTATGTATCTCTTATATATCTCTTATGTATCTCTTATGTATCTCTTATATATCTCTTATATATCTCTTATATATCTCCTATATCTCATGTATCTCTTATGTATCTCTTATGTATCTCTTATGTATCTCTATATCTCTTATATATCTCCTATATATCTCTTATATATCTCTTATATATCTCTTATATATCTCTTATCGCTTATATATCTCTTATATATCTCTTATATATCTCTTATCTCCTATCTCCTATATATCTCCTATATATCTCTTATATATCTCTTATATATCTCTTATATATCTCTTATATATCTCTTATCTCCTATATATCTCTTATATATCTCTTATATATCTCTTATATATCTCTTATATATCTCTTATATATCTCTTATATATCTCTTATATATCTCTTATCTCCTATATATCTCTAATATATCTCTTATATATCTCTTATATATCTCCTATATCTCTTATGTATCTCTTATATATATCTTATATATCTCTTATATATCTCTTATATATCTCCTATATATCTTATGTATCTCTTATATATCTCTTATATATCTCTTATATATCTCTTATCTCTTATCTCTTATATATCTCTTATATATCTCTTATATATCTCTTATATATCTCTTATATATCTCTTATCTCTTATATATCTCTTATATATCTCCTATATCTCTTATGTATCTCTTATATATCTCTTATATATCTCTATATCTCTTATATATCTCTATATCTCTTATATATTTCTTATATATCTCTTATATATCTCTTATATATCTCTTATATATCTCTTATCTCTTATCTCTTATATATCTCTTATATATCTCCTATATCTCTTATATATCTCTTATATATCTCTATATCTCTTATATATCTCTTATATATCTCTTATATATCTCCTATATATCTCTTATATATCTCTTATATATCTCTATATCTCTTATATATCTCTATCTCTTATATATCTCCTATATATCTCTTATATATCTCTTATATATCTCTATCTCTTATATATCTCTTATATATCTCTTATATATCTCTATCTCTTATATATCTCTTATATATCTCTAATATATCTCTTATATATCTCCTATATCTCTTATGTATCTCTTATGTATCTCTTATGTATCTCTTATATATCTCTTATATATCTCTTATGTATCTCTTATATATATCTCTTATATATCTCTTATATATCTCTTACATATCTCTTATATATCTCCTATATATCTCTTATATATCTCCTATATCTCTTATGTATCTCTTATATATCTCTTATATATCTCTTATATATCTCTTATATATCTCTTATATATCTCCTATATATCTCCTATATATCTCTTATATATCTCTTATATATCTCTATATCTCTTATATATCTCTATATCTCTTATATATCTCTATATCTCTTATATATCTCTTATATATCTCTTATATATCTCTTATATATCTCTTATGTATCTCTTATATATATCTCTTATATATCTCTTATATATCTCTTATCTCTTATATATCTCCTATATACAGTATCTCTTATATATCTCTTATATATCTCTTATATATCTCCTATATATCTCCTATATATCTCTTATATATCTCTTATATATCTCTATATCTCTTATATATCTCTATATCTCTTATATATCTCTATATCTCTTATATATCTCTTATATATCTCTTATATATCTCTTATATATCTCTTATATATCTCTTATGTATCTCTTATATATATCTCTTATATATCTCTTACATATCTCTTATATATCTCCTATATATCTCTTATATATCTCTTATATATCTCTTATCTCTTATATATCTCCTATATCTCTTATGTATCTCTTATATATCTCTTATATATCTCTTATATATCTCTTATATATCTCTTATATATCTCCTATATATCTCTTATATATCTCTATCTCTTATATATCTCCTATATATCTCTTATATATCTCTTATATATCTCTTATATATCTCTTATATATCTCTATCTCTTATATATCTCTTATATATCTCTTATATATCTCTATCTCTTATATATCTCTTATATATCTCTTATATATCTCCTATATCTCTTATGTATCTCTTATGTATCTCTTATGTATCTCTTATATATCTCTTATATATCTCTTATATATCTCTTATATATATCTCTTATGTATCTCTTATATATATCTCTTATATATCTCTTATATATCTCTTACATATCTCTTACATATCTCTTATATTTCTCTTATATATCTCTTATATATCTCTTATATATCTCTTATATATCTCTTATATATCTCCTATATATCTCCTATATATCTCTTATATATCTCTATATCTCTTATATATCTCTATATCTCTTATATATCTCCTATATATCTCTTGTATATCTCTTATATATCTCTATCTCTTATATATATCTTATATATCTCTTAAATATCTCTTATATATCTCTATCTCTTATATATCTCTTATATATCTCTTATATATCTCTTATATATCTCCTATATCTCTTATGTATCTCTTATGTATCTCATATATATCTCTTATATATCTCTAATATATCTCTTATATATCTCTTATCTCTTATATATCTCTTATGTATCTCTTATATATCTCTTATATATCTCTTATATATCTCCTATATCTCTTATATATCTCTTATCGCTTATATATCTCTTATATATCTCTTATGTATCTCTTATATATCTCTTATATATCTCTTATATATCTCTTATATATCTCTTATATATCTCTTATATATCTCTTATCGCTTATATATCTCTTATATGTCTCTTATATATCTCTTATGTATCTCTTATATATCTCTTATATATCTCTTATATATCTCTTATGTATCTCTTATATATATCTCTTACATATCTCTTATATATCTCCTATATATCTCTTATATATCTCTTATATATCTCTTATCTCTTATATATCTCCTATATCTCTTATGTATCTCTTATATATCTCTTATATATCTCTTATATATCTCTTATATATCTCTTATATATCTCTTATATATCTCTTATATATCTCTATCTCTTATATATCTCTTATATATCTCTTATATATCTCTATCTCTTATATATCTCTTATATATCTCCTATATCTCTTATGTATCTCTTATGTATCTCTTATGTATCTCTTATATATCTCTTATATATCTCTTATATATATCTTATGTATCTCATATATATCTCTTATATATCTCCTATATATCTCTTATATATCTCCTATATCTCTTATGTATCTCTTATATATCTCTTATATATCTCTTATATATCTCTTATATATCTCCTATATATCTCTATCTCTTATATATCTCTTATATATCTCTTATATATCTCTATCTCTTATATATCTCTTATATATCTCCTATATCTCTTATGTATCTCTTATGTATCTCTTATGTATCTCTTATATATCTCTTATATATCTCTTATATATATCTTATGTATCTCATATATATCTCTTATATATCTCCTATATATCTCTTATATATCTCCTATATCTCTTATGTATCTCTTATATATCTCTTATATATCTCTTATATATCTCTTATATATCTCCTATATATCTCCTATATATCTCTTATAGATCTCTTATATATCTCTATATCTCTTATATATCTCTATATCTCTTATATATCTCTATATCTCTTATATATCTCTTATATATCTCTTATATATCTCTTATATATCTCTTATGTATCTCTTATATATATCTCTTATATATCTCTATATCTCTTATATATCTCTTATATATCTCTTATATATCTCTTATCTCTTATATATCTCTTATGTATCTCTTATATATCTCATATATCTCTTATATATCTCTTATATATCTCTTATATATCTCCTATATATCTCTTATATATCTCTTATATATCTCTATATCTCTTATATATCTCTTATATATCTCCTATATATCTCTTATATATCTCTTATATATCTCTATCTCTTATATATCTCTTATATATCTCTTATATATCTCTATCTCTTATATATCTCTTATATATCTCTAATATATCTCTTATATATCTCCTATATCTCTTATGTATCTCTTATGTATCTCTTATGTATCTCTTATATATCTCTTATATATCTCTTATGTATCTCTTATATATATCTCTTATATATCTCTTATATATCTCTTACATATCTCTTATATATCTCCTATATATCTCTTATATATCTCCTATATCTCTTATGTATCTCTTATATATCTCTTATATATCTCTTATATATCTCTTATATATCTCCTATATATCTCTATCTCTTATATATCTCTTATATATCTCTTATATATCTCTATCTCTTATATATCTCTTATATATCTCCTATATCTCTTATGTATCTCTTATGTATCTCTTATGTATCTCTTATATATCTCTTATATATCTCTTATATATATCTTATGTATCTCATATATATCTCTTATATATCTCCTATATATCTCTTATATATCTCCTATATCTCTTATGTATCTCTTATATATCTCTTATATATCTCTTATATATCTCTTATATATCTCCTATATATCTCCTATATATCTCTTATAGATCTCTTATATATTTCTATATCTCTTATATATCTCTATATCTCTTATATATCTCTATATCTCTTATATATCTCTTATATATCTCTTATATATCTCTTATATATCTCTTATGTATCTCTTATATATATCTCTTATATATCTCTATATCTCTTATATATCTCTTATATATCTCTTATATATCTCTTATCTCTTATATATCTCCTATATCTCTTATGTATCTCTTATATATCTCATATATCTCTTATATATCTCTTATATATCTCTTATATATCTCCTATATATCTCTTATATATCTCTTATATATCTCTATATCTCTTATATATCTCTATCTCTTATATATCTCCTATATATCTCTTATATATCTCTTATATATCTCTATCTCTTATATATCTCTTATATATCTCTTATATATCTCTATCTCTTATATATCTCTTATATATCTCTAATATATCTCTTATATATCTCCTATATCGCTTATATATCTCTTATGTATCTCTTATGTATCTCTTATATATCTCTTATATATCTCTTATGTATCTCTTATATATATCTCTTATATATCTCTTATATATCTCTTACATATCTCTTATATATCTCTTATATATCTCTTATATATCTCTATATCTCTTATATATCTCTATCTCTTATATATCTCCTATATATCTCTTATATATCTCTTATATATCTCTATCTCTTATATATCTCTTATATATCTCTTATATATCTCTATCTCTTATATATCTCTTATATATCTCTAATATATCTCTTATATATCTCCTATATCGCTTATATATCTCTTATGTATCTCATATATCTCTTATATATCTCTTATATATCTCTTATATATCTCTTATATATCTCTTATATATCTCTTATCTCCTATATATCTCTTATATATCTCTTATATATCTCTTATATATCTCTTATATATCTCTTATCTCCTATATATCTCTTATATATCTCTTATATATCTCTTATATATCTCTTATATATCTCTTATCTCCTATATATCTCTAATATATCTCTTATATATCTCTTATATATCTCCTATATCTCTTATGTATCTCTTATATATATCTTATATATCTCTTATATATCTCTTATATATCTCCTATATATCTTATGTATCTCTTATATATCTCTTATATATCTCTTATATATCTCTTATATATCTCTTATATATCTCTTATATATCTCTTATATATCTCTTATCTCTTATATATCTCTTATATATCTCCTATATCTCTTATGTATCTCTTATATATCTCTTATATATCTCTATATCTCTTATATATCTCTATATCTCTTATATATCTCTTATATATCTCTTATATATCTCTTATATATCTCTTATATATCTCTTATCGCTTATATATCTCTTATGTATCTCTTATATATCTCTTATATATCTCTTATATATCTCTTATATATCTCTTATATATCTCTTATCTCCTATATATCTCTTATATATCTCTTATATATCTCTTATATATCTCTTATCTCCTATATATCTCTTATATATCTCTTATATATCTCTTATATATCTCTTATATATCTCTTATATATCTCTTATATATCTCTTATATATCTCTTATATATCTCTTATCTCCTATATATCTCTAATATATCTCTTATATATCTCTTATATATCTCCTATATCTCTTATGTATCTCTTATATATATCTTATATATCTCTTATATATCTCTTATATATCTCCTATATATCTTATGTATCTCTTATATATCTCTTATATATCTCTTATATATCTCTTATCTCTTATCTCTTATATATCTCTTATATATCTCTTATATATCTCTTATATATCTCTTATATATCTCTTATATATCTCTTATCTCTTATATATCTCTTATATATCTCCTATATCTCTTATGTATCTCTTATATATCTCTTATATATCTCTATATCTCTTATATATCTCTATATCTCTTATATATCTCTTATATATCTCTTATATATCTCTTATATATCTCTTATATATCTCTTATATATCTCTTATATATCTCTTATATATCTCTTATATATCTCTTATCTCTTATCTCTTATATATCTCTTATATATCTCCTATATATCTCTTATATATCTCTTATATATCTCTTATATATCTCTTATATATCTCCTATATCTCTTATATATCTCTTATATATCTCTTATATATCTCTTATATATCTCTTATATATCTCTTATCGCTTATATATCTCTTATGTATCTCTTATGTATCTCTTATATATCTCTTATATATCGCTTATATATCTCTTATCGCTTATATATCTCTTATATATCTCTTATATATCTCTTATTTATCTCTTATATATCTCTTATATATCTCCTGTATCTCTTATGTATCTCTTATGTATCTCTTATGTATCTCTTATATATCTCTTATATATCTCTTATATGTCTCTTATATATCTCTTATATATCTCTTATATATATCTTATATATCTCCTGTATCTCTTATGTATCTCTTATGTATCTCTTATATATCTCCTATATATCTCTTATATAGCTCTTATATGACTCTTATATATCTCTTATATATCTCTTATATATCTCCTATATCTCTTATGTATCTCTTATATATCGCTTATATATCTCTTATCGCTTATATATCTCATATATATCTCTTATGTATCTCTTATGTATCTGTTATGTATCTGTTATGTATCTCTTATGTATCTCTTATGTATCTCTTATGTATCTCTTATATATCTCTTATATATCTCTTATATATCTCTTATATATCTCTTATATATCTCTTATATATCTCTTATATATCTCTTATCGCTTATATATCTCTTATATATCTCTATATCTCTTATATATCTCTATTGTATCTCTTATGTATCTCTTATGTATCTCTTATGTATCTCTTATGTATCTCTTATGTATCTCTTATATATCTCTTATATATCTCTTATATATCTCTTATATATCTCTTATATATCTCTTATATATCTCTTATATATCTCTTATATATCTCTTATATATCTCTTATCGCTTATATATCTCTTATATATCTCTTATATATCTCTTATATATCTCTATATCTCTTATATATCTCTTATATATCTCCTATATATCTCTTATATATCTCTTATATATCTCTTATATATCTCTTATATATCTCTTATATATCTTTTATATATCTCCTATATCTCTTATGTATCTCTATATCTCTTATATATCTCCTATATATCTCTTATATATCTCTTATATATCTCTTATATATCTCTTATATATCTCTTATATATCTCTTATCGCTTATATATCTCTTATGTATCTCTTATATATCTCTTATATATCTCTTATATATCTCTTATATATCTCTTATCTCCTATATATCTCTTATATATCTCTTATATATATCTTATATATCTCTTATATATCTCTTATCTCCTATATATCTCTTATATATCTCTTATATATCTCTTATATATCTCTTATATATCTCTTATCTCCTATATATCTCTAATATATCTCTTATATATCTCTTATATATCTCCTATATCTCTTATGTATCTCTTATGTATCTCTTATATATCTCTTATATATCTCTTATATATCTCTTATCTCTTATCTCTTATATATCTCTTATATATCTCTTATATATCTCTTATATATCTCTTATATATCTCTTATCTCTTATATATCTCTTATATATCTCTTATCTCTTATATATCTCTTATATATCTCCTATATCTCTTATGTATCTCTTATATATCTCTTATATATCTCTTATATATCTCTATATCTCTTATATATCTCTTATATATCTCTTATATATCTCTTATATATCTCTTATATATCTCTTATATATCTCTTATCTCTTATATATCTCTTATATATCTCCTATATCTCTTATATATCTCTTATATATCTCTATATCTCTTATATATCTCTTATATATCTCTTATATATCTCTTATATATCTCTTATATATCTCTTATATATCTCTTATCGCTTATATATCTCTTATGTATCTCTTATGTATCTCTTATGTATCTCTTATATATCTCTTATATATCGCTTATATATCTCTTATATATCGCTTATATATCTCTTATCGCTTATATATCTCTTATATATCTCTTATATATCTCTTATATATCTATTATATATCTCTTATATATATCTCTTATATATCTCTTATATATCTCTTGTCTCTTATATATATCTTATATATCTCCTATATCTCTTATGTATCTCTTATATATCTCTTATATATCTCTTATATATCTCTTATATATCTCTTATATATCTCTTATATATCTCTTATATATCTCTTATCTCTTATATATCTCTTATATATCTCTTATATATCTCTTATATATATCTTATATATCTCTTATATATCTCTTATCGCTTATATATCTCTTATGTATCTCTTATGTATCTCTTATATATCTCTTATATATCTCTTATATATCTCTTATCGCTTATATATCTCTTATATATCTCTTATATATCTCTTATATATATCTTATATATCTCTTATCTCTTATATATCTCTTATATATCTCCTATATCTCTTATGTATCTCTTATATATCTCTATATCTCTTATATATCTCTATATCTCTTATATATCTCTTATATATCTCTTATATATCTCTTATATATCTCTTATATATCTCTTATCTCTTATCTCTTATCTCTTATATATCTCTTATATATCTCCTATATCTCTTATATATCTCTTATATATCTCTATATCTCTTATATATCTCTTATATATCTCTTATATATCTCTTATATATCTCTTATCGCTTATGTATCTCTTATGTATCTCTTATGTATCTCTTATATATCTCTTATATATCTCTTATATATCTCTTATATATCGCTTATATATCGCTTATATATCTCTTATCGCTTATATATCTCTTATATATCTCTTATATATCTCTTATATATATCTTATATATCTCTTATCTCTTATATATCTCTTATATATCTCCTATATCTCTTATGTATCTCTTATATATCTCTATATCTCTTATATATCTCTTATGTATCTCTTATATATCTCTTATATATCTCTTATATATCTCTTATATATCTCTTATATATCTCTTATCTCTTATCTCTTATATATCTCTTATATATCTCCTATATCTCTTATATATCTCTTATATATCTCTATATCTCTTATATATCTCTTATATATCTCTTATATATCTCTTATCGCTTATATATCTCTTATATATCTCTTATGTATCTCTTATATATCTCTTATATATCTCTTATATATCTCTTATATATCTCTTATGTATCTCTTATATATATCTCTTATATATCTCTTACATATCTCTTATATATCTCCTATATATCTCTTATATATCTCTTATATATCTCTTATATATCTCTTATATATCTCTTATATATCTCTTATATATCTCTTATCTCTTATATATCTCTTATATATCTCTTATATATCTCTTATATATCTCTTATATATCTCTTATATATCTCTTATATATCTCTTATCTCTTATATATCTCTTATATATCTCTATATCTCTTATATATCTCTTATGTATCTCTTATGTATCTCTTATGTATCTCTTATGTATCTCTTATGTATCTCTTATGTATCTCTTATGTATCTCTTATATATCTCTTATATATCTCTTATGTATCTCTTATGTATCTCTTATATATCTCTTATGTATCTCTTATGTATCTCTTATGTATCTCTTATATATCTCTTATATATCTCTTATATATCTCTTATCTCTTATCTCTTATATATCTCTTATATATCTCTTATATATCTCTTATATATCTCTTATATATCTCTTATATATCTCTTATATATCTCTTATATATCTCTTATCTCTTATATATCTCTTATCTCTTATATATCTCTTATGTATCTCTTATGTATCTCTTATGTATCTCTTATGTATCTCTTATATATCTCTTATATATCTCTTATGTATCTCTTATGTATCTCTTATGTATCTCTTATATATCTCTTATATATCTCTTATATATCTCTTATATATCTCTTATGTATCTCTTATGTATCTCTTATGTGTCTCTTATATATCTCTTATATATCTCTTATATATCTCCTATATCTCATGTATCTCTTATGTATCTCTTATGTATCTCTTATATATCTCTTATGTATCTCTTATGTATCTCTTATATATCTCTTATATATCTCTTATATATCTCCTATATCTCATGTATCTCTTATGTATCTCTTATGTATCTCTTATGTATCTCTATATCTCTTATATATCTCTTATATATCTCTTATATATCTCTTATATATCTCTTATCGCTTATATATCTCTTATATATCTCTTATATATCTCTTATATATCTCTTATCTCCTATCTCCTATATATCTCCTATATATCTCTTATATATCTCTTATATATCTCTTATATATCTCTTATATATCTCTTATCTCCTATATATCTCTTATATATCTCTTATATATCTCTTATATATCTCTTATATATCTCTTATATATCTCTTATATATCTCTTATATATCTCTTATCTCCTATATATCTCTAATATATCTCTTATATATCTCCTATATCTCTTATGTATCTCTTATATATATCTTATATATCTCTTATATATCTCTTATATATCTCCTATATATCTTATGTATCTCTTATATATCTCTTATATATCTCTTATATATCTCTTATCTCTTATCTCTTATATATCTCTTATATATCTCTTATATATCTCTTATATATCTCTTATATATCTCTTATCTCTTATATATCTCTTATATATCTCCTATATCTCTTATGTATCTCTTATATATCTCTTATATATCTCTATATCTCTTATATATCTCTATATCTCTTATATATCTCTTATATATCTCTTATATATCTCTTATATATCTCTTATATATCTCTTATCTCTTATCTCTTATATATCTCTTATATATCTCCTATATCTCTTATATATCTCTTATATATCTCTATATCTCTTATATATCTCTTATATATCTCTTATATATCTCCTATATATCTCTTATATATCTCTTATATATCTCTATATCTCTTATATATCTCTATCTCTTATATATCTCCTATATATCTCTTATATATCTCTTATATATCTCTATCTCTTATATATCTCTTATATATCTCTTATATATCTCTATCTCTTATATATCTCTTATATATCTCTAATATATCTCTTATATATCTCCTATATCTCTTATGTATCTCTTATGTATCTCTTATGTATCTCTTATATATCTCTTATATATCTCTTATGTATCTCTTATATATATCTCTTATATATCTCTTATATATCTCTTACATATCTCTTATATATCTCCTATATATCTCTTATATATCTCCTATATCTCTTATGTATCTCTTATATATCTCTTATATATCTCTTATATATCTCTTATATATCTCTTATATATCTCCTATATATCTCCTATATATCTCTTATATATCTCTTATATATCTCTATATCTCTTATATATCTCTATATCTCTTATATATCTTTATATCTCTTATATATCTCTTATATATCTCTTATATATCTCTTATATATCTCTTATGTATCTCTTATATATATCTCTTATATATCTCTTACATATCTCTTACATATCTCTTATATATCTCCTATATATCTCTTATATATCTCTTATATATCTCTTATCTCTTATATATCTCCTATATACAGTATCTCTTATATATCTCTTATATATCTCTTATATATCTCCTATATATCTCCTATATATCTCTTATATATCTCTTATATATCTCTATATCTCTTATATATCTCTATATCTCTTATATATCTCTATATCTCTTATATATCTCTTATATATCTCTTATATATCTCTTATATATCTCTTATATATCTCTTATGTATCTCTTATATATATCTCTTATATATCTCTTACATATCTCTTATATATCTCCTATATATCTCTTATATATCTCTTATATATCTCTTATCTCTTATATATCTCCTATATCTCTTATGTATCTCTTATATATCTCTTATATATCTCTTATATATCTCTTATATATCTCTTATATATCTCCTATATATCTCTTATATATCTCTATCTCTTATATATCTCCTATATATCTCTTATATATCTCTTATATATCTCTTATATATCTCTTATATATCTCTATCTCTTATATATCTCTTATATATCTCTTATATATCTCTATCTCTTATATATCTCTTATATATCTCTTATATATCTCTTATATATCTCCTATATCTCTTATGTATCTCTTATGTATCTCTTATGTATCTCCTATATATCTCTTATATATCTCCTATATCTCTTATGTATCTCTTATATTTCTCTTATATATCTCTTATGTATCTCTTATGTATCTCATATATATCTCTTATATATCTCTAATATATCTCTTATATATCTCTTATCTCTTATATATCTCTTATGTATCTCTTATGTATCTCTTATGTATCTCATATATATCTCTTATATATCTCTAATATATCTCTTATATATCTCTTATCTCTTATATATCTCTTATGTATCTCTTATATATCTCTTATATATCTCTTATATATCTCCTATATCTCTTATATATCTCTTATCGCTTATATATCTCTTATATATCTCTTATGTATCTCTTATATATCTCTTATATATCTCTTATATATCTCTTATATATCTCTTATATATCTCTTATATATCTCTTATCGCTTATATATCTCTTATATGTCTCTTATATATCTCTTATGTATCTCTTATATATCTCTTATATATCTCTTATATATCTCTTATGTATCTCTTATATATATATCTCTTACATATCTCTTATATATCTCCTATATATCTCTTATATATCTCTTATATATCTCTTATCTCTTATATATCTCATATATCTCTTATGTATCTCTTATATATCTCTTATATATCTCTTATATATCTCTTATATATCTCTTATATATCTCTTATATATCTCTTATATATCTCTATCTCTTATATATCTCTTATATATCTCTTATATATCTCTATCTCTTATATATCTCTTATATATCTCCTATATCTCTTATGTATCTCTTATGTATCTCTTATGTATCTCTTATATATCTCTTATATATCTCTTATATATATCTTATGTATCTCATATATATCTCTTATATATCTCCTATATATCTCTTATATATCTCCTATATCTCTTATGTATCTCTTATATATCTCTTATATATCTCTTATATATCTCTTATATATCTCCTATATATCTATATCTCTTATATATCTCTTATATATCTCTTATATATCTCTATCTCTTATATATCTCTTATATATCTCCTATATCTCTTATGTATCTCTTATGTATCTCTTATGTATCTCTTATATATCTCTTATATATCTCTTATATATATCTTATGTATCTCATATATATCTCTTATATATCTCCTATATATCTCTTATATATCTCCTATATCTCTTATGTATCTCTTATATATCTCTTATATATCTCTTATATATCTCTTATATATCTCCTATATATCTCCTATATATCTCTTATAGATCTCTTATATATCTCTATATCTCTTATATATCTCTATATCTCTTATATATCTCTATATCTCTTATATATCTCTTATATATCTCTTATATATCTCTTATATATCTCTTATGTATCTCTTATATATATCTCTTATATATCTCTATATCTCTTATATATCTCTTATATATCTCTTATATATCTCTTATCTCTTATATATCTCCTATATCTCTTATGTATCTCTTATATATCTCATATATCTCTTATATATCTCTTATATATCTCTTATATATCTCCTATATATCTCTTATATATCTCTTATATATCTCTATATCTCTTATATATCTCTATCTCTTATATATCTCCTATATATCTCTTATATATCTCTTATATATCTCTATCTCTTATATATCTCTTATATATCTCTTATATATCTCTATCTCTTATATATCTCTTATATATCTCTAATATATCTCTTATATATCTCCTATATCTCTTATGTATCTCTTATGTATCTCTTATGTATCTCTTATATATCTCTTATATATCTCTTATGTATCTCTTATATATATCTCTTATATATCTCTTATATATCTCTTACATATCTCTTATATATCTCCTATATATCTCTTATATATCTCCTATATCTCTTATGTATCTCTTATATATCTCTTATATATCTCTTATATATCTCCTATATATCTCTATCTCTTATATATCTCTTATATATCTCTTATATATCTCTATCTCTTATATATCTCTTATATATCTCCTATATCTCTTATGTATCTCTTATGTATCTCTTATGTATCTCTTATATATCTCTTATATATCTCTTATATATATCTTATGTATCTCATATATATCTCTTATATATCTCCTATATATCTCTTATATATCTCCTATATCTCTTATGTATCTCTTATATATCTCTTATATATCTCTTATATATCTCTTATATATCTCCTATATATCTCCTATATATCTCTTATAGATCTCTTATATATCTCTATATCTCTTATATATCTCTTATATCTCTTATATATCTCTATATCTCTTATATATCTCTTATATATCTCTTATATATCTCTTATGTATCTCTTATATATATCTCTTATATATCTCTATATCTCTTATATATCTCTTATATATCTCTTATATATCTCTTATCTCTTATATATCTCCTATATCTCTTATGTATCTCTTATATATCTCATATATCTCTTATATATCTCTTATATATCTCTTATATATCTCCTATATATCTCTTATATATCTCTTATATATCTCTATATCTCTTATATATCTCTATCTCTTATATATCTCCTATATATCTCTTATATATCTCTTATATATCTCTATCTCTTATATATCTCTTATATATCTCTTATATATCTCTATCTCTTATATATCTCTTATATATCTCTAATATATCTCTTATATATCTCCTATATCTCTTATGTATCTCTTATGTATCTCTTATGTATCTCTTATATATCTCTTATATATCTCTTATGTATCTCTTATATATATCTCTTATATATCTCTTATATATCTCTTATATATCTCCTATATATCTCCTATATATCTCTTATATATCTCTTATATATCTCTATATCTCTTATATATCTCTATATCTCTTATATATCTCTATATCTCTTATATATCTCTTATATATCTCTTATATATCTCTTATATATCTCTTATATATCTCTTATATATCTCTTATGTATCTCTTATATATAACTCTTATATATCTCTTACATATCTCTTATATATCTACTATATATCTCTTATATATCTCTTATATATCTCTTATCTCTTATATATCTCCTATATCTCTTATGTATCTCTTATATATCTCTTATATATCTCTTATATATCTCTATATCTCTTATATATATCTATCTCTTATATATCTCCTATATATCTCTTATATATCTCTTATATATCTCTATCTCTTATATATCTCTTATATATCTCTTATATATCTCTATCTCTTATATATCTCTTATATATCTCTTATATATCTCTTATATATCTCTTATATATCTCCTATATCTCTTATGTATCTCTTATGTATCTCTTATATATCTCTTATATATCTCTTATGTATCTCTTATATATATCTCTTATATATCTCTTATATATCTCTTACATATCTTACATATCTCTTATATATCTCCTATATATCTCTTATATATCTCCTATATCTCTTATGTATCTCTTATATATCTCTTATATATCTCTTATATATCTCTTATATATCTCTTATATATCTCCTATATATCTCCTATATATCTCTTATATATCTCTTATATATCTCTATATCTCTTATATATCTCTATATCTCTTATATATCTCCTATATATCTCTTGTATATCTCTTATATATCTCTATCTCTTATATATCTCTTATATATCTCTTAAATATCTCTTATATATCTCTATATCTTATATATCTCTTATATATCTCTTATATATCTCCTATATCTCTTATGTATCTCTTATGTATCTCTTATGTATCTCTTATGTATCTCTTATATATCTCTTATATATCTCTTATATATCTCTTATATATCTCTAATATATCTCTTATATATCTCTTATATATCTCCTATATATCTCTTATATATATCTCTTATATATCTCTTATGTATCTCTTATGTATCTCTTATGTATCTCTTATGTATCTATTATGTATCTCTTATATATCTCTTATATATCTCTTATATATCTCTTATATATCTCTTATATATCTCTTATATATCTCCTATATTTCTTATGTATCTCTTATGTATCTCTTATATATCTCTTATCTCTTATATATCTCTTATGTATCTCTTATGTATCTCTTATATATCTCTTATATATCTCTTATGTATCTCTTATGTATCTCTTATGTATCTCTTATGTATCTCTTATGTATCTCTTATGTATCTCTTATGTATCTCTTATATATCTCTTATATATCTCTTATATATCTCTTATATATCTCTTATATATCTCTTATATATCTCCTATATCTCTTATGTATCTCTTATATATCTCTTATATATCTCTTATATATCTCTTATTTATCTCTTATATATCTCTTATATATCTCCTGTATCTCTTATGTATCTCTTATGTATCTCTTATGTATCTCTTATATATCTCTTATATATCTCTTATATATCTCTTATATATCTCTTATATGTCTCTTATATATCTCTTATATATCTCTTATATATCTCTTATATATCTCCTGTATCTCTTATGTATCTCTTATGTATCTCTTATATATCTCTTATATAGCTCTTATATGACTCTTATATATCTCTTAAATATCTCTTATATATCTCCTGTATCTCTTATGTATCTCTTATGTATCTCTTATATATCTCTTATATAGCTCTTATATGACTCTTATATATCTCTTATATATCTCTTATATATCTCCTATATCTCTTATGTATCTCTTATATATCGCTTATATATCTCTTATCGCTTATATATCTCATATATATCTCTTATGTATCTCTTATGTATATCTTATGTATCTCTTATATATCTCTTATGTATCTCTTATGTATCTCTTATGTATCTCTTATATATCTCTTATATATCTCTTATATATCTCTTATATATCTCTTATATATCTCTTATATATCTCTTATATATCTCTTATATATCTCTTATATATCTCTTATCGCTTATATATCTCTTATATATCTCTATATCTCTTATATATCTCTTATGTATCTCTATATCTCTTATATATCTCTTATGTATCTCTTATGTATCTCTTATGTATCTCTTATGTATCTCTTATGTATCTCTTATATATCTCTAATATATCTCTTATATATCTCTTATATATCTCTTATATATCTCTTATATATCTCTTATATATCTCTTATCGCTTATATATCTCTTATATATCTCTTATATATCTCTTATATATCTCTATATCTCTTATATATCTCTTATATATCTCCTATATATCTCTTATATATCTCTTATATATCTCTTATATATCTCTTATATATCTCTTATCGCTTATATATCTCTTATGTATCTCTTATATATCTCTTATATATCTCTTATATATCTCTTATATATCTCTTATATATCTCTTATATATCTCTTATATATCTCTTATCGCTTATATATCTCTTATGTATCTCTTATATATCTCTTATATATCTCTTATATATCTCTTATATATCTCTTATATATCTCTTATATATCTCTTATATATCTCTTATATATCTCTTATATATCTCTTATCGCTTATATATCTCTTATATATCTCTTATATATCTCTTATATATCTCTTATATATCTCTATATCTCTTATATATCTCTTATATATCTCCTATATATCTCTTATATATCTCTTATATATCTCTTATATATCTCTTATATATCTCTTATATATCTCTTATATATCTCTTATATAGCTCTTATATGACTCTTATATATCTCTTATATATCTCTTATATATCTCCTATATCTCTTATGTATCTCTTATGTATCTCTTATATATCTCTTATATATCTCTTATATATCTCTTATATAGCTCTTATATGACTCTTATATATCTCTTATATATCTCTTATATATCTCCTATATCTCTTATGTATCTCTTATATATCTCTTATATATCTCTTATATATCTCTTATATATCTCTTATCTCTTATCTCTTATATATCTCTTATATATCTCCTATATCTCTTATATATCTCTTATATATCTCTATATCTCTTATATATCTCTTATATATCTCTTATATATCTCCTATATATCTCTTATATATCTCTTATATATCTCTATATCTCTTATATATCTCTATCTCTTATATATCTCCTATATATCTCTTATATATCTCTTATATATCTCTATCTCTTATATATCTCTTATATATCTCTTATATATCTCTATCTCTTATATATCTCTTATATATCTCTAATATATCTCTTATATATCTCCTATATCTCTTATGTATCTCTTATGTATCTCTTATGTATCTCTTATATATCTCTTATATATCTCTTATGTATCTCTTATATATATCTCTTATATATCTCTTATATATCTCTTACATATCTCTTATATATCTCCTATATATCTCTTATATATCTCCTATATCTCTTATGTATCTCTTATATATCTCTTATATATCTCTTATATATCTCTTATATATCTCTTATATATCTCCTATATATCGCCTATATATCTCTTATATATCTCTTATATATCTCTATATCTCTTATATATCTCTATATCTCTTATATATCTCTATATCTCTTATATATCTCTTATATATCTCTTATATATCTCTTATATATCTCTTATGTATCTCTTATATATATCTCTTATATATCTCTTACATATCTCTTACATATCTCTTATATATCTCCTATATATCTCTTATATATCTCTTATATATCTCTTATATCTTATATATCTCCTATATACAGTATCTCTTATATATCTCTTATATATCTCCTATATATCTCCTATATATCTCCTATATATCTCTTATATATCTCTATATCTCTTATATATCTCTATATCTCTTATATATCTCTATATCTCTTATATATCTCTTATATATCTCTTATATATCTCTTATATATCTCTTATATATCTCTTATATATCTCTTATATATCTCTTATGTATCTCTTATATATATCTCTTATATATCTCTTACATATCTCTTATATATCTCCTATATATCTCTTATATATCTCTTATATATCTCTTATCTCTTATATATCTCCTATATCTCTTATATATCTCTTATATATCTCTTATATATCTCTTATATATCTCTTATATATCTCTTATATATCTCTTATATATCTCCTATATATCTCTTATATATCTCTTATATATCTCTATCTCTTATATATCTCCTATATATCTCTTATATATCTCTTATATATCTCTTATATATCTCTTATATATCTCTATCTCTTATATATCTCTTATATATCTCTTATATATCTCTATCTCTTATATATCTCTTATATATCTCTTATATATCTCTTATATATCTCCTATATCTCTTATGTATCTCTTATGTATCTCTTATGTATCTCTTATATATCTCTTATATATCTCTTATATATCTCTTATATATCTCTTATGTATCTCTTATATATATCTCTTATATATCTCTTATATATCTCTTACATATCTCTTACATATCTCTTATATATCTCCTATATATCTCTTATATATCTCCTATATCTCTTATGTATCTCTTATATTTCTCTTATATATCTCTTATATATCTCTTATATATCTCTTATATATCTCCTATATATCTCCTATATATCTCTTATATATCTCTATATCTCTTATATATCTCTATATCTCTTATATATCTCCTATATATCTCTTTTATATCTCTTATATATCTCTATCTCTTATATATCTCGTATATATCTCTTAAATATCTCTTATATATCTCTATCTCTTATATATCTCTTATATATCTCTTATATATCTCTTATATATCTCCTATATCTCTTATGTATCTCTTATGTATCTCATATATATCTCTTATATATCTCTAATATATCTCTTATATATCTCTTATCTCTTATATATCTCTTATGTATCTCTTATATATCTCTTATATATCTCTTATATATCTCCTATATCTCTTATATATCTCTTATCGCTTATATATCTCTTATATATCTCTTATGTATCTCTTATATATTTCTTATATATCTCTTATATATCTCTTATATATCTCTTATATATCTCTTATATATCTCTTATATATCTCTTATCGCTTATATATCTCTTATATGTCTCTTATATATCTCTTATGTATCTCTTATGTATCTCTTATGTATCTCTTATGTATCTCTTATGTATCTCTTATGTATCTCTTATATATCTCTTATATATCTCTTATATATCTCTTATGTATCTCTTATATATATCTCTTACATATCTCTTATATATCTCCTATATATCTCTTATATATCTCTTATATATCTCTTATCTCTTATATATCTCCTATATCTCTTATGTATCTCTTATATATCTCTTATATATCTCTTATATATCTCTTATATATCTCTTATATATATCTTATGTATCTCATATATATCTCTTATATATCTCCTATATATCTCTTATATATCTCCTATATCTCTTATGTATCTCTTATATATCTCTTATATATCTCTTATATATCTCTTATATATCTCCTATATATCTCTTTCTCTTATATATCTCTTATATATCTCTTATATATCTCTATCTCTTATATATCTCTTATATATCTCCTATATCTCTTATGTATCTCTTATGTATCTCTTATGTATCTCTTATATATCTCTTATATATCTCTTATATATATCTTATGTATCTCATATATATCTCTTATATATCTCCTATATATCTCTTATATATCTCCTATATCTCTTATGTATCTCTTATATATCTCTTATATATCCCTTATATATCTCTTATATATCTCCTATATATCTCCTATATATCTCTTATATATCTCTTATATATCTCTATATCTCTTATATATCTCTATATCTCTTATATATCTCTATATCTCTTATATATCTCTTATATATCTCTTATATATCTCTTATATATCTCTTATGTATCTCTTATATATATCTCTTATATATCTCTATATCTCTTATATATCTCTTATATATCTCTTATATATCTCTTATCTCTTATATATCTCCTATATATCTTATGTATCTCTTATATATCTCATATATCTCTTATATATCTCTTATATATCTCTTATATATCTCCTATATATCTCTTATATATCTCTTATATATCTCCTATATATCTCTTATATATCTCTATCTCTTATATATCTCCTATATATCTCTTATATATCTCTTATATATCTCTATCTCTTATATATCTCTTATATATCTCTTATATATCTCTATCTCTTATATATCTCTTATATATCTCTAATATATCTCTTATATATCTCCTATATCTCTTATGTATCTCTTATGTATCTCTTATGTATCTCTTATGTATCTCTTATATATCTCTTATATATCTCTTATGTATCTCTTATATATATCTCTTATATATCTCTTATATATCTCTTACATATCTCTTATATATCTCCTATATATCTCTTATATATCTCCTATATCTCTTATGTATCTCTTATATATCTCTTTTATATCTCTTATATATCTCTTATATATATCCTATATATCTCCTATATATCTCTTATATATCTCTTATATATCTCTATATCTCTTATATATCTCTATATCTCTTATATATCTCTATATCTCTTATATATCTCTTATATATCTCTTATATATCTCTTATATATCTCTTATATATCTCTTATATATCTCTTATGTATCTCTTATATATATCTCTTATATATCTCTTACATATCTCTTATATATCTCCTATATATCTCTTATATATCTCTTATATATCTCTTATCTCTTATATATCTCCTATATCTCTTATGTATCTCTTATATATCTCTTATATATCTCTTATATATCTCTATCTCTTATATATCTCCTATATATCTCTTATATATCTCTTATATATCTCTATCTCTTATATATCTCTTATATATCTCTTATATATCTCTATCTCTTATATATCTCTTATATATCTCTTATATATCTCTTATATATCTCTTATATATCTCCTATATCTCTTATGTATCTCTTATGTATCTCTTATATATCTCTTATATATCTCTTATGTATCTCTTATATATATCTCTTATATATCTCTTATATATCTCTTACATATCTTACATATCTCTTATATATCTCCTATATATCTCTTATATATCTCCTATATCTCTTATGTATCTCTTATATATCTCTTATATATCTCTTATATATCTCTTATATATCTCTTATATATCCCCTATATATCTCCTATATATCTCTTATATATCTCTTATATATCTCTATATCTCTTATATATCTCTATATCTCTTATATATCTCCTATACATCTCTTGTATATCTCTTATATATCTCTATCTCTTATATATCTCTTATATATCTCTTAAATATCTCTTATATATCTCTATATCTTATATATCTCTTATATATCTCTTATATATCTCTTATATATCTCCTATATCTCTTATGTATCTCTTATGTATCTCTTATGTATCTCTTATATATCTCTTATATATCTCTTATATATCTCTAATATATCTCTTATATATCTCTTATATATCTCCTATATATCTCTTATATATATCTCTTATGTATCTCTTATGTATCTCTTATGTATCTCTTATGTATCTCTTATATATCTCTTATATATCTCTTATATATCTCTTATATATCTCTTATATATATCCTATATTTCTTATGTATCTCTTATGTATCTCTTATGTATCTCTTATATATCTCTTATCTGTTATATATCTCTTATGTATCTCTTATGTATCTCTTATATATCTCTTATATATCTCTTATGTATCTCTTATGTATCTCTTATGTATCTCTTATGTATCTCTTATGTATCTCTTATGTATCTCTTATGTATCTCTTATATATCTCTTATATATCTCTTATATATCTCTTATATATCTCCTATATTTCTTATGTATCTCTTATGTATCTCTTATGTATCTCTTATATATCTCTTATCTCTTATATATCTCTTATGTATCTCTTATATATCTCTTATATATCTCCTATATCTCTTATGTATCTCTTATATATCTCTTATATATCTCTTATCTCTTATATATCTCTTATGTATCTCTTATATATCTCTTATATATCTCCTATATCTCTTATGTATCTCTTATATATCTCTTATATATCTCTTATATATCTCTTATTTATCTCTTATATATCTCTTATATATCTCCTGTATCTCTTATGTATCTCTTATGTATCTCTTATGTATCTCTTATATATCTCTTATATATCTCTTATATATCTCTTATATGTCTCTTATATATCTCTTATATATCTCTTATATATCTCTTATATATCTCCTGTATCTCTTATGTATCTCTTATGTATCTCTTATATATCTCTTATATAGCTCTTATATGACTCTTATATATCTCTTATATATCTCTTATATATCTCCTATATCTCTTATGTATCTCTTATATATCGCTTATATATCTCTTATCGCTTATATATCTCATATATATCTCTTATGTATCTCTTATGTATATCTTATGTATCTCTTATATATCTCTTATGTATCTCTTATGTATCTCTTATGTATCTCTTATATATCTCTTATATATCTCTTATATATCTCTTATATATCTCTTATATATCTCTTATATATCTCTTATATATCTCTTATATATCTCTTATATATATCTTATCGCTTATATATCTCTTATATATCTCTATATCTCTTATATATCTCTTATGTATCTCTTATGTATCTCTTATGTATCTCTTATGTATCTCTTATGTATCTCTTATGTATCTCTTATATATCTCTTATATATCTCTTATATATCTCTTATATATCTCTTATATATCTCTATATCTCTTATATATCTCTTATATATCTCGTATATATCTCTTATATATCTCCTATATATCTCTTATATATCTCTTATATATCTCTTATATATCTCTTATCGCTTATATATCTCTTATGTATCTCTTATATATCTCTTATATATCTCTTATATATCTCTTATATATCTCTTATATATCTCTTATATATCTCTTATATATCTCTTATCGCTTATATATCTCTTATGTATCTCTTATATATCTCTTATATATCTCTTATATATCTCTTATATATCTCTTATATATCTCTTATATATCTCTTATATATCTCTTATATATCTCTTATATATCTCTTATATATCTCTTATCGCTTATATATCTCTTATATATCTCTTATATATCTCTTATATATCTCTATATCTCTTATATATCTCTTATATATCTCCTATATATCTCTTATATATCTCTTATATATCTCTTATATATCTCTTATATATCTCTTATATATCTCTTATATATCTCTTATATATCTCTTATCGCTTATATATCTCTTATGTATCTCTTATATATCTTATATATCTCTTATATATCTCTTATATATCTCTTATCGCTTATATATCTCTTATGTATCTCATATATCTCTTATATATCTCTTATATATCTCTTATATATCTCTTATATATCTCTTATATATCTCTTATATATCTCTTATCTCCTATATATCTCTTATATATCTCTTATATATCTCTTATATATCTCTTATCTCCTATATATCTCTTATATATCTCTTATATATCTCTTATATATCTCTTATATATCTCTTATATATCTCTTATCTCCTATATATCTCTAATATATCTCTTATATATCTCTTATATATCTCCTATATCTCTTATGTATCTCTTATATATATCTTATATATCTCTTATATATCTCTTATATATATCCTATATATCTTATGTATCTCTTATATATCTCTTATATATCTCTTATATATCTCTTATATATCTCTTATATATCTCTTATATATCTCTTATATATCTCTTATATATCTCTTATATATCTCTTATATATCTCTTATATATCTCTTATCTCTTATATATCTCTTATATATCTCCTATATCTCTTATGTATCTCTTATATATCTCTTATATATCTCTATATCTCTTATATATCTCTATATCTCTTATATATCTCTTATATATCTCTTATATATCTCGTATATATCTCTTATATATCTCTTATCGCTTATATATCTCTTATGTATCTCTTATATATCTCTTATATATCTCTTATATATCTCTTATATATCTCTTATATATCTCTTATATATCTCTTATCGCTTATATATCTCTTATGTATCTCTTATATATCTCTTATATATCTCTTATATATCTCTTATATATCTCTTATCTCCTATATATCTCTTATATATCTCTTATATATCTCTTATATATCTCTTATATATCTCTTATATATCTCTTATCTCCTATATATCTCTTATATATCTCTTATATATCTCTTATATATCTCTTATATATCTCTTATATATCTCTTATATATCTCTTATCTCCTATATATCTCTAATATATCTCTTATATATCTCTTATATATCTCCTATATCTCTTATGTATCTCTTATATATCTCTTATATATCTCCTATATATCTTATGTATCTCTTATATATCTCTTATATATCTCTTATATATCTCTTATCTCTTATCTCTTATATATCTCTTATATATCTCTTATATATCTCTTATATATCTCTTATATATCTCTTATATATCTCTTATCTCTTATATATCTCTTATATATCTCCTATATCTCTTATGTATCTCTTATATATCTCTTATATATCTCTATATCTCTTATATATCTCTATATCTCTTATATATCTCTTATATATCTCTTATATATCTCTTATATATCTCTTATATATCTCTTATATATCTCTTATATATCTCTTATATATCTCTTATCTCTTATCTCTTATCTCTTATATATCTCTTATATATCTCCTATATATCTTATATATCTCTTATATATCTCTTATATATCTCTTATATATCTCCTATATCTCTTATATATCTCTTATATATCTCTTATATATCTCTTATATATCTCTTATCGCTTATATATCTCTTATGTATCTCTTATGTATCTCTTATATATCTCTTATGTATCTCTTATATATCTCTTATATATCGCTTATATATCTCTTATCGCTTATATATCTCTTATATATCTCTTATATATCTCTTATTTATCTCTTATATATCTCTTATATATCTCCTGTATCTCTTATGTATCTCTTATGTATCTCTTATGTATCTCTTATATATCTCTTATATATCTCTTATATATCTCTTATATGTCTCTTATATATCTCTTATATATATCTTATATATCTCCTGTATCTCTTATGTATCTCTTATGTATCTCTTATATATCTCTTATATATCTCTTATATATCTCTTATATAGCTCTTATATGACTCTTATATATCTCTTATATATCTCTTATATATCTCCTATATCTCTTATGTATCTCTTATATATCGCTTATATATCTCTTATCGCTTATATATCTCATATATATCTCTTATGTATCTCTTATGTATCTCTTATGTATCTCTTATGTATCTCTTATATATCTCTTATATATCTCTTATATATCTCTTATATATCTCTTATATATCTCTTATATATCTCTTATCGCTTATATATCTCTTATATATCTCTATATCTCTTATATATCTCTATTGTATCTCTTATGTATCTCTTATGTATCTCTTATGTATCTCTTATGTATCTCTTATGTATCTCTTATATATCTCTTATATATCTCTTATATATCTCTTATATATCTCTTATATATCTCTTATATATCTCTTATATATCTCTTATATATCTCTTATCGCTTATATATCTCTTATATATCTCTTATATATCTCTTATATATCTCTATATCTCTTATATATCTCTTATATATCTCCTATATATCTCTTATATATCTCTTATATATCTCTTATATATCTCTTATATATCTCCTATATCTCTTATGTATCTCTATATCTCTTATATATCTCCTATATATCTCTTATATATCTCTTATATATCTCTTATATATCTCTTATCGCTTATATATCTCTTATGTATCTCTTATATATCTCTTATATATCTCTTATATATCTCTTATATATCTCTTATCTCCTATATATCTCTTATGTATCTCTTACATATATCTTATATATCTCTTATATATCTCTTATCTCCTATATATCTCTTATATATCTCTTATATATCTCTTATATATCTCTTATATATCTCTTATCTCCTATATATCTCTAATATATCTCTTATATATCTCTTATATATCTCCTATATCTCTTATGTATCTCTTATGTATCTCTTATATATCTCTTATATATCTCTTATATATCTCTTATCTCTTATCTCTTATATATCTCTTATATATCTCTTATATATCTCTTATATATCTCTTATCTCTTATATATCTCTTATATATCTCTTATCTCTTATATATCTCCTATATCTCTTATGTATCTCTTATATATCTCTTATATATCTCTTATATATCTCTATATCTCTTATATATCTCTTATATATCTCTTATATATCTCTTATATATCTCTTATATATCTCTTATATATCTCTTATCTCTTATATATCTCTTATATATCTCCTATATCTCTTATATATCTCTTATATATCTCTATATCTCTTATATATCTCTTATATATCTCTTATATATCTCTTATATATCTCTTATCGCTTATATATCTCTTATGTATCTCTTATGTATCTCTTATGTATCTCTTATATATCTCTTATATATCGCTTATATATCTCTTATATATCGCTTATATATCTCTTATCGCTTATATATCTCTTATATATCTATTATATATCTCTTATATATATCTCTTATATATCTCTTATATATCTCTTGTCTCTTATATATATCTTATATATCTCCTATATCTCTTATGTATCTCTTATATATCTCTTATATATCTCTTATATATCTCTTATATATCTCTTATATATCTCTTATATATCTCTTATATATCTCTTATATATCTCTTATCTCTTATATATCTCTTATATATCTCTTATCTCTTATCTCTTATATATCTCTTATATATCTCTTATATATCTCTATCTCTTATATATCTCTTATATATCTCTTATATATCTCTTATATATCTCTTATATATCTCTTATCGCTTATATATCTCTTATGTATCTTTTATGTATCTCTTATATATCTCTTATATATCTCTTATATATCTCTTATCACTTATATATCTCTTATATATCTCTTATATATCTCTTATATATATATCTTATATATCTCTTATCTCTTATATATCTCTTATATATCTCCTATATCTCTTATGTATCTCTTATATATCTCTATATCTCTTATATATCTCTTATATATCTCTTATATATCTCTTATATATCTCTTATATATCTCTTATCTCTTATCTCTTATCTCTTATATATCTCTTATATATCTCCTATATCTCTTATATATCTCTTATATATCTCTATATCTCTTATATATCTCTTATATATCTCTTATATATCTCTTATATATCTCTTATCGCTTATATATCTCTTATGTATCTCTTATGTATCTCTTATGTATCTCTTATATATCTCTTATATATCTCTTATATATCTCTTATATATCGCTTATATATCGCTTATATATCTCTTATCGCTTATATATCTCTTATATATCTCTTATATATCTCCTATATCTCTTATGTATCTCTTATATATCTCTTATATATCTCTATATCTCTTATATATCTCTATATATCTCTATATCTCTTATATATCTCTTATATATCTCTTATATATCTCTTATATATCTCTTATATATCTCTTATATATCTCTTATCTCTTATATATCTCTTATATATCTCTTATATATCTCTTATATATCTCTTATATATCTCTTATATATTTCTTATATATCTCTTATATATCTCTTATCGCTTATATATCTCTTATGTATCTCTTATATATCTCTTATATATCTCTTATATATCGCTTATATATCTCTTATCGCTTATATATCTCTTATATATCTCTTATATATCTCTTATATATATCTTATATATCTCTTATATATCTCTTATCTCTTATATATCTCTTATATATCTCTTATATATCTCATATATCTCTTATGTATCTCTTATATATCTCTTATATATCTCTATATCTCTTATATATCTCTATATCTCTTATATATCTCCTATATCTCTTATATATCTCTTATATATCTCTTATATATCTCCTATATCTCTTATATATCTCTTATATATCTCTTATATATCTCTTATCGCTTATATATCTCTTATGTATCTCTTATGTATCTCTTATGTATCTCTTATATATCTCTTATATATCTCTTATATATCTCTTATATATCTCTTATCGCTTATATATCTCTTATATATCTCTTATATATCTCTTATATCTCTTATATATCTCTTATCTCTTATCTCTTATATATCTCTTATATATCTCTTATATATCTCTTATATATCTCCTATATCTCTTATGTATCTCTTATGTATCTCTTATGTATCTCTTATATATCTCTTATATATCTCTTATATATCTCTAATATATCTCTTATATATCTCTTATATATCTCCTATATATCTCTTATATATATCTCTTATGTATCTCTTATGTATCTCTTATGTATCTCTTATGTATCTCTTATATATCTCTTATATATCTCTTATATATCTCTTATATATCTCTTATATATCTCTTATATATCTCCTATATTTCTTATGTATCTCTTATGTATCTCTTATGTATCTCTTATATATCTCTTATCTGTTATATATCTCTTATGTATCTCTTATGTATCTCTTATATATCTCTTATATATCTCTTATGTATCTCTTATGTATCTCTTATGTATCTCTTATGTATCTCTTATGTATCTCTTATGTATCTCTTATATATCTCTTATATATCTCTTATATATCTCTTATATATCTCTTATATATCTCCTATATTTCTTATGTATCTCTTATGTATCTCTTATGTATCTCTTATATATCTCTTATCTCTTATATATCTCTTATGTATCTCTTATATATCTCTTATATATCTCCTATATCTCTTATGTATCTCTTATATATCTCTTATATATCGCTTATCTCTTATATATCTCTTATGTATCTCTTATATATCTCTTATATATCTCCTATATCTCTTATGTATCTCTTATATATCTCTTATATATCTCTTATATATCTCTTATTTATCTCTTATATATCTCTTATATATCTCCTGTATCTCTTATGTATCTCTTATGTATCTCTTATGTATCTCTTATATATCTCTTATATATCTCTTATATATCTCTTATATGTCTCTTATATATCTCTTATATAGCTCTTATATATCTCTTATATATCTCCTGTATCTCTTATGTATCTCTTATGTATCTCTTATATATCTCTTATATAGCTCTTATATGACTCTTATATATCTCTTATATATCTCTTATATATCTCTTATATATATCTTATCGCTTATATATCTCTTATATATCTCTATATCTCTTATATATCTCTTATGTATCTCTTATGTATCTCTTATGTATCTCTTATGTATCTCTTATGTATCTCTTATATATCTCTTATATATCTCTTATATATCTCTTATATATCTCTTATATATCTCTATATCTCTTATATATCTCTTATATATCTCCTATATATCTCTTATATATCTCCTATATATCTCTTATATATCTCTTATATATCTCTTATATATCTCTTATCGCTTATATATCTCTTATGTATCTCTTATATATCTCTTATATATCTCTTATATATCTCTTATATATCTCTTATATATCTCTTATATATCTCTTATATATCTCTTATATATCTCTTATCGCTTATATATCTCTTATGTATCTCTTATATATCTCTTATATATCTCTTATATATCTCTTATATATCTCTTATATATCTCTTATATATCTCTTATATATCTCTTATCGCTTATATATCTCTTATATATCTCTTATATATCTCTTATATATCTCTATATCTCTTATATATCTCTTATATATCTCTTATATATCTCTTATATATCTCTTATATATCTCTTATATATCTCTTATATATCTCTTATCGCTTATATATCTCTTATGTATCTCTTATATATCTTATATATCTCTTATATATCTCTTATATATCTCTTATCGCTTATATATCTCTTATGTATCTCATATATCTCTTATATATCTCTTATATATCTCTTATATATCTCTTATATATCTCTTATATATCTCTTATATATCTCTTATCTCCTATATATCTCTTATATATCTCTTATATATCTCTTATATATCTCTTATCTCCTATATATCTCTTATATATCTCTTATATATCTCTTATATATCTCTTATATATCTCTTATATATCTCTTATCTCCTATATATCTCTAATATATCTCTTATATATCTCTTATATATCTCCTATATCTCTTATGTATCTCTTATATATATCTTATATATCTCTTATATATCTCTTATATATATCCTATATATCTTATGTATCTCTTATATATCTCTTATATATCTCTTATATATCTCTTATATATCTCTTATATATCTCTTATATATCTCTTATCTCTTATATATCTCTTATATATCTCCTATATCTCTTATGTATCTCTTATATATCTCTTATATATCTCTATATCTCTTATATATCTCTATATCTCTTATATATCTCTTATATATCTCTTATATATCTCGTATATATCTCTTATATATCTCTTATCGCTTATATATCTCTTATGTATCTCTTATATATCTCTTATATATCTCTTATATATCTCTTATATATCTCTTATATATCTCTTATCGCTTATATATCTCTTATGTATCTCTTATATATCTCTTATATATCTCTTATATATCTCTTATATATCTCTTATATATCTCTTATATATCTCTTATCTCCTATATATCTCTTATATATCTCTTATATATCTCTTATATATCTCTTATATATCTCTTATATATCTCTTATCTCCTATATATCTCTTATATATCTCTTATATATCTCTTATATATCTCTTATATATCTCTTATATATCTCTTATATATCTCTTATATATCTCTTATCTCCTATATATCTCTAATATATCTCTTATATATCTCTTATATATCTCCTATATCTCTTATGTATCTCTTATATATATCTTATATATCTCTTATATATCTCTTATATATCTCCTATATATCTTATGTATCTCTTATATATCTCTTATATATCTCTTATATATCTCTTATCTCTTATCTCTTATATATCTCTTATATATCTCTTATATATCTCTTATATATCTCTTATCTCTTATATATCTCTTATATATCTCCTATATCTCTTATGTATCTCTTATATATCTCTTATATATCTCTATATCTCTTATATATCTCTATATCTCTTATATATCTCTTATATATCTCTTATATATCTCTTATATATCTCTTATATATCTCTTATATATCTCTTATATATCTCTTATCTCTTATCTCTTATATATCTCTTATATATCTCCTATATATCTTATATATCTCTTATATATCTCTTATATATCTCTTATATATCTCCTATATCTCTTATATATCTCTTATATATCTCTTATATATCTCTTATATATCTCTTATCGCTTATATATCTCTTATGTATCTCTTATGTATCTCTTATATATCTCTTATATATCGCTTATATATCTCTTATCGCTTATATATCTCTTATATATCTCTTATATATCTCTTATTTATCTCTTATATATCTCTTATATATCTCCTGTATCTCTTATGTATCTCTTATGTATCTCTTATGTATCTCTTATATATCTCTTATATATCTCTTATATATCTCTTATATGTCTCTTATATATCTCTTATATATATCTTATATATCTCCTGTATCTCTTATGTATCTCTTATGTATCTCTTATGTATCTCTTATATATCTCTTATATATCTCTTATATATCTCTTATATAGCTCTTATATGACTCTTATATATCTCTTATATATCTCTTATATATCTCCTATATCTCTTATGTATCTCTTATATATCGCTTATATATCTCTTATCGCTTATATATCTCATATATATCTCTTATGTATCTCTTATGTATCTCTTATGTATCTCTTATGTATCTCTTATGTATCTCTTATATATCTCTTATATATCTCTTATATATCTCTTATATATCTCTTATATATCTCTTATATATCTCTTACGCTTATATATCTCTTATATATCTCTATATCTCTTATATATCTCTATTGTATCTCTTATGTATCTCTTATGTATCTCTTATGTATCTCTTATGTATCTCTTATGTATCTCTTATATATCTCTTATATATCTCTTATATATCTCTTATATATCTCTTATATATCTCTTATATATCTCTTATATATCTCTTATCGCTTATATATCTCTTATATATCTCTTATATATCTCTTATATATCTCTATATCTCTTATATATCTCTTATATATCTCCTATATATCTCTTATATATCTCTTATATATCTCTTATATATCTCTTATATATCTCCTATATCTCTTATGTATCTCTATATCTCTTATATATCTCCTATATATCTCTTATATATCTCTTATATATCTCTTATATATCTCTTATATATCTCTTATATATCTCTTATCGCTTATATATCTCTTATGTATCTCTTATATATCTCTTATATATCTCTTATATATCTCTTATATATCTCTTATCTCCTATATATCTCTTATGTATCTCTTACATATATCTTATATATCTCTTATATATCTCTTATCTCCTATATATCTCTTATATATCTCTTATATATCTCTTATATATCTCTTATATATCTCTTATCTCCTATATATCTCTAATATATCTCTTATATATCTCTTATATATCTCCTATATCTCTTATGTATCTCTTATGTATCTCTTATATATCTCTTATATATCTCTTATATATCTCTTATCTCTTATCTCTTATATATCTCTTATATATCTCTTATATATCTCTTATATATCTCTTATCTCTTATATATCTCTTATATATCTCTTATCTCTTATATATCTCCTATATCTCTTATGTATCTCTTATATATCTCTTATATATCTCTTATATATCTCTATATCTCTTATATATCTCTTATATATCTCTTATATATCTCTTATATATCTCTTATATATCTCTTATATATCTCTTATCTCTTATATATCTCTTATATATCTCCTATATCTCTTATATATCTCTTATATATCTCTATATCTCTTATATATCTCTTATATATCTCTTATATATCTCTTATATATCTCTTATATATCTCTTATATATCTCTTATATATCTCTTATCGCTTATATATCTCTTATGTATCTCTTATGTATCTCTTATATATCTCTTATATATCGCTTATATATCTCTTATATATCGCTTATATATCTCTTATCGCTTATATATCTCTTATATATCTCTTATATATCTCTTATATATCTATTATATATCTCTTATATATCTCTTATATATCTCTTATATATCTCTTGTCTCTTATATATATCTTATATATCTCCTATATCTCTTATGTATCTCTTATATATCTCTTATATATCTCTTATATATCTCTTATATATCTCTTATATATCTCTTATATATCTCTTATATATCTCTTATATATCTCTTATATATCTCTTATCTCTTATATATCTCTTATATATCTCTTATCTCTTATCTCTTATATATCTCTTATATATCTCTTATATATCTCTATCTCTTATATATCTCTTATATATCTCTTATATATCTCTTATATATCTCTTATATATCTCTTATCGCTTATATATCTCTTATGTATCTCTTATGTATCTCTTATATATCTCTTATATATCTCTTATATATCTCTTATCGCTTATATATCTCTTATATATCTCTTATATATCTCTTATATATATCTTATATATCTCTTATCTCTTATATATCTCTTATATATCTCCTATATCTCTTATGTATCTCTTATATATCTCTATATCTCTTATATATCTCTATATCTCTTATATATCTCTTATATATCTCTTATATATCTCTTATATATCTCTTATATATCTCTTATCTCTTATCTCTTATCTCTTATATATCTCTTATATATCTCCTATATCTCTTATATATCTCTTATATATCTCTATATCTCTTATATATCTCTTATATATCTCTTATATATCTCTTATATATCTCTTATCGCTTATATATCTCTTATGTATCTCTTATGTATCTCTTATGTATCTCTTATATATCTCTTATATATCTCTTATATATCTCTTATATATCGCTTATATATCGCTTATATATCTCTTATCGCTTATATATCTCTTATATATCTCTTATATATCTCCTATATCTCTTATGTATCTCTTATATATCTCTTATATATCTCTATATCTCTTATATATCTCTATATATCTCTATATCTCTTATATATCTCTTATATATCTCTTATATATCTCTTATATATCTCTTATATATCTCTTATATATCTCCTATATATCTCTTATATATCTCTATCTCTTATATATCTCTATCTCTTATATATCTCTTATATATCTCTTATATATCTCTATCTCTTATATATCTCTTATATATCTCTTATATATCTCTTATATATCTCCTATATCTCTTATGTATCTCTTATGTATCTCTTATGTATCTCTTATATATCTCTTATATATCTCTTATATATCTCTTATATATATATATATATATATATATCTTATGTATCTCTTATATATATCTCTTATATATCTCTTATATATCTCTTACATATCTCTTACATATCTCTTATATATCTCCTATATATCTCTTATATATCTCCTATATCTCTTATGTATCTCTTATATTTCTCTTATATATCTCTTATATATCTCTTATATATCTCTTATATATCTCTTATATATCTCCTATATATCTCCTATATATCTCTTATATATCTCTATATCTCTTATATATCTCTATATCTCTTATATATCTCCTATATATCTCTTGTATATCTCTTATATATCTCTATCTCTTATATATCTCTTATATATCTCTTAAATATCTCTTATATATCTCTATCTCTTATATATCTCTTATATATCTCTTATATATCTCTTATATATCTCCTATATCTCTTATATATCTCTTATCGCTTATATATCTCTTATATATCTCTTATGTATCTCTTATATATCTCTTATATATCTCTTATATATCTCTTATATATCTCTTATATATCTCTTATCGCTTATATATCTCTTATATGTCTCTTATATATCTCTTATGTATCTCTTATGTATCTCTTATGTATCTCTTATGTATCTCTTATGTGTCTCTTATATATCTCTTATATATCTCTTATATATCTCTTATGTATCTCTTATATATATCTCTTACATATCTCTTATATATCTCCTATATATCTCTTATATATCTCTTATATATCTCTTATCTCTTATATATCTCCTATATCTCTTATGTATCTCTTATATATCTCTTATATATCTCTTATATATCTCTTATATATCTCTTATATATCTCTATCTCTTATATATCTCTTATATATCTCTTATATATCTCTATCTCTTATATATCTCTTATATATCTCCTATATCTCTTATGTATCTCTTATGTATCTCTTATGTATCTCTTATATATCTCTTATATATCTCTTATATATATCTTATGTATCTCATATATATCTCTTATATATCTCCTATATATCTCTTATATATCTCCTATATCTCTTATGTATCTCTTATATATCTCTTATATATCTCTTATATATCTCTTATATATCTCCTATATATCTCTATCTCTTATATATCTCTTATATATCTCTTATATATCTCTATCTCTTATATATCTCTTATATATCTCCTATATCTCTTATGTATCTCTTATGTATCTCTTATGTATCTCTTATATATCTCTTATATATCTCTTATATATATCTTATGTATCTCATATATATCTCTTATATATCTCCTATATATCTCTTATATATCTCCTATATCTCTTATGTATCTCTTATATATCTCTTATATATCTCTTATATATCTCTTATATATCTCCTATATATCTCCTATATATATCTTATAGATCTCTTATATATCTCTATATCTCTTATATATCTCTATATCTCTTATATATCTCTATATCTCTTATATATCTCTTATATATCTCTTATATATCTCTTATGTATCTCTTATATATATCTCTTATATATCTCTATATCTCTTATATATCTCTTATATATCTCTTATATATCTCTTATCTCTTATATATCTCCTATATCTCTTATGTATCTCTTATATATCTCATATATCTCTTATATATCTCTTATATATCTCTTATATATCTCCTATATATCTCTTATATATCTCTTATATATCTCTATCTCTTATATATCTCTATCTCTTATATATCTCCTATATATCTCTTATATATCTCTTATATATCTCTATCTCTTATATATCTCTTATATATCTCTTATATATCTCTATCTCTTATATATCTCTTATATATCTCTAATATATCTCTTATATATCTCCTATATCTCTTATGTATCTCTTATGTATCTCTTATGTATCTCTTATATATCTCTTATATATCTCTTATGTATCTCTTATATATATCTCTTATATATCTCTTATATATCTCTTACATATCTCTTATATATCTCCTATATATCTCTTATATATCTCCTATATCTCTTATGTATCTCTTATATATCTCTTATATATCTCTTATATATCTCTTATATATCTCCTATATATCTCTATCTCTTATATATCTCTTATATATCTCTTATATATCTCTATCTCTTATATATCTCTTATATATCTCCTATATCTCTTATGTATCTCTTATGTATCTCTTATGTATCTCTTATATATCTCTTATATATCTCTTATATATATCTTATGTATCTCATATATATCTCTTATATATCTCCTATATATCTCTTATATATCTCCTATATCTCTTATGTATCTCTTATATATCTCTTATATATCTCTTATATATCTCTTATATATCTCCTATATATCTCCTATATATCTCTTATAGATCTCTTATATATCTCTATATCTCTTATATATCTCTATATCTCTTATATATCTCTATATCTCTTATATATCTCTTATATATCTCTTATATATCTCTTATATATCTCTTATGTATCTCTTATATATATCTCTTATATATCTCTATATCTCTTATATATCTCTTATATATCTCTTATATATCTCTTATCTCTTATATATCTCCTATATCTCTTATGTATCTCTTATATATCTCATATATCTCTTATATATCTCTTATATATCTCTTATATATCTCCTATATATCTCTTATATATCTCTTATATATCTCTATATCTCTTATATATCTCTATCTCTTATATATCTCCTATATATCTCTTATATATCTCTTATATATCTCTATCTCTTATATATCTCTTATATATCTCTTATATATCTCTATCTCTTATATATCTCTTATATATCTCTAATATATCTCTTATATATCTCCTATATCGCTTATATATCTCTTATGTATCTCTTATGTATCTCTTATATATCTCTTATATATCTCTTATGTATCTCTTATATATATCTCTTATATATCTCTTATATATCTCTTACATATCTCTTATATATCTCTTATATATCTCTTATATATCTCTATATCTCTTATATATCTCTATCTCTTATATATCTCCTATATATCTCTTATATATCTCTTATATATCTCTATCTCTTATATATCTCTTATATATCTCTTATATATCTCTATCTCTTATATATCTCTTATATATCTCTAATATATCTCTTATATATCTCCTATATCGCTTATATATCTCTTATGTATCTCATATATCTCTTATATATCTCTTATATATCTCTTATATATCTCTTATATATCTCTTATCTCCTATATATCTCTTATATATCTCTTATATATCTCTTATATATCTCTTATTTCCTATATATCTCTTATATATCTCTTATATATCTCTTATATATCTCTTATATATCTCTTATATATCTCTTATCTCCTATATATCTCTAATATATCTCTTATATATCTCTTATATATCTCCTATATCTCTTATGTATCTCTTATATATATCTTATATATCTCTTATATATCTCTTATATATCTCCTATATATCTTATGTATCTCTTATATATCTCTTATATATCTCTTATATATCTCTTATATATCTCTTATATATCTCTTATATATCTCTTATCTCTTATATATCTCTTATATATATCCTATATCTCTTATGTATCTCTTATATATCTCTTATATATCTCTATATCTCTTATATATCTCTATATCTCTTATATATCTCTTATATATCTCTTATATATCTCTTATATATCTCTTATCGCTTATATATCTCTTATGTATCTCTTATATATCTCTTATATATCTCTTATATATCTCTTATATATCTCTTATCTCCTATATATCTCTTATATATCTCTTATATATCTCTTATATATCTCTTATCTCCTATATATCTCTTATATATCTCTTATATATCTCTTATATATCTCTTATATATCTCTTATATATCTCTTATATATCTCTTATATATCTCTTATCTCCTATATATCTCTAATATATCTCTTATATATCTCTTATATATCTCCTATATCTCTTATGTATCTCTTATATATATCTTATATATCTCTTATATATCTCTTATATATCTCCTATATATCTTATGTATCTCTTATATATCTCTTATATATCTCTTATATATCTCTTATCTCTTATCTCTTATATATCTCTTATATATCTCTTATATATCTCTTATATATCTCTTATCTCTTATATATCTCTTATCTCTTATATATCTCTTATATATCTCCTATATCTCTTATGTATCTCTTATATATCTCTTATATATCTCTATATCTCTTATATATCTCTATATCTCTTATATATCTCTTATATATATCTCTTATATATCTCTTATATATCTCTTATATATCTCTTATATATCTCTTATATATCTCTTATATATCTCTTATCTCTTATCTCTTATATATCTCTTATATATCTCCTATATATCTCTTATATATCTCTTATATATCTCTTATATATCTCTTATATATCTCCTATATCTCTTATATATCTCTTATATATCTCTTATATATCTCTTATATATCTCTTATATATCTCTTATCGCTTATATATCTCTTATGTATCTCTTATGTATCTCTTATATATCTCTTATATATCGCTTATATATCTCTTATCGCTTATATATCTCTTATATATCTCTTATATATCTCTTATTTATCTCTTATATATCTCTTATATATCTCCTGTATCTCTTATGTATCTCTTATGTATCTCTTATGTATCTCTTATATATCTCTTATATATCTCTTATATGTCTCTTATATATCTCTTATATATCTCTTATATATATCTTATATATCTCCTGTATCTCTTATGTATCTCTTATGTATCTCTTATATATCTCCTATATATCTCTTATATAGCTCTTATATGACTCTTATATATCTCTTATATATCTCTTATATATCTCCTATATCTCTTATGTATCTCTTATATATCGATTATATATCTCTTATCGCTTATATATCTCATATATATCTCTTATGTATCTCTTATGTATCTGTTATGTATCTGTTATGTATCTCTTATGTATCTCTTATGTATCTCTTATGTATCTCTTATATATCTCTTATATATCTCTTATATATCTCTTATATATCTCTTATATATCTCTTATATATCTCTTATCGCTTATATATCTCTTATATATCTCTATATCTCTTATATATCTCTATTGTATCTCTTATGTATCTCTTATGTATCTCTTATGTATCTCTTATGTATCTCTTATGTATCTCTTATGTATCTCTTATATATCTCTTATATATCTCTTATATATCTCTTATATATCTCTTATATATCTCTTATATATCTCTTATATATCTCTTATATATCTCTTATCGCTTATATATCTCTTATATATCTCTTATATATCTCTTATATATCTCTATATCTCTTATATATCTCTTATATATCTCCTATATATCTCTTATATATCTCTTATATATCTCTTATATATCTCTTATATATCTCTTATATATCTCTTATATATCTCCTATATCTCTTATGTATCTCTATATCTCTTATATATCTCCTATATATCTCTTATATATCTCTTATATATCTCTTATATATCTCTTATATATCTCTTATATATCTCTTATCGCTTATATATCTCTTATGTATCTCTTATATATCTCTTATATATCTCTTATATATCTCTTATATATCTCTTATCTCCTATATATCTCTTATATATCTCTTATATATATCTTATATATCTCTTATATATCTCTTATCTCCTATATATCTCTTATATATCTCTTATATATCTCTTATATATCTCTTATATATCTCTTATCTCCTATATATCTCTAATATATCTCTTATATATCTCTTATATATCTCCTATATCTCTTATGTATCTCTTATGTATCTCTTATATATCTCTTATATATCTCTTATATATCTCTTATCTCTTATCTCTTATATATCTCTTATATATCTCTTATATATCTCTTATATATCTCTTATCTCTTATATATCTCTTATATATCTCTTATCTCTTATATATCTCTTATATATCTCCTATATCTCTTATGTATCTCTTATGTATCTCTTATATATCTCTTATATATCTCTTATATATCTCTATATCTCTTATATATCTCTTATATATCTCTTATATATCTCTTATATATCTCTTATATATCTCTTATCTCTTATATATCTCTTATATATCTCCTATATCTCTTATATATCTCTTATATATCTCTATATCTCTTATATATCTCTTATATATCTCTTATATATCTCTTATATATCTCTTATATATCTCTTATATATCTCTTATCGCTTATATATCTCTTATGTATCTCTTATGTATCTCTTATGTATCTCTTATATATCTCTTATATATCGCTTATATATCTCTTATATATCGCTTATATATCTCTTATAGCTTATATATCTCTTATATATCTCTTATATATCTCTTATATATCTATTATATATCTCTTATATATATCTCTTATATATCTCTTATATATCTCTTGTCTCTTATATATATCTTATATATCTCCTATATCTCTTATGTATCTCTTATATATCTCTTATATATCTCTTATATATCTCTTATATATCTCTTATATATCTCTTATATATCTCTTATATATCTCTTATATATCTCTTATCTCTTATATATCTCTTATATATCTCTTATCTCTTATCTCTTATATATCTCTTATATATCTCTTATATATCTCTATCTCTTATATATCTCTTATATATCTCTTATATATCTCTTATATATCTCTTATATATCTCTTATCGCTTATATATCTCTTATGTATCTCTTATGTATCTCTTATATATCTCTTATATATCTCTTATATATCTCTTATCGCTTATATATCTCTTATATATCTCTTATATATCTCTTATATATATCTTATATATCTCTTATCTCTTATATATCTCTTATATATCTCCTATATCTCTTATGTATCTCTTATATATCTCTATATCTCTTATATATCTCTATATCTCTTATATATCTCTTATATATCTCTTATATATCTCTTATATATCTCTTATATATCTCTTATCTCTTATCTCTTATATATCTCTTATATATCTCCTATATCTCTTATATATCTCTTATATATCTCTATATCTCTTATATATCTCTTATATATCTCTTATATATCTCTTATATATCTCTTATCGCTTATGTATCTCTTATGTATCTCTTATGTATCTCTTATATATCTCTTATATATCGCTTATATATCGCTTATATATCTCTTATCGCTTATATATCTCTTATATATCTTTTATATATCTCTTATATATATCTTATATATCTCTTATCTCTTATATATCTCTTATATATCTCTATATCTCTTATATATCTCTATATCTCTTATATATCTCTTATATATCTCTTATATATCTCTTATATATCTCTTATATATCTCTTATCTCTTATCTCTTATCTCTTATATATCTCTTATATATCTCCTATATCTCTTATATATCTCTTATATATCTCTATATCTCTTATATATCTCTTATATATCTCTTATATATCTCTTATATATCTCTTATCGCTTATATATCTCTTATATATCTCTTATGTATCTCTTATATATCTCTTATATATCTCTTATATATCTCTTATATATCTCTTATGTATCTCTTATATATATCTCTTATATATCTCTTACATATCTCTTATATATCTCCTATATATCTCTTATATATCTCTTATATATCTCTTATCTCTTATATATCTCTTATATATCTCTATATCTCTTATATATCTCTATATCTCTTATATATCTCTATCTCTTATATATCTCCTATATATCTCTTATATATCTCTTATATATCTCTATCTCTTATATATCTCTTATATATCTCTATCTCTTATATATCTCTTATATATCTCTAATATATCTCTTATATATCTCCTATATCTCTTATGTATCTCTTATGTATCTCTTATGTATCTCTTATATATCTCTTATATATCTCTTATGTATCTCTTATATATATCTCTTATATATCTCTTATATATCTCTTACATATCTCTTATATATCTCCTATATATCTCTTATATATCTCCTATATCTCTTATGTATCTCTTATATATCTCTTATATATCTCTTATATATCTCTTATATATCTCTTATATATCTCCTATATATCTCCTATATATCTCTTATATATCTCTTATATATCTCTATATCTCTTATATATCTCTATATCTCTTATATATCTCTATATCTCTTATATATCTCTTATGTATCTCTTATATATATCTCTTATATATCTCTTACATATCTCTTACATATCTCTTATATATCTCCTATATATCTCTTATATATCTCTTATATATCTCTTATCTCTTATATATCTCCTATATACAGTATCTCTTATATATCTCTTATATATCTCTTATATATCTCCTATATATCTCCTATATATCTCTTATATATCTCTTATATATCTCTATATCTCTTATATATCTCTATATCTCTTATATATCTCTATATCTCTTATATATCTCTTATATATCTCTTATATATCTCTTATATATCTCTTATGTATCTCTTATATATATCTCTTATATATCTCTTACATATCTCTTATATATCTCCTATATATCTCTTATATATCTCTTATATATCTCTTATCTCTTATATATCTCCTATATCTCTTATGTATCTCTTATATATCTCTTATATATCTCTTATATATCTCTTATATATCTCTTATATATCTCCTATATATCTCTTATATATCTCTATCTCTTATATATCTCCTATATATCTCTTATATATCTCTTATATATCTCTTATATATCTCTTATATATATCTATCTCTTATATATCTCTTATATATCTCTTATATATCTCTATCTCTTATATATCTCTTATATATCTCTTATATATCTCTTATATATCTCCTATATCTCTTATGTATCTCTTATGTATCTCTTATGTATCTCTTATATATCTCTTATATATCTCTTATATATCTCTTATATATATCTCTTATGTATCTCTTATATATATCTCTTATATATCTCTTATATATCTCTTACATATCTCTTACATATCTCTTATATATCTCCTATATATCTCTTATATATCTCCTATATCTCTTATGTATCTCTTATATTTCTCTTATATATCTCTTATATATCTCTTATATATCTCTTATATATCTCCTATATATCTCCTATATATCTCTTATATATCTCTATATCTCTTATATATCTCTATATCTCTTATATATCTCCTATATATCTCTTGTATATCTCTTATATATCTCTATCTCTTATATATCTCTTATATATCTCTTAAATATCTCTTATATATCTCTATCTCTTATATATCTCTTATATATCTCTTATATATCTCTTATATATCTCCTATATCTCTTATGTATCTCTTATGTATCTCATATATATCTCTTATATATCTCTAATATATCTCTTATATATCTCTTATCTCTTATATATCTCTTATGTATCTCTTATATATCTCTTATATATCTCTTATATATCTCCTATATCTCTTATATATCTCTTATCGCTTATATATCTCTTATATATCTCTTATGTATCTCTTATATATCTCTTATATATCTCTTATATATCTCTTATATATCTCTTATATATCTCTTATATATCTCTTATCGCTTATATATCTCTTATATGTCTCTTATATATCTCTTATGTATCTCTTATATATCTCTTATATATCTCTTATATATCTCTTATGTATCTCTTATATATATCTCTTACATATCTCTTATATATCTCCTATATATCTCTTATATATCTCTTATATATCTCTTATCTCTTATATATCTCCTATATCTCTTATGTATCTCTTATATATCTCTTATATATCTCTTATATATCTCTTATATATCTCTTATATATCTCTTATATATCTCTATCTCTTATATATCTCTTATATATCTCTTATATATCTCTATCTCTTATATATCTCTTATATATCTCCTATATCTCTTATGTATCTCTTATGTATCTCTTATGTATCTCTTATATATCTCTTATATATCTCTTATATATATCTTATGTATCTCATATATATCTCCTATATATCTCTTATATATCTCCTATATCTCTTATGTATCTCTTATATATCTCTTATATATCTCTTATATATCTCTTATATATCTCCTATATATCTCTATCTCTTATATATCTCTTATATATCTCTTATATATCTCTATCTCTTATATATCTCTTATATATCTCCTATATCTCTTATGTATCTCTTATGTATCTCTTATGTATCTCTTATATATCTCTTATATATCTCTTATATATATCTTATGTATCTCATATATATCTCTTATATATCTCCTATATATCTCTTATATATCTCCTATATCTCTTATGTATCTCTTATATATCTCTTATATATCTCTTATATATCTCTTATATATCTCCTATATATCTCCTATATATCTCTTATAGATCTCTTATATATCTCTATATCTCTTATATATCTCTATATCTCTTATATATCTCTATATCTCTTATATATCTCTTATATATCTCTTATATATCTCTTATATATCTCTTATGTATCTCTTATATATATCTCTTATATATCTCTATATCTCTTATATATCTCTTATATATCTCTTATATATCTCTTATCTCTTATATATCTCCTATATCTCTTATGTATCTCTTATATATCTCATATATCTCTTATATATCTCTTATATATCTCTTATATATCTCCTATATATCTCTTATATATCTCTTATATATCTCTATATCTCTTATATATCTCTATCTCTTATATATCTCCTATATATCTCTTATATATCTCTTATATATCTCTATCTCTTATATATCTCTTATATATCTCTTATATATCTCTATCTCTTATATATCTCTTATATATCTCTTATATATCTCTAATATATCTCTTATATATCTCCTATATCTCTTATGTATCTCTTATGTATCTCTTATGTATCTCTTATATATCTCTTATATATCTCTTATGTATCTCTTATATATATCTCTTATATATCTCTTATATATCTCTTACATATCTCTTATATATCTCCTATATATCTCTTATATATCTCCTATATCTCTTATGTATCTCTTATATATCTCTTATATATCTCTTATATATCTCCTATATATCTCTTATATATCTCCTATATATCTCCTATATATCTCTTATATATCTCTTATATATCTCTATATCTCTTATATATCTCTATATCTCTTATATATCTCTATATCTCTTATATATCTCTTATATATCTCTTATATATCTCTTATATATCTCTTATGTATCTCTTATATATATCTCTTATATATCTCTTACATATCTCTTACATATCTCTTATATATCTCCTATATATCTCTTATATATCTCTTATATATCTCTTATCTCTTATATATCTCCTATATACAGTATCTCTTATATATCTCTTATATATCTCTTATATATCTCCTATATATCTCCTATATATCTCTTATATATCTCTTATATATCTCTATATCTCTTATATATCTCTATATCTCTTATATATCTCTATATCTCTTATATATCTCTTATATATCTCTTATATATCTCTTATATATCTCTTATGTATCTCTTATATATATCTCTTATATATATCTTACATATCTCTTATATATCTCCTATATATCTCTTATATATCTCTTATATATCTCTTATCTCTTATATATCTCCTATATCTCTTATGTATCTCTTATATATCTCTTATATATCTCTTATATATCTCTTATATATCTCTTATATATCTCCTATATATCTCTTATATATCTCTATCTCTTATATATCTCCTATATATCTCTTATATATCTCTTATATATCTCTTATATATCTCTTATATATATCTATCTCTTATATATCTCTTATATATCTCTTATATATCTCTATCTCTTATATATCTCTTATATATCTCTTATATATCTCCTATATCTCTTATGTATCTCTTATGTATCTCTTATGTATCTCTTATATATCTCTTATATATCTCTTATATATCTCTTATATATATCTCTTATGTATCTCTTATATATATCTCTTATATATCTCTTATATATCTCTTACATATCTCTTACATATCTCTTATATATCTCCTATATATCTCTTATATATCTCCTATATCTCTTATGTATCTCTTATATTCTCTTATATATCTCTTATATATCTCTTATATATCTCTTATATATCTCTTATATATCTCCTATATATCTCCTATATATCTCTTATATATCTCTATATCTCTTATATATCTCTATATCTCTTATATATCTCCTATATATCTCTTGTATATCTCTTATATATCTCTATCTCTTATATATCTCTTATATATCTCTTAAATATCTCTTATATATCTCTATCTCTTATATATCTCTTATATATCTCTTATATATCTCCTATATCTCTTATGTATCTCTTATGTATCTCATATATATCTCTTATATATCTCTAATATATCTCTTATATATCTCTTATCTCTTATATATCTCTTATGTATCTCTTATATATCTCTTATATATCTCTTATATATCTCCTATATCTCTTATATATCTCTTATCGCTTATATATCTCTTATATATCTCTTATGTATCTCTTATATATCTCTTATATATCTCTTATATATCTCTTATATATCTCTTATATATCTCTTATATATCTCTTATCGCTTATATATCTCTTATATGTCTCTTATATATCTCTTATGTATCTCTTATATATCTCTTATATATCTCTTATATATCTCTTATGTATCTCTTATATATATCTCTTACATATCTCTTATATATCTCCTATATATCTCTTATATATCTCTTATATATCTCTTATCTCTTATATATCTCCTATATCTCTTATGTATCTCTTATATATCTCTTATATATCTCTTATATATCTCTTATATATCTCTTATATATCTCTTATATATCTCTTATATATCTCTATCTCTTATATATCTCTTATATATCTCTTATATATCTCTATCTCTTATATATCTCTTATATATCTCCTATATCTCTTATGTATCTCTTATGTATCTCTTATATATCTCTTATGTATCTCATATATATCTCTTATATATCTCCTATATATCTCTTATATATCTCCTATATCTCTTATGTATCTCTTATATATCTCTTATATATCTCTTATATATCTCTTATATATCTCCTATATATCTCTATCTCTTATATATCTCTTATATATCTCTTATATATCTCTATCTCTTATATATCTCTTATATATCTCCTATATCTCTTATGTATCTCTTATGTATCTCTTATGTATCTCTTATATATCTCTTATATATCTCTTATATATATCTTATGTATCTCATATATATCTCTTATATATCTCCTATATATCTCTTATATATCTCCTATATCTCTTATGTATCTCTTATATATCTCTTATATATCTCTTATATATCTCTTATATATCTCCTATATATCTCCTATATATCTCTTATAGATCTCTTATATATCTCTATATCTCTTATATATCTCTATATCTCTTATATATCTCTATATCTCTTATATATCTCTTATATATCTCTTATATATCTCTTATATATCTCTTATGTATCTCTTATATATATCTCTTATATATCTCTATATCTCTTATATATCTCTTATATATCTCTTATATATCTCTTATCTCTTATATATCTCCTATATCTCTTATGTATCTCTTATATATCTCATATATCTCTTATATATCTCTTATATATCTCTTATATATCTCCTATATATCTCTTATATATCTCTTATATATCTCTATATCTCTTATATATCTCTATCTCTTATATATCTCCTATATATCTCTTATATATCTCTTATATATCTCTATCTCTTATATATCTCTTATATATCTCTTATATATCTCTATCTCTTATATATCTCTTATATATCTCTAATATATCTCTTATATATCTCCTATATCTCTTATGTATCTCTTATGTATCTCTTATGTATCTCTTATATATCTCTTATATATCTCTTATGTATCTCTTATATATATATCTCTTATATATCTCTTATATATCTCTTACATATCTCTTATATATCTCCTATATATCTCTTATATATCTCCTATATATCTTATGTATCTCTTATATATCTCTTATATATCTCTTATATATCTCCTATATATCTCTATCTCTTATATATCTCTTATATATCTCTTATATATCTCTATCTCTTATATATCTCTTATATATCTCCTATATCTCTTATGTATCTCTTATGTATCTCTTATGTATCTCTTATATATCTCTTATATATCTCTTATATATATCTTATGTATCTCATATATATCTCTTATATATCTCCTATATATCTCTTATATATCTCCTATATCTCTTATGTATCTCTTATATATCTCTTATATATCTCTTATATATCTCTTATATATCTCCTATATATCTCCTATATATCTCTTATAGATCTCTTATATATCTCTATATCTCTTATATATATCTATATCTCTTATATATCTCTTATATATCTCTTATATATCTCTTATATATCTCTTATGTATCTCTTATATATATCTCTTATATATCTCTATATCTCTTATATATCTCTTATATATCTCTTATATATCTCTTATCTCTTATATATCTCCTATATCTCTTATGTATCTCTTATATATCTCATATATCTCTTATATATCTCTTATATATCTCTTATATATCTCCTATATATCTCTTATATATCTCTTATATATCTCTATATCTCTTATATATCTCTATCTCTTATATATCTCCTATATATCTCTTATATATCTCTTATATATCTCTATCTCTTATATATCTCTTATATATCTCTTATATATCTCTATCTCTTATATATCTCTTATATATCTCTAATATATCTCTTATATATCTCCTATATCTCTTATGTATCTCTTATGTATCTCTTATGTATCTCTTATATATCTCTTATATATCTCTTATGTATCTCTTATATATATCTCTTATATATCTCTTATATATCTCTTACATATCTCTTATATATCTCCTATATATCTCTTATATATCTCCTATATCTCTTATGTATCTCTTATATATCTCTTTTATATCTCTTATATATCTCTTATATATCTCCTATATATCTCTTATATATCTCTTATATATCTCTATATCTCTTATATATCTCTATATCTCTTATATATCTCTATATCTCTTATATATCTCTTATATATCTCTTATATATCTCTTATATATCTCTTATATATCTCTTATATATCTCTTATGTATCTCTTATATATAACTCTTATATATCTCTTACATATCTCTTATATATCTCCTATATATCTCTTATATATCTCTTATATATCTCTTATCTCTTATATATCTCCTATATCTCTTATGTATCTCTTATATATCTCTTATATATCTCTTATATATCTCTATATCTCTTATATATCTCTATCTCTTATATATCTCCTATATATCTCTTATATATCTCTTATATATCTCTATCTCTTATATATCTCTTATATATCTCTTATATATCTCTATCTCTTATATATCTCTTATATATCTCTTATATATCTCTTATATATCTCTTATATATCTCTTATATATCTCCTATATCTCTTATGTATCTCTTATGTATCTCTTATATATCTCTTATATATCTCTTATGTATCTCTTATATATATATATATCTCTTATATATCTCTTATATATCTCTTACATATCTTACATATCTCTTATATATCTCCTATATATCTCTTATATATCTCCTATATCTCTTATGTATCTCTTATATATCTCTTATATATCTCTTATATATCTCTTATATATCTCTTATATATCTCCTATATATCTCCTATATATCTCTTATATATCTCTTATATATCTCTATATCTCTTATATATCTCTATATCTCTTATATATCTCCTATATATCTCTTGTATATCTCTTATATATCTCTATCTCTTATATATCTCTTATATATCTCTTAAATATCTCTTATATATCTCTATATCTTATATATCTCTTATATATCTCTTATATATCTCTTATATATCTCCTATATCTCTTATGTATCTCTTATGTATCTCTTATGTATCTCTTATGTATCTCTTATATATCTCTTATATATCTCTTATATATCTCTAATATATCTCTTATATATCTCCTATATATCTCTTATATATATCTCTTATATATCTCTTATGTATCTCTTATGTATCTCTTATGTATCTCTTATGTATCTCTTATGTATCTCTTATATATCTCTTATATATCTCTTATATATCTCTTATATATCTCTTATATATCTCCTATATTTCTTATGTATCTCTTATGTATCTCTTATATATCTCTTATCTCTTATATATCTCTTATGTATCTCTTATGTATCTCTTATATATCTCTTATGTATCTCTTATGTATCTCTTATGTATCTCTTATGTATCTCTTATGTATCTCTTATGTATCTCTTATATATCTCTTATATATCTCTTATATATCTCTTATATATCTCTTATATATCTCCTATATCTCTTATGTATCTCTTATATATCTCTTATATATCTCTTATATATCTCTTATTTATCTCTTATATATCTCTTATATATCTCCTGTATCTCTTATGTATCTCTTATGTATCTCTTATGTATCTCTTATATATCTCTTATATATCTCTTATATATCTCTTATATATCTCTTATATGTCTCTTATATATCTCTTATATATCTCTTATATATCTCTTATATATCTCCTGTATCTCTTATGTATCTCTTATGTATCTCTTATATATCTCTTATATAGCTCTTATATGACTCTTATATATCTCTTATATATCTCTTATATATCTCCTGTATCTCTTATGTATCTCTTATGTATCTCTTATATATCTCTTATATAGCTCTTATATGACTCTTATATATCTCTTATATATCTCTTATATATCTCCTATATCTCTTATGTATCTCTTATATATCGCTTATATATCTCTTATCGCTTATATATCTCATATATATCTCTTATGTATCTCTTATGTATATCTTATGTATCTCTTATATATCTCTTATGTATCTCTTATGTATCTCTTATGTATCTCTTATGTATCTCTTATATATCTCTTATATATCTCTTATATATCTCTTATATATCTCTTATATATCTCTTATATATCTCTTATATATCTCTTATATATCTCTTATCGCTTATATATCTCTTATATATCTCTATATCTCTTATATATCTCTTATGTATCTCTATATCTCTTATATATCTCTTATGTATCTCTTATGTATCTCTTATGTATCTCTTATGTATCTCTTATATATCTCTTATATATCTCTTATATATCTCTTATATATCTCTTATATATCTCTTATATATCTCTTATCGCTTATATATCTCTTATATATCTCTTATATATCTCTTATATATCTCTATATCTCTTATATATCTCTTATATATCTCCTATATATCTCTTATATATCTCTTATATATCTCTTATATATCTCTTATATATCTCTTATCGCTTATATATCTCTTATGTATCTCTTATATATCTCTTATATATCTCTTATATATCTCTTATATATCTCTTATATATCTCTTATATATCTCTTATATATCTCTTATCGCTTATATATCTCTTATGTATCTCTTATATATCTCTTATATATCTCTTATATATCTCTTATATATCTCTTATATATCTCTTATATATCTCTTATATATCTCTTATATATCTCTTATCGCTTATATATCTCTTATATATCTCTTATATATCTCTTATATATCTCTTATATATCTCTTATATATCTCTATATCTCTTATATATCTCTTATATATCTCCTATATATCTCTTATATATCTCTTATATATCTCTTATATATCTCTTATATATCTCTTATATATCTCTTATATATCTCTTATATATCTCTTATATAGCTCTTATATGACTCTTATATATCTCTTATATATCTCTTATATATCTCCTATATCTCTTATGTATCTCTTATGTATCTCTTATATATCTCTTATATATCTCTTATATATCTCTTATATAGCTCTTATATGACTCTTATATATCTCTTATATATCTCTTATATATCTCCTATATCTCTTATGTATCTCTTATATATCTCTTATATATCTCTTATATATCTCTTATATATCTCTTATCTCTTATCTCTTATATATCTCTTATATATCTCCTATATCTCTTATATATCTCTTATATATCTCTATATCTCTTATATATCTCTTATATATCTCTTATATATCTCCTATATATCTCTTATATATCTCTTATATATCTCTATATCTCTTATATATCTCTATCTCTTATATATCTCCTATATATCTCTTATATATCTCTTATATATCTATATCTCTTATATATCTCTTATATATCTCTTATATATCTCTATCTCTTATATATCTCTTATATATCTCTAATATATCTCTTATATATCTCCTATATCTCTTATGTATCTCTTATGTATCTCTTATGTATCTCTTATATATCTCTTATATATCTCTTATGTATCTCTTATATATATCTCTTATATATCTCTTATATATCTCTTACATATCTCTTATATATCTCCTATATATCTCTTATATATCTCCTATATCTCTTATGTATCTCTTATATATCTCTTATATATCTCTTATATATCTCTTATATATCTCTTATATATCTCCTATATATCTCCTATATATCTCTTATATATCTCTTATATATCTCTATATCTCTTATATATCTCTATATATCTTATATATCTCTATATCTCTTATATATCTCTTATATATCTCTTATATATCTCTTATATATCTCTTATGTATCTCTTATATATATCTCTTATATATCTCTTACATATCTCTTACATATCTCTTATATATCTCCTATATATCTCTTATATATCTCTTATATATCTCTTATCTCTTATATATCTCCTATATACAGTATCTCTTATATATCTCTTATATATCTCCTATATATCTCCTATATATCTCCTATATATCTCTTATATATCTCTATATCTCTTATATATCTCTATATCTCTTATATATCTCTATATCTCTTATATATCTCTTATATATCTCTTATATATCTCTTATATATCTCTTATATATCTCTTATATATCTCTTATGTATCTCTTATATATATCTCTTATATATCTCTTACATATCTCTTATATATCTCCTATATATCTCTTATATATCTCTTATATATCTCTTATCTCTTATATATCTCCTATATCTCTTATGTATCTCTTATATATCTCTTATATATCTCTTATATATCTCTTATATATCTCTTATATATCTCTTATATATCTCTTATATATCTCCTATATATCTCTTATATATCTCTTATATATCTCTATCTCTTATATATCTCCTATATATCTCTTATATATCTCTTATATATCTCTTATATATCTCTTATATATCCCTATCTCTTATATATCTCTTATATATCTCTTATATATCTCTATCTCTTATATATCTCTTATATATCTCTTATATATCTCTTATATATCTCCTATATCTCTTATGTATCTCTTATGTATCTCTTATGTATCTCTTATATATCTCTTATATATATCTTATATATCTCTTATATATCTCTTATGTATCTCTTATATATATCTCTTATATATCTCTTATATATCTCTTACATATCTCTTACATATCTCTTATATATCTCCTATATATCTCTTATATATCTCCTATATCTCTTATGTATCTCTTATATTTCTCTTATATATCTCTTATATATCTCTTATATATCTCTTATATATCTCTTATATATCTCCTATATATCTCCTATATATCTCTTATATATCTCTATATCTCTTATATATCTCTATATCTCTTATATATCTCCTATATATCTCTTTTATATCTCTTATATATCTCTATCTCTTATATATCTCTTATATATCTCTTAAATATCTCTTATATATCTCTATCTCTTATATATCTCTTATATATCTCTTATATATCTCTTATATATCTCCTATATCTCTTATGTATCTCTTATGTATCTCATATATATCTCTTATATATCTCTAATATATCTCTTATATATCTCTTATCTCTTATATATCTCTTATGTATCTCTTATATATCTCTTATATATCTCTTATATATCTCCTATATCTCTTATATATCTCTTATCGCTTATATATCTCTTATATATCTCTTATGTATCTCTTATATATATCTCTTACATATCTCTTATATATCTCCTATATATCTCTTATATATCTCTTATATATCTCTTATCTCTTATATATCTCCTATATCTCTTATGTATCTCTTATATATCTCTTATATATCTCTTATATATCTCTTATATATCTCTTATATATCTCTTATATATCTCTTATATATCTCTATCTCTTATATATCTCTTATATATCTCTTATATATCTCTATCTCTTATATATCTCTTATATATCTCCTATATCTCTTATGTATCTCTTATGTATCTCTTATGTATCTCTTATATATCTCTTATATATCTCTTATATATATCTTATGTATCTCTTATATATCTCCTATATATCTCTTATATATCTCCTATATCTCTTATGTATCTCTTATATATCTCTTATATATCTCTTATATATCTCTTATATATCTCTTATATATCTCTTATATATCTCTTATATATCTCTTATATATCTCCTATATATCTCTATCTCTTATATATCTCTTATATATCTCTTATATATCTCTATCTCTTATATATCTCTTATATATCTCCTATATCTCTTATATATCTCTTATATATCTCTTATATATCTCTTATATATCTCCTATATATCTCCTATATATATCTTATATATCTCTTATATATCTCTATATCTCTTATATATCTCTATATCTCTTATATATCTCTATATCTCTTATATATCTCTTATATATCTCTTATATATCTCTTATATATCTCTTATGTATCTCTTATATATATCTCTTATATATCTCTATATCTCTTATATATCTCTTATATATCTCTTATATATCTCTTATCTCTTATATATCTCCTATATATCTTATGTATCTCTTATATATCTCATATATCTCTTATATATCTCTTATATATCTCTTATATATCTCCTATATATCTCTTATATATCTCTTATATATCTCTATATCTCTTATATATCTCTATCTCTTATATATCTCCTATATATCTCTTATATATCTCTTATATATCTCTATCTCTTATATATCTCTTATATATCTCTTATATATCTCTATCTCTTATATATCTCTTATATATCTCTAATATATCTCTTATATATCTCCTATATCTCTTATGTATCTCTTATGTATCTCTTATGTATCTCTTATGTATCTCTTATATATCTCTTATATATCTCTTATGTATCTCTTATATATATCTCTTATATATCTCTTATATATCTCTTACATATCTCTTATATATCTCCTATATATCTCTTATATATCTCCTATATCTCTTATGTATCTCTTATATATCTCTTTTATATCTCTTATATATCTCTTATATATCTCCTATATATCTCTTATATATCTCTTATATATCTCTTATCTCTTATATATCTCCTATATCTCTTATGTATCTCTTATATATCTCTTATATATCTCTTATATATCTCTATATCTCTTATATATCTCTATCTCTTATATATCTCCTATATATCTCTTATATATCTCTTATATATCTCTATCTCTTATATATCTCTTATATATCTCTTATATATCTCTATCTCTTATATATCTCTTATATATCTCTTATGTATCTCTTATATATATCTCTTATATATCTCTTACATATCTCTTATATATCTCCTATATATCTCTTATATATCTCTTATATATCTCTTATCTCTTATATATCTCCTATATCTCTTATGTATCTCTTATATATCTCTTATATATCTCTTATATATCTCTATATCTCTTATATATCTCTATCTCTTATATATCTCCTATATATCTCTTATATATCTCTTATATATCTCTATCTCTTATATATCTCTTATATATCTCTTATATATCTCTATCTCTTATATATCTCTTATATATCTCTTATATATCTCTTATATATCTCTTATATATCTCCTATATCTCTTATGTATCTCTTATGTATCTCTTATATATCTCTTATATATCTCTTATGTATCTCTTATATATATCTCTTATATATCTCTTATATATCTCTTACATATCTTACATATCTCTTATATATCTCCTATATATCTCTTATATATCTCCTATATCTCTTATGTATCTCTTATATATCTCTTATATATCTCTTATATATCTCTTATATATCTCTTATATATCTCCTATATATCTCCTATATATCTCTTATATATCTCTTATATATCTCTATATCTCTTATATATCTCTATATCTCTTATATATCTCCTATACATCTCTTGTATATCTCTTATATATCTCTATCTCTTATATATCTCTTATATATCTCTTAAATATCTCTTATATATCTCTATATCTTATATATCTCTTATATATCTCTTATATATCTCTTATATATCTCCTATATCTCTTATGTATCTCTTATGTATCTCTTATGTATCTCTTATATATCTCTTATATATCTCTTATATATCTCTAATATATCTCTTATATATCTCTTATATATCTCCTATATATCTCTTATATATATCTCTTATATATCTCTTATGTATCTCTTATGTATCTCTTATGTATCTCTTATGTATCTCTTATGTATCTCTTATATATCTCTTATATATCTCTTATATATCTCTTATATATCTCTTATATATCTCTTATATATCTCCTATATTTCTTATGTATCTCTTATGTATCTCTTATGTATCTCTTATATATCTCTTATCTGTTATATATCTCTTATGTATCTCTTATGTATCTCTTATATATCTCTTATATATCTCTTATGTATCTCTTATGTATCTCTTATGTATCTCTTATGTATCTCTTATGTATCTCTTATGTATCTCTTATATATCTCTTATATATCTCTTATATATCTCTTATATATCTCTTATATATCTCTTATATATCTCCTATATTTCTTATGTATCTCTTATGTATCTCTTATGTATCTCTTATATATCTCTTATCTCTTATATATCTCTTATGTATCTCTTATATATCTCTTATATATCTCCTATATCTCTTATGTATCTCTTATATATCTCTTATATATCTCTTATCTCTTATATATCTCTTATGTATCTCTTATATATCTCTTATATATCTCCTATATCTCTTATGTATCTCTTATATATCTCTTATATATCTCTTATATATCTCTTATTTATCTCTTATATATCTCTTATATATCTCCTGTATCTCTTATGTATCTCTTATGTATCTCTTATGTATCTCTTATATATCTCTTATATATCTCTTATATATCTCTTATATGTCTCTTATATATCTCTTATATATCTCTTATATATCTCTTATATATCTCCTGTATCTCTTATGTATCTCTTATGTATCTCTTATATATCTCTTATATAGCTCTTATATGACTCTTATATATCTCTTATATATCTCTTATATATCTCCTATATCTCTTATGTATCTCTTATATATCGCTTATATATCTCTTATCGCTTATATATCTCATATATATCTCTTATGTATCTCTTATGTATATCTTATGTATCTCTTATATATCTCTTATGTATCTCTTATGTATCTCTTATGTATCTCTTATATATCTCTTATATATCTCTTATATATCTCTTATATATCTCTTATATATCTCTTATATATCTCTTATATATCTCTTATATATATCTTATCGCTTATATATCTCTTATATATCTCTATATCTCTTATATATCTCTTATGTATCTCTTATGTATCTCTTATGTATCTCTTATGTATCTCTTATGTATCTCTTATATATCTCTTATATATCTCTTATATATCTCTTATATATCTCTTATATATCTCTTATATATCTCTTATATATCTCTTATCGCTTATATATCTCTTATATATCTCTTATATATCTCTTATATATCTCTATATCTCTTATATATCTCTTATATATCTCCTATATATCTCTTATATATCTCCTATATATCTCTTATATATCTCTTATCGCTTATATATCTCTTATGTATCTCTTATATATCTCTTATATATCTCTTATATATCTCTTATATATCTCTTATATATCTCTTATATATCTCTTATATATCTCTTATATATCTCTTATCGCTTATATATCTCTTATGTATCTCTTATATATCTCTTATATATCTCTTATATATCTCTTATATATCTCTTATATATCTCTTATATATCTCTTATATATCTCTTATATATCTCTTATATATCTCTTATCGCTTATATATCTCTTATATATCTCTTATATATCTCTTATATATCTCTATATCTCTTATATATCTCTTATATATCTCTTATATATCTCTTATATATCTCTTATATATCTCTTATATATCTCTTATATATCTCTTATATATCTCTTATATATCTCTTATCGCTTATATATCTCTTATGTATCTCTTATATATCTTATATATCTCTTATATATCTCTTATATATCTCTTATCGCTTATATATCTCTTATGTATCTCATATATCTCTTATATATCTCTTATATATCTCTTATATATCTCTTATATATCTCTTATATATCTCTTATATATCTCTTATCTCCTATATATCTCTTATATATCTCTTATATATCTCTTATCTCCTATATATCTCTTATATATCTCTTATATATCTCTTATATATCTCTTATATATCTCTTATATATCTCTTATCTCCTATATATCTCTAATATATCTCTTATATATCTCTTATATATCTCCTATATCTCTTATGTATCTCTTATATATATCTTATATATCTCTTATATATCTCTTATATATATCCTATATATCTTATGTATCTCTTATATATCTCTTATATATCTCTTATATATCTCTTATATATCTCTTATATATCTCTTATATATCTCTTATCTCTTATATATCTCTTATATATCTCCTATATCTCTTATGTATCTCTTATATATCTCTTATATATCTCTATATCTCTTATATATCTCTATATCTCTTATATATCTCTTATATATCTCTTATATATCTCGTATATATCTCTTATATATCTCTTATCGCTTATATATCTCTTATGTATCTCTTATATATCTCTTATATATCTCTTATATATCTCTTATATATCTCTTATATATCTCTTATCGCTTATATATCTCTTATGTATCTCTTATATATCTCTTATATATCTCTTATATATCTCTTATATATCTCTTATATATCTCTTATATATCTCTTATCTCCTATATATCTCTTATATATCTCTTATATATCTCTTATATATCTCTTATATATCTCTTATATATCTCTTATATATCTCTTATCTCCTATATATCTCTTATATATCTCTTATATATCTCTTATATATCTCTTATATATCTCTTATATATCTCTTATATATCTCTTATATATCTCTTATCTCCTATATATCTCTAATATATCTCTTATATATCTCTTATATATCTCCTATATCTCTTATGTATCTCTTATATATATCTTATATATCTCTTATATATCTCTTATATATCTCCTATATATCTTATGTATCTCTTATATATCTCTTATATATCTCTTATATATCTCTTATCTCTTATCTCTTATATATCTCTTATCTCTTATATATCTCTTATATATCTCCTATATCTCTTATGTATCTCTTATATATCTCTTATATATCTCTATATCTCTTATATATCTCTATATCTCTTATATATCTCTTATATATCTCTTATATATCTCTTATATATCTCTTATATATCTCTTATATATCTCTTATATATCTCTTATATATCTCTTATCTCTTATCTCTTATCTCTTATATATCTCTTATATATCTCCTATATATCTTATATATCTCTTATATATCTCTTATATATCTCTTATATATCTCCTATATCTCTTATATATCTCTTATATATCTCTTATATATCTCTTATATATCTCTTATCGCTTATATATCTCTTATATATCTCTTATATATCTCTTATATATCTCTATATCTCTTATATATCTCTTATATATCTCCTATATATCTCTTATATATCTCCTATATATCTCTTATATATCTCTTATATATCTCTTATATATCTCTTATCGCTTATATATCTCTTATGTATCTCTTATATATCTCTTATATATCTCTTATATATCTCTTATATATCTCTTATATATCTCTTATATATCTCTTATATATCTCTTATCGCTTATATATCTCTTATGTATCTCTTATATATCTCTTATATATCTCTTATATATCTCTTATATATCTCTTATATATCTCTTATATATCTCTTATATATCTCTTATATATCTCTTATCGCTTATATATCTCTTATATATCTCTTATATATCTCTTATATATCTCTTATATATCTCTATATCTCTTATATATCTCTTATATATCTCCTATATATCTCTTATATATCTCTTATATATCTCTTATATATCTCTTATATATCTCTTATATATCTCTTATCGCTTATATATCTCTTATGTATCTCTTATATATCTTATATATCTCTTATATATCTCTTATATATCTCTTATCGCTTATATATCTCTTATGTATCTCATATATCTCTTATATATCTCTTATATATCTCTTATATATCTCTTATATATCTCTTATATATCTCTTATATATCTCTTATCTCCTATATATCTCTTATATATCTCTTATATATCTCTTATATATCTCTTATATATCTCTTATATATCTCTTATCTCCTATATATCTCTAATATATCTCTTATATATCTCTTATATATCTCCTATATCTCTTATGTATCTCTTATATATATCTTATATATCTCTTATATATCTCTTATATATATCCTATATATCTTATGTATCTCTTATATATCTCTTATATATCTCTTATATATCTCTTATATATCTCTTATATATCTCTTATATATCTCTTATATATCTCTTATCTCTTATATATCTCTTATATATCTCCTATATCTCTTATGTATCTCTTATATATCTCTTATATATCTCTATATCTCTTATATATCTCTATATCTCTTATATATCTCTTATATATCTCTTATATATCTCGTATATATCTCTTATATATCTCTTATCGCTTATATATCTCGTATGTATCTCTTATATATCTCTTATATATCTCTTATATATCTCTTATATATCTCTTATATATCTCTTATCGCTTATATATCTCTTATGTATCTCTTATATATCTCTTATATATCTCTTATATATCTCTTATATATCTCTTATATATCTCTTATCTCCTATATATCTCTTATATATCTCTTATATATCTCTTATATATCTCTTATATATCTCTTATATATCTCTTATCTCCTATATATCTCTTATATATCTCTTATATATCTCTTATATATCTCTTATATATCTCTTATATATCTCTTATATATCTCTTATATATCTCTTATCTCCTATATATCTCTAATATATCTCTTATATATCTCTTATATATCTCCTATATCTCTTATGTATCTCTTATATATATCTTATATATCTCTTATATATCTCTTATATATCTCCTATATATCTTATGTATCTCTTATATATCTCTTATATATCTCTTATATATCTCTTATCTCTTATATATCTCTTATATATCTCTTATATATCTCTTATATATCTCTTATATATCTCTTATATATCTCTTATCTCTTATATATCTCTTATATATCTCCTATATCTCTTATGTATCTCTTATATATCTCTTATATATCTCTATATCTCTTATATATCTCTATATCTCTTATATATCTCTTATATATCTCTTATCTCTTATATATCTCTTATATATCTCTTATATATCTCTTATCTCTTATATATCTCTTATCTCTTATCTCTTATCTCTTATATATCTCTTATATATCTCCTATATATCTTATATATCTCTTATATATCTCTTATATATCTCTTATATATCTCCTATATCTCTTATATATCTCTTATATATCTCTTATATATCTCTTATCGCTTATATATCTCTTATGTATCTCTTATGTATCTCTTATATATCTCTTATATATCGCTTATATATCTCTTATCGCTTATATATCTCTTATATATCTCTTATATATCTCTTATTTATCTCTTATATATCTCTTATATATCTCCTGTATCTCTTATGTATCTCTTATGTATCTCTTATGTATCTCTTATATATCTCTTATATATCTCTTATATATCTCTTATATGTCTCTTATATATCTCTTATATATATCTTATATATCTCCTGTATCTCTTATGTATCTCTTATGTATCTCTTATATATCTCTTATATATCTCTTATATATCTCTTATATAGCTCTTATATGACTCTTATATATCTCTTATATATCTCTTATATATCTCCTATATCTCTTATGTATCTCTTATATATCGCTTATATATCTCTTATCGCTTATATATCTCATATATATCTCTTATGTATCTCTTATGTATCTCTTATGTATCTCTTATGTATCTCTTATGTATCTCTTATATATCTCTTATATATCTCTTATATATCTCTTATATATCTCTTATATATCTCTTATATATCTCTTATCGCTTATATATCTCTTATATATCTCTATATCTCTTATATATCTCTATTGTATCTCTTATGTATCTCTTATGTATCTCTTATGTATCTCTTATGTATCTCTTATGTATCTCTTATATATCTCTTATATATCTCTTATATATCTCTTATATATCTCTTATATATCTCTTATATATCTCTTATATATCTCTTATATATCTCTTATCGCTTATATATCTCTTATATATCTCTTATATATCTCTTATATATCTCTATATCTCTTATATATCTCGTATATATCTCCTATATATCTCTTATATATCTCTTATATATCTCTTATATATCTCTTATATATCTCCTATATCTCTTATGTATCTCTATATCTCTTATATATCTCCTATATATCTCTTATATATCTCTTATATATCTCTTATATATCTCTTATATATCTCTTATATATCTCTTATCGCTTATATATCTCTTATGTATCTCTTATATATCTCTTATATATCTCTTATATATCTCTTATATATCTCTTATATATCTCTTATCTCCTATATATCTCTTATGTATCTCTTACATATATCTTATATATCTCTTATATATCTCTTATCTCCTATATATCTCTTATATATCTCTTATATATCTCTTATATATCTCTTATATATCTCTTATCTCCTATATATCTCTAATATATCTCTTATATATCTCTTATATATCTCCTATATCTTATATATCTCTTATATATCTCTTATCTCTTATATATCTCCTATATCTCTTATGTATCTCTTATATATCTCTTATATATCTCTTATATATCTCTATATCTCTTATATATCTCTTATATATCTCTTATATATCTCTTATATATCTCTTATATATCTCTTATATATCTCTTATCTCTTATATATCTCCTATATCTCTTATATATCTCTTATATATCTCTATATCTCTTATATATCTCTTATATATCTCTTATATATCTCTTATATATCTCTTATATATCTCTTATATATCTCTTATATATCTCTTATCGCTTATATATCTCTTATGTATCTCTTATGTATCTCTTATGTATCTCTTATATATCTCTTATATATCGCTTATATATCTCTTATATATCGCTTATATATCTCTTATCGCTTATATATCTCTTATATATCTCTTATATATCTCTTATATATCTATTATATATCTCTTATATATATCTCTTATATATCTCTTATATATCTCTTGTCTCTTATATATATCTTATATATCTCCTATATCTCTTATGTATCTCTTATATATCTCTTATATATCTCTTATATATCTCTTATATATCTCTTATATATCTCTTATATATCTCTTATATATCTCTTATATATCTCTTATATATCTCTTATATATCTCTTATATATCTCTTATATATCTCTTATCTCTTATATATCTCTTATATATCTCTTATCTCTTATATATCTCTTATATATCTCTTATATATCTCTATCTCTTATATATCTCTTATATATCTCTTATATATCTCTTATATATCTCTTATATATCTCTTATCGCTTATATATCTCTTATGTATCTCTTATGTATCTCTTATATATCTCTTATATATCTCTTATATATCTCTTATCGCTTATATATCTCTTATATATCTCTTATATATCTCTTATATATATCTTATATATCTCTTATCTCTTATATATCTCTTATATATCTCCTATATCTCTTATGTATCTCTTATATATCTCTATATCTCTTATATATCTCTATATCTCTTATATATCTCTTATATATCTCTTATATATCTCTTATATATCTCTTATATATCTCTTATATATCTCTTATCTCTTATCTCTTATCTCTTATATATCTCTTATATATCTCCTATATCTCTTATATATCTCTTATATATCTCTATATCTCTTATATATCTCTTATATATCTCTTATATATCTCTTATATATCTCTTATATATCTCTTATCGCGTATATATCTCTTATGTATCTCTTATGTATCTCTTATGTATCTCTTATATATCTCTTATATATCTCTTATATATCTCTTATATATCGCTTATATATCGCTTATATATCTCTTATCGCTTATATATCTCTTATATATCTCTTATATATCTCCTATATCTCTTATGTATCTCTTATATATCTCTTATATATCTCTATATCTCTTATATATCTCTATATATCTCTATATCTCTTATATATCTCTTATATATCTCTTATATATCTCTTATATATCTCTTATATATCTCTTATATATCTCTTATCTCTTATATATCTCTTATATATCTCTTATATATCTCTATATCTCTTATATATCTCTTATATATCTCTTATATATCTCTTATATATTTCTTATATATCTCTTATATATCTCTTATCGCTTATATATCTCTTATGTATCTCTTATATATCTCTTATATATCGCTTATATATCGCTTATATATCTCTTATCGCTTATATATCTCTTATATATCTCTTATATATCTCTTATATATATCTTATATATCTCTTATATATCTCTTATCTCTTATATATCTCTTATATATCTCTTATATATCTCATATATCTCTTATGTATCTCTTATATATCTCTTATATATCTCTATATCTCTTATATATCTCTATATCTCTTATATATCTCCTATATCTCTTATATATCTCTTATATATCTCTTATATATCTCCTATATCTCTTATATATCTCTTATATATCTCTATATCTCTTATATATCTCTTATATATCTCTTATCGCTTATATATCTCTTATGTATCTCTTATGTATCTCTTATGTATCTCTTATATATCTCTTATATATCTCTTATATATCTCTTATATATCTCTTATCGCTTATATATCTCTTATATATCTCTTATATATCTCTTATATCTCTTATATATCTCTTATCTCTTATCTCTCTCTTATATATCTCTTATATATCTCTTATATATCTCCTATATCTCTTATATATCTCTATATCTCTTATATATCTCTAATATATCTCTTATATATCTCTTATATATCTCTTATATATCTCTTATATATCTCTATATCTCTTATATATCTCTAATATATCTCTTATGTATCTCTTATGTATCTCTTATATATCTCTTATATATCTCTTATATATCTCTTATATATCTCTTATATATCTCTTATCGCTTATATATCTCTTATGTATCTCTTATATATCTCTTATATATCTCTTATATATCTCTTATATATCTCTTATATATCTCTTATCTCCTATATATCTCTTATATATCTCTTATATATCTCTTATGTATCTCTTATATATCTCTTATATCTCTTATATATATCTCTTATATATCTCTTATATATCTCTTATATATCTCTTATATATCTCTTATATATCTCTTATATATCTCTTATCTCCTATATATCTCTAATATATCTCTTATATATCTCTTATGTATCTCTTATATATCTCTTATCTCTTATATATCTCTTATATATCTCCTATATCTCTTATGTATCTCTTATATATCTCTTATATATCTCTTATATATCTCTTATATATCTCTTATATATCTCTTATATATCTCCTATGTATCTCTTATGTATCTCTTATATCTCTTATATATCTCTTATATATCTCTTATATATCTCTTATATATCTCTTATCTCTTATCTCTTATATATCTCTTATATATCTCTTATATATCTCTTATCTCTTATCTCTTATCTCTTATATATCTCTTATATATCTCTTATCTCTTATCTCTTATATATCTCTTATATATCTCTTATATATCTCTTATATATCTATTATATATCTATTATATATCTCTTATCTCTTATATATCTCTTATATATCTCTTATATATCTCTTATATATCTCTTATATATCTCTTATATATCTCTTATATATCTCTTATCTCTTATATATCTCTTATGTATCTCTTATGTATCTCTTATGTATCTCTTATGTATCTCTTATGTATCTCTTATGTATCTCTTATGTATCTCTTATATTTCTCTTATATATCTCTTATATATCTCTTATATATCTTGTGAGGATACGAGTTCTTCAATCACTCAGACACCGAGCAGATGAAACCAAAATATGGTTTATTTTTATCACAGCACACGAAAGTAGACGAAGACAGGAAAAAGATTCAAATGGTAGCATACAAACATCCGGGTAGCAAAGTCCTGGTAGCATTTCAGTCCAAATAACGAAACTATCACTTAGTCCACCCAGCAGTGACAGCAGAAACCTGTGCGAATCCACACAGCACCGGACGCTCCACACCAGAGCCTATGTAGGATGCCCCCCCCCCCCAGGCAAACGATGCGCTCACAAGGTCCAGTGGCAGAGTATCACCTCTAGCCAGGATTGCGACTAACATGAGGAGCTGGCAGGTGTACAAGTCATTTTAAAAACTTCCAATTTCCCACGGTGATCGCATCATCTGTGGGGTTGCCCAAGTTCCTGATTGGTGGATTCAAGCATCAGACACATCCCCCCAGGTAATATCCAGCTGGCCATCTGCTGCAGCCCCCCCCTGCTGGGTCGGTTCCAGTAAGTCTGGAAGTAGCCAGGATATGCAGATGCAGTGTCAACACAAGATACAAAACACAGTCTGATTACATTATGTGGTGATCACCCCCTGTGGACAACCTTCCTGTTGATAGCAGGGGCATTTGATCACCCCCTGTGGTGCCTGGTGTGAAGGAATTGCATTGGCGATAAGTGAATTGTGACATCCTCTACTCCACAGTAATTAATGTACATTTTAGCCCTATTGTTCCCTATGTATGTCTGTATTTCCCAGGACTTTATTCATGTAAGCCCCAATTGCGTATTACTTAAATATTGTAACTGTGTATGTGGAGACAAATGGTCCGGCTAGAAGCGACCAAATGCTTAGATTAGAATCTGTTCAGTTTGTGTATAGTTTTTGGTTCAGGGATCAAAGGACCTCTTTATAGGCTGTTTAGTAACAGAGACAGATAGTGGCAGAGACATACACTTCCCCCCCAAATAACAAGAGGCTAAGGATGGATAACACCAGGGTCAGTCTCCAGAGAAGAGATCTGTTTACATGAAGGTGTGAAATCCCCCACATACACAAGCTTCAAAGCCAGATGAAGGGAGTGAGTTAATCAGCCCCTGGACAGGTAATAGGAGACCCTGTTATATTCATACAACTGCACCCAGCATAGGAAGGGTTAAGAATTCCTGAGGGAGGGGGAGAGGGGTGCCTTTGGGATGTAAGTTGGTGTTTGCAGGAAGAGAGGGGAGAGATGTGAATGAGAGCTGAAGGAGAAGAGAGGAGGAAGGAGGTTAGTCGCAGTCTTAAGGTTCAGAGGTATGCTCTACCTGTGTCTTGTGGAACGCCTCATCCTCGCTTCTGTGGAGTTGCCAGTGTTTTGTGGACTTATACAGTTTTCTGCTATCACAGCTGTGTGGACAAGTGATAGTTTGCCCTGTGGAACTGATCTGGGACTGTGACTATACAAGGACTGTCTGTTTGGGCCTGCTACCTGAATATCTTTCTACTCTGCAATTTACCTTTGCCACTGTTTATTGTCTATTTGTGCGTGCTGTGGAAAATAAACCATTCTTCTGGTTTCATCTGCTCGGTGTCTGAGTGATTGAGGAACTCGTACCCTCACATTTGGCGGCAGCAGCGGGACCACTCAGACACCAACCTTCGAGCAACGAGTCATAAACACCTCAGGGAATGGATCCAGCACCACTATGCTACCGATACAGCAAAAAGGATCAACTGCAGGATCTGTGCCGTACGAGGCAGATTGAGTTTGAGGCATTGGACACCAGAGCAGCATTAATGGCAAAGCTGGCACAATGGGACCAAGAACACCCTGGACAGGAGGACGATGAGGACCCCGTCCTAGAGCGGAACGAGGTGCAGGGGGCCAACAGGACAAATGCTTCAGGGGCTGCGCTGCCTGTTGGAAATGCAGATCAGTTGCAGGACTTGCTGGCAGCTCTGGGACAAGGAGCCTCAGTTTTGGGAGCTGCATTGGGGTTGCAGTCCTCTATACCCACTACGGCAGCATCAGTAAGCCAGGTGGCCAGGCTGAGATATAATGACATCCCACCTTTTGATGATGCCGGTTCGGATATTGATACCCATTTGCAGATGTTTGAATCTGTTATGACTTTGCATGGAATTGAGGCAGCAGAGTGGCCTCGATTTCTGTTCCCCAGTCTGAGAGGAAGGGCTCTGGAAGCATTCCATGCCCTGAGCCCAGAGCAGGTGCTGGTATATGAGGAGGTACGAAGTGTCCTGCTTGCTAGATATGCGGTGACTGCTGAATCATACCGTGTGAAGTTTCGCACCATAACCCGAAAAGGCGATTCTTCATTTACAGAGTTTAATAACCTGTTGCGGAGGAACTGTGATAAGTGGCTGTCCGTGAAGCAGGCCCTTACTGTAAAAGATATTAAAAATGCTTTTATCTTGGAGCAGCTGCTGAACAAGATGCCTCTTGAGATCAGAGAATGGGTAGCAGATCGGACCCCTACCACCCCCGAGAAAGCGGCACAACTAGCGGACGAGTTCACAGCTAACAGGCCTCGGTGGAGAGGGGCCAACATCGAGGAAAAGACTAATCTCCGACGGGCCCAGCCAGATCGGGATCTACCGGCGGCCCCCCAACGCCCAGCTCCACAGCCCCCCAACCCCCGGCCTTGGGGACCCGAGCTACCAGGAGCCCGTCGCTGCTACAACTGTGACAAGGTGGGTCATGTCCGCCGAGATTGCCCCCGGGGAAGAGGACCATTTCCAGGTGCCCGACATGCCTTGCCTCGAGTAGCTGTGTGCCAGGAACCATCATTTGGGGGAGGGGGAGGGGAGTACTGTCCTGATGCGCCAGAGGCGGAGGAAGTAGTATACCAGGTGGAGGTGGTAGCAGCTATTGGAAAAGCCACCCCGGATAACATGAAGCCACATCTACAGCCTGTAAAAGTTAATGGGAAGGAACTGCAGGGGTTAAGAGATTCGGGTGCCTCCATCACCCTTATCCGCCCAGAATTAATCCCCCCCTGCCAACTACTGAAGCAACGGAAAATTAAGATCTCCATGGCAGGGGGGCAGATCACTGTCATCCCCATGGCCCGGGTACACTTGGATTGGGGTCAGGACTCTGGGGAAGTGAACGTGGGACTTCTGGAAGGGCTCCCCACCCATGTTATTCTAGGAAATGATTTGGGTGGTGGATTGGCCAGTTGTTTCGTGGGAGCTATCACCCGGAGCCAGTCACAGGCTGGAGAGATAGCACCTGAGGGCCCTCTCCCGCCAGCACCAGGAATTACTGCTACAGCCCCTGAGCCACCGCCGGTGAGTAACATGGTACCAGACTTGCTTGACTGTGACGTGAATCTGGGGGAGGTAGATAGAGTGGAATTTAGGGAAGCCCAACAAACAGATCCGTCCCTAGCTAGCCTCCGCAGGGCAGCAGGACGGAGTGATTGGGGAACTCAGGAGGATCGCATTCAGTGGGAGGAGGGGAGACTGTACAGGGTGCCAGCAAAAGCAGACCCATTAGAGCCCGAAGTCCCTAGGAAACAGTTAATTGTTCCCCAGCAGTACCGTGCGCGATTGCTAGCACTTGCCCATGACATCCCCTCAGCAGGCCATTTAGGGATTCGTAAAACCCGGGCCCGACTGCTGCGGCACTTCTTCTGGCCAGGAATAAACCAGGAGGTAAGACAGTATAGAGAGTCATGTGGGGTCTGTCAACGCCTCGGGGGACCCCCACGTCGTGTCCCCCTACAACCCATGCCTGTGATCAGTGAGCCATTCAGGAGAGTGGCCATGGACATTGTTGGGCCTTTTAAGAAACCGAGCAGAACAGGAAAGAAATACATACTGACTGTGGTTGACTATGCGACTAGGTACCCAGAGGCGGTGGCGCTGGCATCCATAGATGCTGAGCATATTGCCCAGGCTCTCATGGATATCTTTAGTCGTGTGGGATTTCCCGAAGAAGTGGTCACCGACCAAGGTGCGCAATTTCAAGGGGACTTACTGCAGACCATATGGGCCAAATTTGGGGTCCATCCCTTTCGCACTACTGCCTATCACCCCCAAACAAACGGATTGTGTGAGCGATTTAATGCGACCCTTAAGCAGTTGCTACGGGCATATGCTGAATCAGAGGGGGGAGACTGGGAGAAATCCTTGCAACAGCTTCTATTCGCATACCGCGAAGTAAGGCAAGATTCTACCGGGTTCTCCCCTTTTGAGTTACTATATGCCAGAAGGGTCCGGGGTCCTCTCGACTTAGTCAGGGAAAGCTGGGAAGGATCATTCCAGGAACCGGAGGTTCCGGTCTTAGAATATGTGGCCCAAATGAGGGAGAGACTGCAAAGGCTAATGCAGCTTGCGCATGACCATATGCTGGAGGCACAGGGAAGGCAGTGCAAGTATTACAACCAGCATGCACGTGAACGGGAGTTGGAAGTGGGTCAGAAAGTGATGGTACTGGTACCTGTACGAAAGCACAAGTTACAGGCGACCTGGGCAGGGCCATATACTGTAGTGGACCGACAGGGGCAGGTAGATTATATCATTGCCCTAGATCAAACCGGGAAGCGGGTGGGCACCTACCACATAAATAGATTAAAAAAATATGTCACCAGGGAAATAGGGGCTGTGGCAATCTGCTGCCCACCAATGGATGACCCAGAGACTGACCCCATCCCTGACATTCTGGCAGCAACCAAGAAGGATGTGGGGGTGGAGGCCGTGCCCATAGGCACACAGTTAACTGAAACCCAGACCCGACAAATGAGGGAGGTTTTGGAGCTAGTGGGGCCTCAGTTCACTAGCAGGCCAGGACGCACTCATGTTGCAGCCCATCATGTCGACACCGGAGCAACTCGGCCCATTAGGCAACCAGCATATCGGCTGAATCCCGAGGTGCTCAATATGATGAAAAAAGAGGTAGACGAAATGCTGGCGCTTGGGGTCATTGTGCCATCAAATAGTCCCTGGGCCTCCAGCGTGGTCTTAGTGCCCAAGAAGGATGGGAGTACACGCTTCTGCGTGGACTATAGGAAGCTGAATGAGGTGACAGTGACAGACGCATACCCCATGCCCCGGGTAGATGAGCTGTTAGACAGGTTGGGGATGGCTCGCTATGTGTCCACCCTGGACCTTAGCAAGGGGTACTGGCAGATACCCCTTACCAGAGAGGCACAGGAGAGGTCAGCGTTCAATACCCCATTTGGGCTTTTTGAATTTACTGACATGCCCTTCGGGATGAAGAATGCCCCTGCCACCTTCCAGCGTACAGTAGATCGCATACTGACAGGGTGTCAGGAGTTTGCCCAGGCCTACCTGGATGATATAGCAATTTTTAGTGAGACCTGGGAGGATCATCTGCAGCATGTAGCCCAGGTTTTAGCAGAGATTAGCCAGGCAGGGTTGACAATCAGACCGGATAAGTGTCAGATGGGAATGGCAGAGGTGCTGTACCTTGGCCACAGGGTTGGGGGAGGCCGTATTCGTCCAGAACCAGCAAAAATTGAGGCCATTCTGAAGTGGCCTCACCCCACTAACCAAAAACAGGTACGTGCCTTCCTGGGCACAGCGGGGTACTATCGTAAATTTGTTCCTCAGTACAGCACCATTGCCAAACCACTGACTGACCTAACGACCAAAAAGTACACCCGAAACATTGACTGGACCCCTGACTGCGAGCAGGCTTTCTCCCAGCTTAAGGACATCTTGTCCCGGTCCCCAGTGTTAGCCGCCCCTGACTTCCGCCGGCGGTTCATTGTGCAAACAGATGCTTCAGCTTGTGGAATAGGAGCTGTGCTAAGTCAAATAGGGGAGGATGGGTGTGAGCACCCAGTTGCCTTTATTTCCCGAAAACTAGTTGCCCGCGAGATAGCCTACGCCACCATTGAAAAGGAGTGCCTAGCCATCGTCTGGGCACTAAAGAAGTTGCAGCCCTATGTGTATGGGCGTGAGTTTTCAGTGGTAACAGATCATAACCCCCTTAGTTTTCTACAACGTACAGCTGGAGACAATGGACGGTTACTGAGGTGGAGCTTAGCCCTACAACTGTACAACTTCTCTATTTCTCACAAAAAGGGTAAAGATCATGGAAACGCGGATGGCCTATCCCGTCAGCAGGAACCAGACCCAGTGCCACCTAACACCAGGAGACCAGCCCTTGCCATTACCCAGGACACCAGGAACATGGACTAAAATGTGGGGGAGGAAATGTGAAGGAATTGCATTGGCGATAAGTGAATTGTGACATCCTCTACTCCACAGTAATTAATGTACATTTTAGCCCTATTGTTCCCTATGTATGTCTGTATTTCCCAGGACTTTATTCATGTAAGCCCCAATTGCGTATTACTTAAATATTGTAACTGTGTATGTGGAGACAAATGGTCCGGCTAGAAGCGACCAAATGCTTAGATTAGAATCTGTTCAGTTTGTGTATAGTTTTTGGTTCAGGGATCAAAGGACCTCTTTATAGGCTGTTTAGTAACAGAGACAGATAGTGGCAGAGACATACACTTCCCCCCCAAATAACAAGAGGCTAAGGATGGATAACACCAGGGTCAGTCTCCAGAGAAGAGATCTGTTTACATGAAGGTGTGAAATCCCCCACATACACAAGCTTCAAAGCCAGATGAAGGGAGTGAGTTAATCAGCCCCTGGACAGGTAATAGGAGACCCTGTTATATTCATACAACTGCACCCAGCATAGGAAGGGTTAAGAATTCCTGAGGGAGGGGGAGAGGGGTGCCTTTGGGATGTAAGTTGGTGTTTGCAGGAAGAGAGGGGAGAGATGTGAATGAGAGCTGAAGGAGAAGAGAGGAGGAAGGAGGTTAGTCGCAGTCTTAAGGTTCAGAGGTATGCTCTACCTGTGTCTTGTGGAACGCCTCATCCTCGCTTCTGTGGAGTTGCCAGTGTTTTGTGGACTTATACAGTTTTCTGCTATCACAGCTGTGTGGACAAGTGATAGTTTGCCCTGTGGAACTGATCTGGGACTGTGACTATACAAGGACTGTCTGTTTGGGCCTGCTACCTGAATATCTTTCTACTCTGCAATTTACCTTTGCCACTGTTTATTGTCTATTTGTGCGTGCTGTGGAAAATAAACCATTCTTCTGGTTTCATCTGCTCGGTGTCTGAGTGATTGAGGAACTCGTACCCTCACACCTGGTTCCACAAAGTCTGCTAGAGCCCAGAGGTTTACAAAGAATTGTAAACCCCCCTGTGGAGATGGTTCCTCTGCTATCTCTTTCCTGTATGAATAAAGTCCTGGGAAATACAGACATTACATTTCTGGTAGGATTATACAGCCTCATAATATATGATCTGGAACTACACACAGATTTGGGGGATAGAAACATCTATGGAGAATAAGAGGGTACAGACGGACTAAAATAGTACATTAATCACTACACCTAATAAAATATAATAATTACAGATTTACGGTCAGTTTGCTAACCTCACATATCTCTTATATATCTCTTATATATCTCTTATCTCTTATATATCTCTTATATATCTCTTATGTATCTCTTATGTATCTCTTATGTATCTCTTATGTATCTCTTATATATCTCTTATATATCTATTATATATCTCTTATATATCTCTTATATATCTCTTATATATCTCTTATATATCTCTTATGTATCTCTTATGTATCTCTTATGTATCTCTTATGTATCTCTTATATATCTCTTATATATCTCTTATATATCTCTTATATATCTCTTATCTCTTATATATCTCTTATGTATCTCTTATGTATCTCTTATGTATCTCTTATGTATCTCTTATATATCTCTTATGTATCTCTTATGTATCTCTTATGTATCTCTTATGTATCTCTTATGTATCTCTTATGTATCTCTTATGTATCTCTTATATATCTCTTATATATCTCTTATATATCTCTTATATATCTCTTATCTCTTATATATCTCTTATGTATCTCTTATATATCTCTTATGTATCTCTTATGTATCTCTTATGTATCTCTTATGTATCTCTTATGTATCTCTTATGTATCTCTTATGTATCTCTTATGTATATCTTATGTATCTCTTATGTATCTCTTATGTATCGCTTATGTATCTCTTATGTATCTCTTATGTATCTCTTATGTATCTCTTATATATCTCTTATATATCTCTTATATATCTCTTATATATCTCTTATATATCTCTTATATATCTCTTATATATCTCTTATCTCTTATATATCTCTTATATATCTCTTATATATCTCTTATTTATCTCTTATATAGCTCTTATATGACTCTTATATATCTCTTATATATCTCTTATATATCTCTTATATATCTCTTATATATCTCTTATCGCTTATATATCTCTTATATATCTCTATATCTCTTATGTATCTCTTATGTATCTCTTATGTATCTCTTATGTATCTCTTATATATCTCTTATATATCTCTTATATATCTCTTATATATCTCTTATATATCTCTTATATATCTCTTATATATCTCTTATCTCTTATATATCTCTTATATATCTCTTATATATCTCTTATATATCTCTTATATATCTCCTATATCTCTTATGTATCTCTATATCTCTTATATATCTCCTATATATCTCTTATATATCTCTTATATATCTCTTATATCTCTTATATATCTCTTATATATCTCTTATATATCTCTTATATATCTCCTATATATCTCTTATATATCTCTTATATATCTCTTATATATCTCCTATATCTCTCCTATATCTCTTATGTATCTCTATATCTCTTATATATCTCTTATATATCTCTTATATATCTCTTATATATCTCTTATATATCTCTTATCGCTTATATATCTCTTATGTATCTCTTATATATCTCTTATATATCTCTTATATATCTCTTATATATCTCTTATATATCTCTTATATATCTCTTATCTCCTTTATATCTCTTATATATCTCTTATATATCTCTTATATATCTCTTATATATCTCTTATGTATCTCTTATATATCTCTTATATATCTCTTATATATCTCTTATATATCTCTTATATATCTCTTATCTCTTATATATCTCTTATATATCTCTTATATATCTCTTATATATCTCTTATATATCTCTTATCGCTTATATATCTCTTATGTATCTCTTATATATCTCTTATATATCTCTTATATATCTCTTATATATCTCTTATCTCCTATATATCTCCTATATATCTCTTATATATCTCTTATATATCTCTTATATATCTATTATATATCTCTTATCTCCTATATATCTCTTATGTATCTCTTATATATCTCTTATATCTCTTATATATCTCTTATATATCTCTTATATATCTCTTATATATCTCTTATATATCTCTTATATATCTCTTATATATCTATTATCTCCTATATATCTCTAATATATCTCTTATATATCTCTTATATATCTCTTATATATCTCTTATATATCTCTTATATATCTCTTATCTCTTATATATCTCTTATATATCTCTTATATATCTCTTATATATCTCTTATATATCTCTTATATATCTCTTATATATCTCTTATATATCTCTTATATATCTCTTATATATCTCTTCTATATCTCTTATGTATCTCTTATGTATCTCTTATGTATCTCTTATGTATCTCTTATATATCTCTTATATATCTCTTATATATCTCTTATATATCTCTTATATATCTCTTATATATCTCTTATATATCTCCTATATCTCTTATGTATCTCTTATATATCTCTTATATATCTCTTATGTATCTCTTATGTATCTCTTATATATCTCTTATATATCTCTTATATATCTCTTATATATCTCTTATATATCTCTTATATATCTCTTATCTCTTATATATCTCTTATATATCTCTTATATATCTCTTATATGACTCTTATATATCTCTTATATATCTCTTATATATCTCTTATATATCTCTTATATATCTCTTATATATCTCTTATATATCTCTTATATATCTCTTATATATCTCTTATATATCTCTTATATATCTCTTATCTCTTATATATCTCTTATGTATCTCTTATGTATCTCTTATATATCTCTTATATATCTCTTCTATATCTCTTATATATCTCTTATATATCTCTTATATATCTCTTATATATCTCTTATCGCTTATATATCTCTTATGTATCTCTTATATATCTCTTATATATCTCTTATATATCTCTTATCGCTTATATATCTCTTATGTATCTCATATATCTCTTATATATCTCTTATATATCTCTTATATATCTCTTATATATCTCTTATATATCTCTTATATATCTCTTATCTCCTATATATCTCTTATATATCTCTTATATATCTCTTATATATCTCTTATATATCTCTTATCTCCTATATATCTCTTATATATCTCTTATATATCTCTTATATATCTCTTATATATCTCTTATATATCTCTTATATATCTCTTATCTCCTATATATCTCTAATATATCTCTTATATATCTCTTATATATCTCTTATATATCTCCTATATCTCTTATGTATCTCTTATATATATCTTATATATCTCTTATATATCTCTTATATATCTCCTATATATCTTATGTATCTCTTATATATCTCTTATATATCTCTTATATATCTTTTATATATCTCTTATATATCTCTTATATATCTTATATATCTCTTATCTCTTATATATCTCTTATATATCTCCTATATCTCTTATGTATCTCTTATATATCTCTTATATATCTCTATATCTCTTATATATCTCTATATCTCTTATATATCTCTTATATATCTCTTATATATCTCTTATATATCTCTTATCGCTTATATATCTCTTATGTATCTCTTGTATATCTCTTATATATCTCTTATATATCTCTTATATATCTCTTATATATCTCTTATCGCTTATATATCTCTTATGTATCTCTTATATATCTCTTATATATCTCTTATATATCTCTTATATATCTCTTATATATCTCTTATATATCTCTTATCTCCTATATATCTCTTATATATCTCTTATATATCTCTTATATATCTCTTATATATCTCTTATCTCCTATATATCTCTTATATATCTCTTATATATCTCTTATATATCTCTTATATATCTCTTATATATCTCTTATATATCTCTTATATATCTCTTATCTCCTATATATCTCTAATATATCTCTTATATATCTCTTATATATCTCCTATATCTCTTATGTATCTCTTATATATATCTTATATATCTCTTATATATCTCTTATATATCTCCTATATATCTTATGTATCTCTTATATATCTCTTATATATCTCTTATATATCTCTTATCTCTTATCTCTTATATATCTCTTATATATCTCTTATATATCTCTTATATATCTCTTATATATCTCTTATATATCTCTTATCTCTTATATATCTCTTATATATCTCCTATATCTCTTATGTATCTCTTATATATCTCTTATATATCTCTATATCTCTTATATATCTCTATATCTCTTATATATCTCTTATATATCTCTTATATATCTCTTATATATCTCTTATATATCTCTTATATATCTCTTATATATCTCTTATATATCTCTTATATATCTCTTATCTCTTATCTCTTATATATCTCTTATATATCTCCTATATATCTTATATATCTCTTATATATCTCTTATATATCTCTTATATATCTCCTATATCTCTTATATATCTCTTATATATCTCTTATATATCTCTTATATATCTCTTATCGCTTATATATCTCTTATGTATCTCTTATGTATCTCTTATATATCTCTTATATATCGCTTATATATCTCTTATCGCTTATATATCTCTTATATATCTCTTATATATCTCTTATTTATCTCTTATATATCTCTTATATATCTCCTGTATCTCTTATGTATCTCTTATGTATCTCTTATGTATCTCTTATATATCTCTTATATATCTCTTATATATCTCTTATATGTCTCTTATATATCTCTTATATATATCTTATATATCTCCTGTATCTCTTATGTATCTCTTATGTATCTCTTATATATCTCTTATATATCTCTTATATATCTCTTATATAGCTCTTATATGACTCTTATATATCTCTTATATATCTCTTATATATCTCCTATATCTCTTATGTATCTCTTATATATCGCTTATATATCTCTTATCGCTTATATATCTCATATATATATCTCTTATGTATCTCTTATGTATCTCTTATGTATCTCTTATGTATCTCTTATGTATCTCTTATGTATCTCTTATATATCTCTTATATATCTCTTATATATCTCTTATATATCTCTTATCGCTTATATATCTCTTATATATCTCTATATCTCTTATATATCTCTATTGTATCTCTTATGTATCTCTTATGTATCTCTTATGTATCTCTTATGTATCTCTTATGTATCTCTTATATATCTCTTATATATCTCTTATATATCTCTTATATATCTCTTATATATCTCTTATATATCTCTTATATATCTCTTATATATCTCTTATCGCTTATATATCTCTTATATATCTCTTATATATCTCTTATATATCTCTATATCTCTTATATATCTCTTATATATCTCCTATATATCTCTTATATATCTCTTATATATCTCTTATATATCTCTTATATATCTCTTATATATCTCTTATATATCTCCTATGTATCTCTTATGTATCTCTTATATATCTCCTATATATCTCTTATATATCTCTTATATATCTCTTATATATCTCTTATATATCTCTTATCGCTTATATATCTCTTATGTATCTCTTATATATCTCTTATATATCTCTTATATATCTCTTATATATCTCTTATATATCTCTTACCTCCTATATATCTCTTATATATCTCTTATATATATCTTATATATCTCTTATATATCTCTTATCTCCTATATATCTCTTATATATCTCTTATATATCTCTTATATATCTCTTATCTCCTATATATCTCTAATATATCTCTTATATATCTCTTATATATCTCCTATATCTCTTATGTATCTCTTATGTATCTCTTATATATCTCTTATATATCTCTTATATATCTCTTATCTCTTATCTCTTATATATCTCTTATATATCTCTTATATATCTCTTATATATCTCTTATCTCTTATATATCTCTTATATATCTCTTATCTCTTATATATCTCTTATATATCTCCTATATCTCTTATGTATCTCTTATATATCTCTTATATATCTCTATATCTCTTATATATCTCTTATATATCTCTTATATATCTCTTATATATCTCTTATATATCTCTTATCTCTTATATATCTCTTATATATCTCCTATATCTCTTATATATCTCTTATATATCTCTATATCTCTTATATATCTCTTATATATCTCTTATATATCTCTTATATATCTCTTATATATCTCTTATATATCTCTTATATATCTCTTATCGCTTATATATCTCTTATGTATCTCTTATGTATCTCTTATGTATCTCTTATATATCTCTTATATATCGCTTATATATCTCTTATATATCGCTTATATATCTCTTATCGCTTATATATCTCTTATATATCTCTTATATATCTCTTATATATCTATTATATATCTCTTATATATATCTCTTATATATCTCTTATATATCTCTTGTCTCTTATATATATCTTATATATCTCCTATATCTCTTATGTATCTCTTATATATCTCTTATATATCTCTTATATATCTCTTATATATCTCTTATATATCTCTTATATATCTCTTATATATCTCTTATATATCTCTTATATATCTCTTATCTCTTATATATCTCTTATATATCTCTTATCTCTTATCTCTTATATATCTCTTATATATCTCTTATATATCTCTATCTCTTATATATCTCTTATATATCTCTTATATATCTCTTATATATCTCTTATATATCTCTTATATATCTCTTATCGCTTATATATCTCTTATGTATCTCTTATGTATCTCTTATATATCTCTTATATATCTCTTATATATCTCTTATCGCTTATATATCTCTTATATATCTCTTATATATCTCTTATATATATCTTATATATCTCTTATCTCTTATATATCTCTTATATATCTCTTATATATCTCCTATATCTCTTATGTATCTCTTATATATCTCTATATCTCTTATATATCTCTATATCTCTTATATATCTCTTATATATCTCTTATATATCTCTTATATATCTCTTATATATCTCTTATCTCTTATCTCTTATATATCTCTTATATATCTCTTATATATCTCCTATATCTCTTATATATCTCTTATATATCTCTATATCTCTTATATATCTCTTATATATCTCTTATATATCTCTTATATATCTCTTATCGCTTATATATCTCTTATGTGTCTCTTATGTATCTCTTATGTATCTCTTATATATCTCTTATATATCTCTTATATATCTCTTATATATCGCTTATATATCGCTTATATATCTCTTATCGCTTATATATCTCTTATATATCTCTTATATATCTCTTATATATATATATATATATATATATCTTATATATCTCTTATCTCTTATATATCTCTTATATATCTCTTATATATCTCCTATATCTCTTATGTATCTCTTATATATCTCTTATATATCTCTATATCTCTTATATATCTCTATATCTCTTATATATCTCTATATCTCTTATATATCTCTTATATATCTCTTATATATCTCTTATATATCTCTTATATATGTCTTATATATCTCTTATATATCTCTTATATATCTCTTATCTCTTATATATCTCTTATATATCTCTTATATATCTCTATATCTCTTATATATCTCTATATCTCTTATATATCTCTTATATATCTCTTATATATCTCTTATATATCTCTTATATATTTCTTATATATCTCTTATATATCTCTTATCGCTTAAATATCTCTTATGTATCTCTTATATATCTCTTATATATCTCTTATATATCGCTTATATATCTCTTATCGCTTATATATCTCTTATATATCTCTTATATATCTCTTATATATATCTTATATATCTCTTATATATCTCTTATCTCTTATATATCTCTTATATATCTCTTATATATCTCATATATCTCTTATGTATCTCTTATATATCTCTTATATATCTCTATATCTCTTATATATCTCTATATCTCTTATATATCTCTTATATATCTCTTATATATCTCTTATATATCTCTTATATATCTCCTATATCTCTTATATATCTCTTATATATCTCTATATCTCTTATATATCTCTTATATATCTCTTATCGCTTATATATCTCTTATGTATCTCTTATGTATCTCTTATGTATCTCTTATATATCTCTTATATATCTCTTATATATCTCTTATATATCTCTTATATATCTCTTATCGCTTATATATCTCTTATATATCTCTTATATATCTCTTATATCTCTTATATATCTCTTATCTCTTATCTCTTATATATCTCTTATATATCTCTTATATATCTCTTATATATCTCTTATATATCTCCTATATCTCTTATATATCTCTATATCTCTTATATATCTCTAATATATCTCTTATATATCTCTTATATATCTCTTATATATCTCTTATATATCTCTATATCTCTTATATATCTCTAATATATCTCTTATGTATCTCTTATGTATCTCTTATATATCTCTTATATATCTCTTATATATCTCTTATCTCCTATATATCTCTTATATATCTCTTATATATCTCTTATATATCTCTTATATATCTCCTATATCTCTTATATATCTCTATATCTCTTATATATCTCTAATATATCTCTTATATATCTCTTATATATCTCTTATATATCTCTTATATATCTCTATATCTCTTATATATCTCTAATATATCTCTTATGTATCTCTTATGTATCTCTTATATATCTCTTATATATCTCTTATATATCTCTTATATATCTCTTATATATCTCTTATATATCTCTTATATATCTCTTATATATCTCTTATATATCTCTTATCGCTTATATATCTCTTATATATCTCTTATATATCTCTTATATATCTCTTATATATCTCTTATCTCCTATATATCTCTTATATATCTCTTATATATCTCTTATATATCTCTTATCGCTTATATATCTCTTATGTATCTCTTATATATCTCTTATATATATCTTATATATCTCTATATCTCTTATATATCTCTTATATATCTCTTATATATCTCTTATATATCTCTTATATATCTCTTATATATCTCTTATATATCTCTTATCGCTTATATATCTCTTATGTATCTCTTATATATCTCTTATATATCTCTTATATATCTCTTATATATCTCTTATATATCTCTTATCTCCTATATATCTCTTATATATCTCTTATATATCTCTTATGTATCTCTTATATATCTCTTATATATCTCTTATATATCTCTTATATATCTCTTATATATCTCTTATATATCTCTTATATATCTCTTATATATCTCTTATCTCCTACATATCTCTAATATATCTCTTATATATCTCTTATGTATCTCTTATATATCTCTTATCTCTTATATATCTCTTATATATCTCCTATATCTCTTATGTATCTCTTATATATCTCTTATATATCTCTTATATATCTCTTATATATCTCCTATGTATCTCTTATGTATCTCTTATATCTCTTATATATCTCTTATATATCTCTTATATATCTCTTATATATCTCTTATCTCTTATCTCTTATATATCTCTTATATATCTCTTATATATCTCTTATCTCTTATCTCTTATCTCTTATATATCTCTTATATATCTCTTATCTCTTATATATCTCTTATATATCTCTTATATATCTATTATATATCTATTATATATCTCCTATCTCTTATATATCTCTTATATATCTCTTATATATCTCTTATATATCTCTTATATATCTCTTATCTCTTATATATCTCTTATGTATCTCTTATGTATCTCTTATGTATCTCTTATGTATCTCTTATGTATCTCTTATGTATCTCTTATATATCTCTTATATATCTCTTATATATCTCTTATATATCTCTTATATATCTTGTGAGGATACGAGTTCTTCAATCACTCAGACACCGAGCAGATGAAACCAAAATATGGTTTATTTTTATCACAGCACACGAAAGTAGACGAAGACAGGAAAAAGATTCAAATGGTAGCATACAAACATCCGGGTAGCAAAGTCCTGGTAGCATTTCAGTCCAAATAACGAAACTATCACTTAGTCCACCCAGCAGTGACAGCAGAAACCTGTGCGAATCCACACAGCACCGGACGCTCCACACCAGAGCCTATGTAGGATGCCCCCCCCCCAGGCAAACGATGCGCTCACAAGGTCCAGTGGCAGAGTATCACCTCTAGCCAGGATTGCGACTAACATGAGGAGCTGGCAGGTGTACAAGTCATTTTAAAAACTTCCAATTTCCCACGGTGATCGCATCATCTGTGGGGTTGCCCAAGTTCCTGATTGGTGGATTCAAGCATCAGACACATCCCCCCAGGTAATATCCAGCTGGCCATCTGCTGCAGCCCCCCCCCCCCTGCTGGGTCGGTTCCAGTAAGTCTGGAAGTAGCCAGGATATGCAGATGCAGTGTCAACACAAGATACAAAACACAGTCTGATTACATTATGTGGTGATCACCCCCTGTGGACAACCTTCCTGTTGATAGCAGGGGCATTTGATCACCCCCTGTGGTGCCTGGTTCCACAAAGTCTGCTAGAGCCCAGAGGTTTACAAAGAATTGTAAACCCCCCTGTGGAGATGGTTCCTCTGCTATCTCTTTCCTGTATGAATAAAGTCCTGGGAAATACAGACATTACATTTCTGGTAGGATTATACAGCCTCATAATATATGATCTGGAACTACACACAGATTTGGGGGATAGAAACATCTATGGAGAATAAGAGGGTACAGACGGACTAAAATAGTACATTAATCACTACACCTAATAAAATATAATAATTACAGATTTACGGTCAGTTTGCTAACCTCACATATCTCTTATATATCTCTTATATATCTCTTATCTCTTATATATCTCTTATATATCTCTTATGTATCTCTTATGTATCTCTTATGTATCTCTTATGTATCTCTTATATATCTATTATATATCTCTTATATATCTCTTATATATCTCTTATATATCTCTTATATATCTCTTATGTATCTCTTATGTATCTCTTATGTATCTCTTATGTATCTCTTATATATCTCTTATATATCTCTTATATATCTCTTATATATCTCTCATATATCTCTTATCTCTTATATATCTCTTATGTATCTCTTATGTATCTCTTATGTATCTCTTATATATCTCTTATGTATCTCTTATGTATCTCTTATGTATCTCTTATGTATCTCTTATGTATCTCTTATGTATCTCTTATGTATCTCTTATATATCTCTTATATATCTCTTATATATCTCTTATATATCTCTTATCTCTTATATATCTCTTATGTATCTCTTATATATCTCTTATGTATCTCTTATGTATCTCTTATGTATCTCTTATGTATCTCTTATGTATCTCTTATGTATCTCTTATGTATCTCTTATGTATCTCTTATGTATCTCTTATGTATCTCTTATGTATCTCTTATGTATCTCTTATATATCTCTTATATATCTCTTATATATCTCTTATATATCTCTTATATATCTCTTATATATCTCTTATATATCTCTTATATATCTCTTATCTCTTATATATCTCTTATATATCTCTTATTTATCTCTTATATAGCTCTTATATGACTCTTATATATCTCTTATATATCTCTTATATATCTCTTATATATCTCTTATATATCTCTTATCGCTTATATATCTCTTATATATCTCTATATCTCTTATGTATCTCTTATGTATCTCTTATGTATCTCTTATGTATCTCTTATGTATCTCTTATATATCTCTTATATATCTCTTATATATCTCTTATATATCTCTTATATATCTCTTATATATCTCTTATATATCTCTTATCTCTTATATATCTCTTATATATCTCTTATATATCTCTTATATATCTCTTATATATCTCCTATATCTCTTATGTATCTCTATATCTCTTATATATCTCCTATATATCTCTTATATATCTCTTATATATCTCTTATATCTCTTATATATCTCTTATATATCTCTTATATATCTCTTATATATCTCCTATATATCTCTTATATATCTCTTATATATCTCTTATATATCTCCTATATCTCTCCTATATCTCTTATGTATCTCTATATCTCTTATATATCTCTTATATATCTCTTATATATCTCTTATATATCTCTTATCGCTTATATATCTCTTATGTATCTCTTATATATCTCTTATATATCTCTTATATATCTCTTATATATCTCTTATATATCTCTTATATATCTCTTATCTCCTTTATATCTCTTATATATCTCTTATATATCTCTTATATATCTCTTATATATCTCTTATATATCTCTTATGTATCTCTTATATATCTCTTATATATCTCTTATATATCTCTTATATATCTCTTATCTCTTATATATCTCTTATATATCTCTTATATATCTCTTATATATCTCTTATATATCTCTTATCGCTTATATATCTCTTATGTATCTCTTATATATCTCTTATATATCTCTTATATATCTCTTATATATCTCTTATCTCCTATATATCTCCTATATATCTCTTATATATCTCTTATATATCTCTTATATATCTCTTATATATCTATTATATATCTCTTATCTCCTATATATCTCTTATGTATCTCTTATATATCTCTTATATCTCTTATATATCTCTTATATATCTCTTATATATCTCTTATATATCTCTTATATATCTCTTATATATCTCTTATATATCTCTTATATATCTATTATCTCCTATATATCTCTAATATATCTCTTATATATCTCTTATATATCTCTTATATATCTCTTATATATCTCTTATATATCTCTTATCTCTTATATATCTCTTATATATCTCTTATATATCTCTTATATATCTCTTATATATCTCTTATATATCTCTTATATATCTCTTATATATCTCTTATATATCTCTTCTATATCTCTTATGTATCTCTTATGTATCTCTTATGTATCTCTTATGTATCTCTTATGTATCTCTTATATATCTCTTATATATCTCTTATATATCTCTTATATATCTCTTATATATCTCTTATATATCTCTTATATATCTCTTATATATCTCCTATATCTCTTATGTATCTCTTATATATCTCTTATATATCTCTTATGTATCTCTTATGTATCTCTTATATATCTCTTATATATCTCTTATATATCTCTTATATATCTCTTATATATCTCTTATATATCTCTTATCTCTTATATATCTCTTATATATCTCTTATATATCTCTTATATGACTCTTATATATCTCTTATATATCTCTTATATATCTCTTATATATCTCTTATATATCTCTTATATATCTCTTATATATCTCTTATATATCTCTTATCTCTTATATATCTCTTATGTATCTCTTATGTATCTCTTATATATCTCTTATATATCTCTTCTATATCTCTTATATATCTCTTATATATCTCTTATATATCTCTTATATATCTCTTATCGCTTATATATCTCTTATGTATCTCTTATATATCTCTTATATATCTCTTATATATCTCTTATCGCTTATATATCTCTTATGTATCTCATATATCTCTTATATATCTCTTATATATCTCTTATATATCTCTTATATATCTCTTATATATCTCTTATATATCTCTTATCTCCTATATATCTCTTATATATCTCTTATATATCTCTTATATATCTCTTATATATCTCTTATCTCCTATATATCTCTTATATATCTCTTATATATCTCTTATATATCTCTTATATATCTCTTATATATCTCTTATATATCTCTTATCTCCTATATATCTCTAATATATCTCTTATATATCTCTTATATATCTCCTATATCTCTTATGTATCTCTTATATATATCTTATATATCTCTTATATATCTCTTATATATCTCCTATATATCTTATGTATCTCTTATATATCTCTTATATATCTCTTATATATCTTTTATATATCTCTTATATATCTCTTATATATCTTATATATCTCTTATCTCTTATATATCTCTTATATATCTCCTATATCTCTTATGTATCTCTTATATATCTCTTATATATCTCTATATCTCTTATATATCTCTATATCTCTTATATATCTCTTATATATCTCTTATATATCTCTTATATATCTCTTATATATCTCTTATCGCTTATATATCTCTTATGTATCTCTTGTATATCTCTTATATATCTCTTATATATCTCTTATATATCTCTTATCGCTTATATATCTCTTATGTATCTCTTATATATCTCTTATATATCTCTTATATATTTCTTATATATCTCTTATATATCTCTTATATATCTCTTATCTCCTATATATCTCTTATATATCTCTTATATATCTCTTATATATCTCTTATATATCTCTTATCTCCTATATATCTCTTATATATCTCTTATATATCTCTTATATATCTCTTATATATCTCTTATATATCTCTTATATATCTCTTATATATCTCTTATCTCCTATATATCTCTAATATATCTCTTATATATCTCTTATATATCTCCTATATCTCTTATGTATCTCTTATATATATCTTATATATCTCTTATATATCTCTTATATATCTCCTATATATCTTATGTATCTCTTATATATCTCTTATATATCTCTTATATATCTCTTATCTCTTATCTCTTATATATCTCTTATATATCTCTTATATATCTCTTATATATCTCTTATATATCTCTTATATATCTCTTATCTCTTATATATCTCTTATATATCTCCTATATCTCTTATGTATCTCTTATATATCTCTTATATATCTCTATATCTCTTATATATCTCTATATCTCTTATATATCTCTTATATATCTCTTATATATCTCTTATATATCTCTTATATATCTCTTATATATCTCTTATATATCTCTTATATATCTCTTATCTCTTATCTCTTATCTCTTATATATCTCTTATATATCTCCTATATATCTTATATATCTCTTATATATCTCTTATATATCTCTTATATATCTCCTATATCTCTTATATATCTCTTATATATCTCTTATATATCTCTTATATATCTCTTATCGCTTATATATCTCTTATGTATCTCTTATGTATCTCTTATATATCTCTTATATATCGCTTATATATCTCTTATCGCTTATATATCTCTTATATATCTCTTATATATCTCTTATTTATCTCTTATATATCTCTTATATATCTCCTGTATCTCTTATGTATCTCTTATGTATCTCTTATGTATCTCTTATATATCTCTTATATATCTCTTATATATCTCTTATATGTCTCTTATATATCTCTTATATATATCTTATATATCTCCTGTATCTCTTATGTATCTCTTATGTATCTCTTATATATCTCTTATATATCTCTTATATATCTCTTATATAGCTCTTATATGACTCTTATATATCTCTTATATATCTCTTATATATCTCTTATATATCTCCTATATCTCTTATGTATCTCTATATCTCTTATATATCTCCTATATATCTCTTATATATCTCTTATATATCTCTTATATCTCTTATATATCTCTTATATATCTCTTATATATCTCTTATATATCTCCTATATATCTCTTATATATCTCTTATATATCTCTTATATATCTCCTATATCTCTCCTATATCTCTTATGTATCTCTATATCTCTTATATATCTCTTATATATCTCTTATATATCTCTTATATATCTCTTATCGCTTATATATCTCTTATGTATCTCTTATATATCTCTTATATATCTCTTATATATCTCTTATATATCTCTTATATATCTCTTATATATCTCTTATCTCCTTTATATCTCTTATATATCTCTTATATATCTCTTATATATCTCTTATATATCTCTTATATATCTCTTATGTATCTCTTATATATCTCTTATATATCTCTTATCTCTTATATATCTCTTATATATCTCTTATCTCTTATATATCTCTTATATATCTCTTATATATCTCTTATATATCTCTTATCGCTTATATATCTCTTATGTATCTCTTATATATCTCTTATATATCTCTTATATATCTCTTATATATCTCTTATCTCCTATATATCTCCTATATATCTCCTATATATCTCTTATATATCTCTTATATATCTCTTATATATCTATTATATATCTCTTATCTCCTATATATCTCTTATGTATCTCTTATATATCTCTTATATCTCTTATATATCTCTTATATATCTCTTATATATCTCTTATATATCTCTTATATATCTCTTATATATCTCTTATATATCTCTTATATATCTATTATCTCCTATATATCTCTAATATATCTCTTATATATCTCTTATATATCTCTTATATATCTCTTATATATCTCTTATATATCTCTTATCTCTTATATATCTCTTATATATCTCTTATATATCTCTTATATATCTCTTATATATCTCTTATATATCTCTTATATATCTCTTATATATCTCTTATATATCTCTTCTATATCTCTTATGTATCTCTTATGTATCTCTTATGTATCTCTTATGTATCTCTTATGTATCTCTTATATATCTCTTATATATCTCTTATATATCTCTTATATATCTCTTATATATCTCTTATATATCTCTTATATATCTCCTATATCTCTTATGTATCTCTTATATATCTCTTATATATCTCTTATGTATCTCTTATGTATCTCTTATATATCTCTTATATATCTCTTATATATCTCTTATATATCTCTTATATATCTCTTATCTCTTATATATCTCTTATATATCTCTTATATATCTCTTATATGACTCTTATATATCTCTTATATATCTCTTATATATCTCTTATATATCTCTTATATATCTCTTATATATCTCTTATATATCTCTTATCTCTTATATATCTCTTATGTATCTCTTATGTATCTCTTATATATCTCTTATATATCTCTTCTATATCTCTTATATATCTCTTATATATCTCTTATATATCTCTTATATATCTCTTATCGCTTATATATCTCTTATGTATCTCTTATATATCTCTTATATATCTCTTATATATCTCTTATCGCTTATATATCTCTTATGTATCTCATATATCTCTTATATATCTCTTATATATCTCTTATATATCTCTTATATATCTCTTATATATCTCTTATATATCTCTTATCTCCTATATATCTCTTATATATCTCTTATATATCTCTTATATATCTCTTATATATCTCTTATCTCCTATATATCTCTTATATATCTCTTATATATCTCTTATATATCTCTTATATATCTCTTATATATCTCTTATATATCTCTTATCTCCTATATATCTCTAATATATCTCTTATATATCTCTTATATATCTCCTATATCTCTTATGTATCTCTTATATATATCTTATATATCTCTTATATATCTCTTATATATCTCCTATATATCTTATGTATCTCTTATATATCTCTTATATATCTCTTATATATCTTTTATATATCTCTTATATATCTCTTATATATCTTATATATCTCTTATCTCTTATATATCTCTTATATATCTCCTATATCTCTTATGTATCTCTTATATATCTCTTATATATCTCTATATCTCTTATATATCTCTATATCTCTTATATATCTCTTATATATCTCTTATATATCTCTTATATATCTCTTATATATCTCTTATCGCTTATATATCTCTTATGTATCTCTTGTATATCTCTTATATATCTCTTATATATCTCTTATATATCTCTTATCGCTTATATATCTCTTATGTATCTCTTATATATCTCTTATATATCTCTTATATATTTCTTATATATCTCTTATATATCTCTTATATATCTCTTATCTCCTATATATCTCTTATATATCTCTTATATATCTCTTATATATCTCTTATATATCTCTTATCTCCTATATATCTCTTATATATCTCTTATATATCTCTTATATATCTCTTATATATCTCTTATATATCTCTTATATATCTCTTATATATCTCTTATCTCCTATATATCTCTAATATATCTCTTATATATCTCTTATATATCTCCTATATCTCTTATGTATCTCTTATATATATCTTATATATCTCTTATATATCTCTGATATATCTCCTATATATCTTATGTATCTCTTATATATCTCTTATATATCTCTTATATATCTCTTATCTCTTATCTCTTATATATCTCTTATATATCTCTTATATATCTCTTATATATCTCTTATATATCTCTTATATATCTCTTATCTCTTATATATCTCTTATATATCTCCTATATCTCTTATGTATCTCTTATATATCTCTTATATATCTCTATATCTCTTATATATCTCTATATCTCTTATATATCTCTTATATATCTCTTATATATCTCTTATATATCTCTTATATATCTCTTATATATCTCTTATATATCTCTTATATATCTCTTATCTCTTATCTCTTATCTCTTATATATCTCTTATATATCTCCTATATATCTTATATATCTCTTATATATCTCTTATATATCTCTTATATATCTCCTATATCTCTTATATATCTCTTATATATCTCTTATATATCTCTTATATATCTCTTATCGCTTATATATCTCTTATGTATCTCTTATGTATCTCTTATATATCTCTTATATATCGCTTATATATCTCTTATCGCTTATATATCTCTTATATATCTCTTATATATCTCTTATTTATCTCTTATATATCTCTTATATATCTCCTGTATCTCTTATGTATCTCTTATGTATCTCTTATGTATCTCTTATATATCTCTTATATATCTCTTATATATCTCTTATATGTCTCTTATATATCTCTTATATATATCTTATATATCTCCTGTATCTCTTATGTATCTCTTATGTATCTCTTATATATCTCTTATATATCTCTTATATATCTCTTATATAGCTCTTATATGACTCTTATATATCTCTTATATATCTCTTATATATCTCCTATATCTCTTATGTATCTCTTATATATCGCTTATATATCTCTTATCGCTTATATATCTCATATATATATATCTCTTATGTATCTCTTATGTATCTCTTATGTATCTCTTATGTATCTCTTATGTATCTCTTATGTATCTCTTATATATCTCTTATATATCTCTTATATATCTCTTATATATCTCTTATATATCTCTTATATATCTCTTATATATCTCTTATATATCTCTTATATATCTCTTATATATCTCCTATATCTCTTATGTATCTCTTATATATCTCTTATATATCTCTTATGTATCTCTTATGTATCTCTTATATATCTCTTATATATCTCTTATATATCTCTTATATATCTCTTATATATCTCTTATATATCTCTTATATATCTCTTATCTCTTATATATCTCTTATATATCTCTTATATATCTCTTATATGACTCTTATATATCTCTTATATATCTCTTATATATCTCTTATATATCTCTTATATATCTCTTATATATCTCTTATATATCTCTTATATATCTCTTATCTCTTATATATCTCTTATGTATCTCTTATGTATCTCTTATATATCTCTTATATATCTCTTCTATATCTCTTATATATCTCTTATATATCTCTTATATATCTCTTATATATCTCTTATCGCTTATATATCTCTTATGTATCTCTTATATATCTCTTATATATCTCTTATATATCTCTTATCGCTTATATATCTCTTATGTATCTCATATATCTCTTATATATCTCTTATATATCTCTTATATATCTCTTATATATCTCTTATATATCTCTTATATATCTCTTATCTCCTATATATCTCTTATATATCTCTTATATATCTCTTATATATCTCTTATATATCTCTTATCTCCTATATATCTCTTATATATCTCTTATATATCTCTTATATATCTCTTATATATCTCTTATATATCTCTTATATATCTCTTATCTCCTATATATCTCTAATATATCTCTTATATATCTCTTATATATCTCCTATATCTCTTATGTATCTCTTATATATATCTTATATATCTCTTATATATCTCTTATATATCTCCTATATATCTTATGTATCTCTTATATATCTCTTATATATCTCTTATATATCTTTTATATATCTCTTATATATCTCTTATATATCTCTTATCTCTTATATATCTCTTATATATCTCTTATATATCTCTTATATATCTCTTATATATCTCCTATATCTCTTATGTATCTCTATATCTCTTATATATCTCCTATATATCTCTTATATATCTCTTATATATCTCTTATATCTCTTATATATCTCTTATATATCTCTTATATATCTCTTATATATCTCCTATATATCTCTTATATATCTCTTATATATCTCTTATATATCTCCTATATCTCTCCTATATCTCTTATGTATCTCTATATCTCTTATATATCTCTTATATATCTCTTATATATCTCTTATATATCTCTTATATATCTCTTATCGCTTATATATCTCTTATGTATCTCTTATATATCTCTTATATATCTCTTATATATCTCTTATATATCTCTTATATATCTCTTATATATCTCTTATCTCCTTTATATCTCTTATATATCTCTTATATATCTCTTATATATCTCTTATATATCTCTTATGTATCTCTTATATATCTCTTATATATCTCTTATATATCTCTTATATATCTCTTATATATCTCTTATATATCTCTTATCTCTTATATATCTCTTATATATCTCTTATATATCTCTTATATATCTCTTATATATCTCTTATCGCTTATATATCTCTTATGTATCTCTTATATATCTCTTATATATCTCTTATATATCTCTTATATATCTCTTATCTCCTATATATCTCCTATATATCTCTTATATATCTCTTATATATCTCTTATATATCTCTTATATATCTATTATATATCTCTTATCTCCTATATATCTCTTATGTATCTCTTATATATCTCTTATATCTCTTATATATCTCTTATATATCTCTTATATATCTCTTATATATCTCTTATATATCTCTTATATATCTCTTATATATCTATTATCTCCTATATATCTCTAATATATCTCTTATATATCTCTTATATATCTCTTATATATCTCTTATATATCTCTTATATATCTCTTATCTCTTATATATCTCTTATATATCTCTTATATATCTCTTATATATCTCTTATATATCTCTTATATATCTCTTATATATCTCTTATATATCTCTTATATATCTCTTATATATCTCTTCTATATCTCTTATGTATCTCTTATGTATCTCTTATGTATCTCTTATGTATCTCTTATATATCTCTTATATATCTCTTATATATCTCTTATATATCTCTTATATATCTCTTATATATCTCTTATATATCTCCTATATCTCTTATGTATCTCTTATATATCTCTTATATATCTCTTATGTATCTCTTATGTATCTCTTATATATCTCTTATATATCTCTTATATATCTCTTATATATCTCTTATATATCTCTTATATATCTCTTATCTCTTATATATCTCTTATATATCTCTTATATATCTCTTATATGACTCTTATATATCTCTTATATATCTCTTATATATCTCTTATATATCTCTTATATATCTCTTATATATCTCTTATATATCTCTTATATATCTCTTATATATCTCTTATATATCTCTTATCTCTTATATATCTCTTATGTATCTCTTATGTATCTCTTATATATCTCTTATATATCTCTTCTATATCTCTTATATATCTCTTATATATCTCTTATATATCTCTTATATATCTCTTATCGCTTATATATCTCTTATATATCTCTTATGTATCTCTTATATATCTCTTATATATCTCTTATATATCTCTTATCGCTTATATATCTCTTATGTATCTCATATATCTCTTATATATCTCTTATATATCTCTTATATATCTCTTATATATCTCTTATATATCTCTTATATATCTCTTATCTCCTATATATCTCTTATATATCTCTTATATATCTCTTATATATCTCTTATATATCTCTTATCTCCTATATATCTCTTATATATCTCTTATATATCTCTTATATATCTCTTATATATCTCTTATATATCTCTTATATATCTCTTATCTCCTATATATCTCTAATATATCTCTTATATATCTCTTATATATCTCTTATATATCTCCTATATCTCTTATGTATCTCTTATATATATCTTATATATCTCTTATATATCTCTTATATATCTCCTATATATCTTATGTATCTCTTATATATCTCTTATATATCTCTTATATATCTTTTATATATCTCTTATATATCTCTTATATATCTTATATATCTCTTATCTCTTATATATCTCTTATATATCTCCTATATCTCTTATGTATCTCTTATATATCTCTTATATATCTCTATATCTCTTATATATCTCTATATCTCTTATATATCTCTTATATATCTCTTATATATCTCTTATATATCTCTTATATATCTCTTATCGCTTATATATCTCTTATGTATCTCTTGTATATCTCTTATATATCTCTTATATATCTCTTATATATCTCTTATATATCTCTTATCGCTTATATATCTCTTATGTATCTCTTATATATCTCTTATATATCTCTTATATATCTCTTATATATCTCTTATATATCTCTTATATATCTCTTATCTCCTATATATCTCTTATATATCTCTTATATATCTCTTATATATCTCTTATATATCTCTTATCTCCTATATATCTCTTATATATCTCTTATATATCTCTTATATATCTCTTATATATCTCTTATATATCTCTTATATATCTCTTATATATCTCTTATATATCTCTTATATATCTCTTATATATCTCTTATATATCTCTTATCTCCTATATATCTCTAATATATCTCTTATATATCTCTTATATATCTCCTATATCTCTTATGTATCTCTTATATATATCTTATATATCTCTTATATATCTCTTATATATCTCCTATATATCTTATGTATCTCTTATATATCTCTTATATATCTCTTATATATCTCTTATCTCTTATCTCTTATATATCTCTTATATATCTCTTATATATCTCTTATATATCTCTTATATATCTCTTATATATCTCTTATCTCTTATATATCTCTTATATATCTCCTATATCTCTTATGTATCTCTTATATATCTCTTATATATCTCTATATCTCTTATATATCTCTATATCTCTTATATATCTCTTATATATCTCTTATATATCTCTTATATATCTCTTATATATCTCTTATATATCTCTTATATATCTCTTATATATCTCTTATATATCTCTTATCTCTTATCTCTTATATATCTCTTATATATCTCCTATATATCTTATATATCTCTTATATATCTCTTATATATCTCTTATATATCTCCTATATCTCTTATATATCTCTTATATATCTCTTATATATCTCTTATATATCTCTTATCGCTTATATATCTCTTATGTATCTCTTATGTATCTCTTATATATCTCTTATATATCGCTTATATATCTCTTATCGCTTATATATCTCTTATATATCTCTTATATATCTCTTATTTATCTCTTATATATCTCTTATATATCTCCTGTATCTCTTATGTATCTCTTATGTATCTCTTATGTATCTCTTATATATCTCTTATATATCTCTTATATATCTCTTATATGTCTCTTATATATCTCTTATATATATCTTATATATCTCCTGTATCTCTTATGTATCTCTTATGTATCTCTTATATATCTCTTATATATCTCTTATATATCTCTTATATAGCTCTTATATGACTCTTATATATCTCTTATATATCTCTTATATATCTCCTATATCTCTTATGTATCTCTTATATATCGCTTATATATCTCTTATCGCTTATATATCTCATATATATATCTCTTATGTATCTCTTATGTATCTCTTATGTATCTCTTATGTATCTCTTATGTATCTCTTATGTATCTCTTATATATCTCTTATATATCTCTTATATATCTCTTATATATCTCTTATCGCTTATATATCTCTTATATATCTCTATATCTCTTATATATCTCTATTGTATCTCTTATGTATCTCTTATGTATCTCTTATGTATCTCTTATGTATCTCTTATGTATCTCTTATATATCTCTTATATATCTCTTATATATCTCTTATATATCTCTTATATATCTCTTATATATCTCTTATATATCTCTTATATATCTCTTATCGCTTATATATCTCTTATATATCTCTTATATATCTCTTATATATCTCTATATCTCTTATATATCTCTTATATATCTCCTATATATCTCTTATATATCTCTTATATATCTCTTATATATCTCTTATATATCTCTTATATATCTCTTATATATCTCCTATATCTCTTATGTATCTCTTATATATCTCCTATATATCTCTTATATATCTCTTATATATCTCTTATATATCTCTTATATATCTCTTATCGCTTATATATCTCTTATGTATCTCTTATATATCTCTTATATATCTCTTATATATCTCTTATATATCTCTTATATATCTCTTACCTCCTATATATCTCTTATATATCTCTTATATATATCTTATATATCTCTTATATATCTCTTATCTCCTATATATCTCTTATATATCTCTTATATATCTCTTATATATCTCTTATCTCCTATATATCTCTAATATATCTCTTATATATCTCTTATATATCTCCTATATCTCTTATGTATCTCTTATGTATCTCTTATATATCTCTTATATATCTCTTATATATCTCTTATCTCTTATCTCTTATATATCTCTTATATATCTCTTATATATCTCTTATATATCTCTTATCTCTTATATATCTCTTATATATCTCTTATCTCTTATATATCTCTTATATATCTCCTATATCTCTTATGTATCTCTTATATATCTCTTATATATCTCTATATCTCTTATATATCTCTTATATATCTCTTATATATCTCTTATATATCTCTTATATATCTCTTATCTCTTATATATCTCTTATATATCTCCTATATCTCTTATATATCTCTTATATATCTCTATATCTCTTATATATCTCTTATATATCTCTTATATATCTCTTATATATCTCTTATATATCTCTTATATATCTCTTATATATCTCTTATCGCTTATATATCTCTTATGTATCTCTTATGTATCTCTTATGTATCTCTTATATATCTCTTATATATCGCTTATATATCTCTTATATATCGCTTATATATCTCTTATCGCTTATATATCTCTTATATATCTCTTATATATCTCTTATATATCTATTATATATCTCTTATATATATCTCTTATATATCTCTTATATATCTCTTGTCTCTTATATATATCTTATATATCTCCTATATCTCTTATGTATCTCTTATATATCTCTTATATATCTCTTATATATCTCTTATATATCTCTTATATATCTCTTATATATCTCTTATATATCTCTTATATATCTCTTATATATCTCTTATCTCTTATATATCTCTTATATATCTCTTATCTCTTATCTCTTATATATCTCTTATATATCTCTTATATATCTCTATCTCTTATATATCTCTTATATATCTCTTATATATCTCTTATATATCTCTTATATATCTCTTATATATCTCTTATCGCTTATATATCTCTTATGTATCTCTTATGTATCTCTTATATATCTCTTATATATCTCTTATATATCTCTTATCGCTTATATATCTCTTATATATCTCTTATATATCTCTTATATATATCTTATATATCTCTTATCTCTTATATATCTCTTATATATCTCTTATATATCTCCTATATCTCTTATGTATCTCTTATATATCTCTATATCTCTTATATATCTCTATATCTCTTATATATCTCTTATATATCTCTTATATATCTCTTATATATCTCTTATATATCTCTTATATATCTCTTATCTCTTATCTCTTATATATCTCTTATATATCTCTTATATATCTCCTATATCTCTTATATATCTCTTATATATCTCTATATCTCTTATATATCTCTTATATATCTCTTATATATCTCTTATATATCTCTTATCGCTTATATATCTCTTATGTGTCTCTTATGTATCTCTTATGTATCTCTTATATATCTCTTATATATCTCTTATATATCTCTTATATATCGCTTATATATCGCTTATATATCTCTTATCGCTTATATATCTCTTATATATCTCTTATATATCTCTTATATATATATATATATATATCTTATATATCTCTTATCTCTTATATATCTCTTATATATCTCTTATATATCTCCTATATCTCTTATGTATCTCTTATATATCTCTTATATATCTCTATATCTCTTATATATCTCTATATCTCTTATATATCTCTATATCTCTTATATATCTCTTATATATCTCTTATATATCTCTTATATATCTCTTATATATGTCTTATATATCTCTTATATATCTCTTATATATCTCTTATCTCTTATATATCTCTTATATATCTCTTATATATCTCTATATCTCTTATATATCTCTATATCTCTTATATATCTCTTATATATCTCTTATATATCTCTTATATATCTCTTATATATTTCTTATATATCTCTTATATATCTCTTATCGCTTAAATATCTCTTATGTATCTCTTATATATCTCTTATATATCTCTTATATATCGCTTATATATCTCTTATCGCTTATATATCTCTTATATATCTCTTATATATCTCTTATATATATCTTATATATCTCTTATATATCTCTTATCTCTTATATATCTCTTATATATCTCTTATATATCTCATATATCTCTTATGTATCTCTTATATATCTCTTATATATCTCTATATCTCTTATATATCTCTATATCTCTTATATATCTCTTATATATCTCTTATATATCTCTTATATATCTCTTATATATCTCCTATATCTCTTATATATCTCTTATATATCTCTATATCTCTTATATATCTCTTATATATCTCTTATCGCTTATATATCTCTTATGTATCTCTTATGTATCTCTTATGTATCTCTTATATATCTCTTATATATCTCTTATATATCTCTTATATATCTCTTATATATCTCTTATCGCTTATATATCTCTTATATATCTCTTATATATCTCTTATATCTCTTATATATCTCTTATCTCTTATCTCTTATATATCTCTTATATATCTCTTATATATCTCTTATATATCTCTTATATATCTCCTATATCTCTTATATATCTCTATATCTCTTATATATCTCTAATATATCTCTTATATATCTCTTATATATCTCTTATATATCTCTTATATATCTCTATATCTCTTATATATCTCTAATATATCTCTTATGTATCTCTTATGTATCTCTTATATATCTCTTATATATCTCTTATATATCTCTTATCTCCTATATATCTCTTATATATCTCTTATATATCTCTTATATATCTCTTATATATCTCCTATATCTCTTATATATCTCTATATCTCTTATATATCTCTAATATATCTCTTATATATCTCTTATATATCTCTTATATATCTCTATATCTCTTATATATCTCTAATATATCTCTTATGTATCTCTTATGTATCTCTTATATATCTCTTATATATCTCTTATATATCTCTTATATATCTCTTATATATCTCTTATATATCTCTTATATATCTCTTATATATCTCTTATATATCTCTTATCGCTTATATATCTCTTATATATCTCTTATATATCTCTTATATATCTCTTATATATCTCTTATCTCCTATATATCTCTTATATATCTCTTATATATCTCTTATATATCTCTTATCGCTTATATATCTCTTATGTATCTCTTATATATCTCTTATATATATCTTATATATCTCTATATCTCTTATATATCTCTTATATATCTCTTATATATCTCTTATATATCTCTTATATATCTCTTATATATCTCTTATATATCTCTTATCGCTTATATATCTCTTATGTATCTCTTATATATCTCTTATATATCTCTTATATATCTCTTATATATCTCTTATATATCTCTTATCTCCTATATATCTCTTATATATCTCTTATATATCTCTTATGTATCTCTTATATATCTCTTATATATCTCTTATATATCTCTTATATATCTCTTATATATCTCTTATATATCTCTTATATATCTCTTATATATCTCTTATCTCCTACATATCTCTAATATATCTCTTATATATCTCTTATGTATCTCTTATATATCTCTTATCTCTTATATATCTCTTATATATCTCCTATATCTCTTATGTATCTCTTATATATCTCTTATATATCTCTTATATATCTCTTATATATCTCCTATGTATCTCTTATGTATCTCTTATATCTCTTATATATCTCTTATATATCTCTTATATATCTCTTATATATCTCTTATCTCTTATCTCTTATATATCTCTTATATATCTCTTATATATCTCTTATCTCTTATCTCTTATCTCTTATATATCTCTTATATATCTCTTATCTCTTATATATCTCTTATATATCTATTATATATCTATTATATATCTATTATATATCTCCTATCTCTTATATATCTCTTATATATCTCTTATATATCTCTTATATATCTCTTATATATCTCTTATCTCTTATATATCTCTTATGTATCTCTTATGTATCTCTTATGTATCTCTTATGTATCTCTTATGTATCTCTTATGTATCTCTTATGTATCTCTTATATATCTCTTATATATCTCTTATATATCTCTTATATATCTCTTATATATCTTGTGAGGATACGAGTTCTTCAATCACTCAGACACCGAGCAGATGAAACCAAAATATGGTTTATTTTTATCACAGCACACGAAAGTAGACGAAGACAGGAAAAAGATTCAAATGGTAGCATACAAACATCCGGGTAGCAAAGTCCTGGTAGCATTTCAGTCCAAATAACGAAACTATCACTTAGTCCACCCAGCAGTGACAGCAGAAACCTGTGCGAATCCACACAGCACCGGACGCTCCACACCAGAGCCTATGTAGGATGCCCCCCCCCCAGGCAAACGATGCGCTCACAAGGTCCAGTGGCAGAGTATCACCTCTAGCCAGGATTGCGACTAACATGAGGAGCTGGCAGGTGTACAAGTCATTTTAAAAACTTCCAATTTCCCACGGTGATCGCATCATCTGTGGGGTTGCCCAAGTTCCTGATTGGTGGATTCAAGCATCAGACACATCCCCCCAGGTAATATCCAGCTGGCCATCTGCTGCAGCCCCCCCCCCCCTGCTGGGTCGGTTCCAGTAAGTCTGGAAGTAGCCAGGATATGCAGATGCAGTGTCAACACAAGATACAAAACACAGTCTGATTACATTATGTGGTGATCACCCCCTGTGGACAACCTTCCTGTTGATAGCAGGGGCATTTGATCACCCCCTGTGGTGCCTGGTTCCACAAAGTCTGCTAGAGCCCAGAGGTTTACAAAGAATTGTAAACCCCCCTGTGGAGATGGTTCCTCTGCTATCTCTTTCCTGTATGAATAAAGTCCTGGGAAATACAGACATTACATTTCTGGTAGGATTATACAGCCTCATAATATATGATCTGGAACTACACACAGATTTGGGGGATAGAAACATCTATGGAGAATAAGAGGGTACAGACGGACTAAAATAGTACATTAATCACTACACCTAATAAAATATAATAATTACAGATTTACGGTCAGTTTGCTAACCTCACATATCTCTTATATATCTCTTATATATCTCTTATCTCTTATATATCTCTTATATATCTCTTATGTATCTCTTATGTATCTCTTATGTATCTCTTATGTATCTCTTATATATCTCTTATATATCTATTATATATCTCTTATATATCTCTTATATATCTCTTATATATCTCTTATGTATCTCTTATGTATCTCTTATGTATCTCTTATGTATCTCTTATATATCTCTTATATATCTCTTATATATCTCTTATATATCTCTTATATATCTCTTATCTCTTATATATCTCTTATGTATCTCTTATGTATCTCTTATGTATCTCTTATATATCTCTTATGTATCTCTTATGTATCTCTTATGTATCTCTTATGTATCTCTTATGTATCTCTTATGTATCTCTTATGTATCTCTTATATATCTCTTATATATCTCTTATATATCTCTTATATATCTCTTATCTCTTATATATCTCTTATGTATCTCTTATATATCTCTTATGTATCTCTTATGTATCTCTTATGTATCTCTTATGTATCTCTTATGTATCTCTTATGTATCTCTTATGTATCTCTTATGTATCTCTTATGTATCTCTTATGTATCTCTTATGTATCTCTTATATATCTCTTATATATCTCTTATATATCTCTTATATATCTCTTATATATCTCTTATATATCTCTTATATATCTCTTATATATCTCTTATATATCTCTTATCTCTTATATATCTCTTATATATCTCTTATTTATCTCTTATATAGCTCTTATATGACTCTTATATATCTCTTATATATCTCTTATATATCTCTTATATATCTCTTATATATCTCTTATCGCTTATATATCTCTTATATATCTCTATATCTCTTATGTATCTCTTATGTATCTCTTATGTATCTCTTATGTATCTCTTATGTATCTCTTATATATCTCTTATATATCTCTTATATATCTCTTATATATCTCTTATATATCTCTTATATATCTCTTATATATCTCTTATCTCTTATATATCTCTTATATATCTCTTATATATCTCTTATATATCTCTTATATATCTCCTATATCTCTTATGTATCTCTATATCTCTTATATATCTCCTATATATCTCTTATATATCTCTTATATATCTCTTATATCTCTTATATATCTCTTATATATCTCTTATATATCTCTTATATATCTCCTATATATCTCTTATATATCTCTTATATATCTCTTATATATCTCCTATATCTCTCCTATATCTCTTATGTATCTCTATATCTCTTATATATCTCTTATATATCTCTTATATATCTCTTATATATCTCTTATCGCTTATATATCTCTTATGTATCTCTTATATATCTCTTATATATCTCTTATATATCTCTTATATATCTCTTATATATCTCTTATATATCTCTTATCTCCTTTATATCTCTTATATATCTCTTATATATCTCTTATATATCTCTTATATATCTCTTATATATCTCTTATGTATCTCTTATATATCTCTTATATATCTCTTATATATCTCTTATATATCTCTTATCTCTTATATATCTCTTATATATCTCTTATATATCTCTTATATATCTCTTATATATCTCTTATCGCTTATATATCTCTTATGTATCTCTTATATATCTCTTATATATCTCTTATATATCTCTTATATATCTCTTATCTCCTATATATCTCCTATATATCTCTTATATATCTCTTATATATCTCTTATATATCTCTTATATATCTATTATATATCTCTTATCTCCTATATATCTCTTATGTATCTCTTATATATCTCTTATATCTCTTATATATCTCTTATATATCTCTTATATATCTCTTATATATCTCTTATATATCTCTTATATATCTCTTATATATCTCTTATATATCTATTATCTCCTATATATCTCTAATATATCTCTTATATATCTCTTATATATCTCTTATATATCTCTTATATATCTCTTATATATCTCTTATCTCTTATATATCTCTTATATATCTCTTATATATCTCTTATATATCTCTTATATATCTCTTATATATCTCTTATATATCTCTTATATATCTCTTATATATCTCTTCTATATCTCTTATGTATCTCTTATGTATCTCTTATGTATCTCTTATGTATCTCTTATGTATCTCTTATATATCTCTTATATATCTCTTATATATCTCTTATATATCTCTTATATATCTCTTATATATCTCTTATATATCTCCTATATCTCTTATGTATCTCTTATATATCTCTTATATATCTCTTATGTATCTCTTATGTATCTCTTATATATCTCTTATATATCTCTTATATATCTCTTATATATCTCTTATATATCTCTTATATATCTCTTATATATCTCTTATCTCTTATATATCTCTTATATATCTCTTATATATCTCTTATATGACTCTTATATATCTCTTATATATCTCTTATATATCTCTTATATATCTCTTATATATCTCTTATATATCTCTTATATATCTCTTATATATCTCTTATCTCTTATATATCTCTTATGTATCTCTTATGTATCTCTTATATATCTCTTATATATCTCTTCTATATCTCTTATATATCTCTTATATATCTCTTATATATCTCTTATATATCTCTTATCGCTTATATATCTCTTATGTATCTCTTATATATCTCTTATATATCTCTTATATATCTCTTATCGCTTATATATCTCTTATGTATCTCATATATCTCTTATATATCTCTTATATATCTCTTATATATCTCTTATATATCTCTTATATATCTCTTATATATCTCTTATCTCCTATATATCTCTTATATATCTCTTATATATCTCTTATATATCTCTTATATATCTCTTATCTCCTATATATCTCTTATATATCTCTTATATATCTCTTATATATCTCTTATATATCTCTTATATATCTCTTATATATCTCTTATCTCCTATATATCTCTAATATATCTCTTATATATCTCTTATATATCTCCTATATCTCTTATGTATCTCTTATATATATCTTATATATCTCTTATATATCTCTTATATATCTCCTATATATCTTATGTATCTCTTATATATCTCTTATATATCTCTTATATATCTTTTATATATCTCTTATATATCTCTTATATATCTTATATATCTCTTATCTCTTATATATCTCTTATATATCTCCTATATCTCTTATGTATCTCTTATATATCTCTTATATATCTCTATATCTCTTATATATCTCTATATCTCTTATATATCTCTTATATATCTCTTATATATCTCTTATATATCTCTTATATATCTCTTATCGCTTATATATCTCTTATGTATCTCTTGTATATCTCTTATATATCTCTTATATATCTCTTATATATCTCTTATCGCTTATATATCTCTTATGTATCTCTTATATATCTCTTATATATCTCTTATATATTTCTTATATATCTCTTATATATCTCTTATATATCTCTTATCTCCTATATATCTCTTATATATCTCTTATATATCTCTTATATATCTCTTATATATCTCTTATCTCCTATATATCTCTTATATATCTCTTATATATCTCTTATATATCTCTTATATATCTCTTATATATCTCTTATATATCTCTTATATATCTCTTATCTCCTATATATCTCTAATATATCTCTTATATATCTCTTATATATCTCCTATATCTCTTATGTATCTCTTATATATATCTTATATATCTCTTATATATCTCTTATATATCTCCTATATATCTTATGTATCTCTTATATATCTCTTATATATCTCTTATATATCTCTTATCTCTTATCTCTTATATATCTCTTATATATCTCTTATATATCTCTTATATATCTCTTATATATCTCTTATATATCTCTTATCTCTTATATATCTCTTATATATCTCCTATATCTCTTATGTATCTCTTATATATCTCTTATATATCTCTATATCTCTTATATATCTCTATATCTCTTATATATCTCTTATATATCTCTTATATATCTCTTATATATCTCTTATATATCTCTTATATATCTCTTATATATCTCTTATATATCTCTTATCTCTTATCTCTTATCTCTTATATATCTCTTATATATCTCCTATATATCTTATATATCTCTTATATATCTCTTATATATCTCTTATATATCTCCTATATCTCTTATATATCTCTTATATATCTCTTATATATCTCTTATATATCTCTTATCGCTTATATATCTCTTATGTATCTCTTATGTATCTCTTATATATCTCTTATATATCGCTTATATATCTCTTATCGCTTATATATCTCTTATATATCTCTTATATATCTCTTATTTATCTCTTATATATCTCTTATATATCTCCTGTATCTCTTATGTATCTCTTATGTATCTCTTATGTATCTCTTATATATCTCTTATATATCTCTTATATATCTCTTATATGTCTCTTATATATCTCTTATATATATCTTATATATCTCCTGTATCTCTTATGTATCTCTTATGTATCTCTTATATATCTCTTATATATCTCTTATATATCTCTTATATAGCTCTTATATGACTCTTATATATCTCTTATATATCTCTTATATATCTCTTATATATCTCCTATATCTCTCCTATATCTCTTATGTATCTCTATATCTCTTATATATCTCTTATATATCTCTTATATATCTCTTATATATCTCTTATCGCTTATATATCTCTTATGTATCTCTTATATATCTCTTATATATCTCTTATATATCTCTTATATATCTCTTATATATCTCTTATCTCCTTTATATCTCTTATATATCTCTTATATATCTCTTATATATCTCTTATATATCTCTTATATATCTCTTATGTATCTCTTATATATCTCTTATATATCTCTTATATATCTCTTATATATCTCTTATATATCTCTTATCTCTTATATATCTCTTATATATCTCTTATATATCTCTTATATATCTCTTATATATCTCTTATCGCTTATATATCTCTTATGTATCTCTTATATATCTCTTATATATCTCTTATATATCTCTTATATATCTCTTATCTCCTATATATCTCCTATATATCTCTTATATATCTCTTATATATCTCTTATATATCTCTTATATATCTATTATATATCTCTTATCTCCTATATATCTCTTATGTATCTCTTATATATCTCTTATATCTCTTATATATCTCTTATATATCTCTTATATATCTCTTATATATCTCTTATATATCTCTTATATATCTCTTATATATCTCTTATATATCTATTATCTCCTATATATCTCTAATATATCTCTTATATATCTCTTATATATCTCTTATATATCTCTTATATATCTCTTATATATCTCTTATCTCTTATATATCTCTTATATATCTCTTATATATCTCTTATATATCTCTTATATATCTCTTATATATCTCTTATATATCTCTTATATATCTCTTCTATATCTCTTATGTATCTCTTATGTATCTCTTATGTATCTCTTATGTATCTCTTATGTATCTCTTATATATCTCTTATATATCTCTTATATATCTCTTATATATCTCTTATATATCTCTTATATATCTCTTATATATCTCCTATATCTCTTATGTATCTCTTATATATCTCTTATATATCTCTTATGTATCTCTTATGTATCTCTTATATATCTCTTATATATCTCTTATATATCTCTTATATATCTCTTATATATCTCTTATATATCTCTTATATATCTCTTATCTCTTATATATCTCTTATATATCTCTTATATATCTCTTATATGACTCTTATATATCTCTTATATATCTCTTATATATCTCTTATATATCTCTTATATATCTCTTATATATCTCTTATATATCTCTTATATATCTCTTATCTCTTATATATCTCTTATGTATCTCTTATGTATCTCTTATATATCTCTTATATATCTTTTCTATATCTCTTATATATCTCTTATATATCTCTTATATATCTCTTATATATCTCTTATCGCTTATATATCTCTTATGTATCTCTTATATATCTCTTATATATCTCTTATATATCTCTTATCGCTTATATATCTCTTATGTATCTCATATATCTCTTATATATCTCTTATATATCTCTTATATATCTCTTATATATCTCTTATATATCTCTTATATATCTCTTATCTCCTATATATCTCTTATATATCTCTTATATATCTCTTATATATCTCTTATATATCTCTTATCTCCTATATATCTCTTATATATCTCTTATATATCTCTTATATATCTCTTATATATCTCTTATATATCTCTTATATATCTCTTATCTCCTATATATCTCTAATATATCTCTTATATATCTCTTATATATCTCCTATATCTCTTATGTATCTCTTATATATATCTTATATATCTCTTATATATCTCTTATATATCTCCTATATATCTTATGTATCTCTTATATATCTCTTATATATCTCTTATATATCTTTTATATATCTCTTATATATCTCTTATATATCTTATATATCTCTTATCTCTTATATATCTCTTATATATCTCCTATATCTCTTATGTATCTCTTATATATCTCTTATATATCTCTATATCTCTTATATATCTCTATATCTCTTATATATCTCTTATATATCTCTTATATATCTCTTATATATCTCTTATATATCTCTTATCGCTTATATATCTCTTATGTATCTCTTGTATATCTCTTATATATCTCTTATATATCTCTTATATATCTCTTATCGCTTATATATCTCTTATGTATCTCTTATATATCTCTTATATATCTCTTATATATTTCTTATATATCTCTTATATATTTCTTATATATCTCTTATCTCCTATATATCTCTTATATATCTCTTATATATCTCTTATATATCTCTTATATATCTCTTATCTCCTATATATCTCTTATATATCTCTTATATATCTCTTATATATCTCTTATATATCTCTTATATATCTCTTATATATCTCTTATATATCTCTTATCTCCTATATATCTCTAATATATCTCTTATATATCTCTTATATATCTCCTATATCTCTTATGTATCTCTTATATATATCTTATATATCTCTTATATATCTCTTATATATCTCCTATATATCTTATGTATCTCTTATATATCTCTTATATATCTCTTATATATCTCTTATCTCTTATCTCTTATATATCTCTTATATATCTCTTATATATCTCTTATATATCTCTTATATATCTCTTATATATCTCTTATCTCTTATATATCTCTTATATATCTCCTATATCTCTTATGTATCTCTTATATATCTCTTATATATCTCTATATCTCTTATATATCTCTATATCTCTTATATATCTCTTATATATCTCTTATATATCTCTTATATATCTCTTATATATCTCTTATATATCTCTTATATATCTCTTATATATCTCTTATCTCTTATCTCTTATCTCTTATATATCTCTTATATATCTCCTATATATCTTATATATCTCTTATATATCTCTTATATATCTCTTATATATCTCCTATATCTCTTATATATCTCTTATATATCTCTTATATATCTCTTATATATCTCTTATCGCTTATATATCTCTTATGTATCTCTTATGTATCTCTTATATATCTCTTATATATCGCTTATATATCTCTTATCGCTTATATATCTCTTATATATCTCTTATATATCTCTTATTTATCTCTTATATATCTCTTATATATCTCCTGTATCTCTTATGTATCTCTTATGTATCTCTTATGTATCTCTTATATATCTCTTATATATCTCTTATATATCTCTTATATGTCTCTTATATATCTCTTATATATATCTTATATATCTCCTGTATCTCTTATGTATCTCTTATGTATCTCTTATATATCTCTTATATATCTCTTATATATCTCTTATATAGCTCTTATATGACTCTTATATATCTCTTATATATCTCTTATATATCTCCTATATCTCTTATGTATCTCTTATATATCGCTTATATATCTCTTATCGCTTATATATCTCATATATATATATCTCTTATGTATCTCTTATGTATCTCTTATGTATCTCTTATGTATCTCTTATGTATCTCTTATGTATCTCTTATATATCTCTTATATATCTCTTATATATCTCTTATATATCTCTTATATATCTCTTATATATCTCTTATATATCTCTTATATATCTCTTATATATCTCTTATATATCTCCTATATCTCTTATGTATCTCTTATATATCTCTTATATATCTCTTATGTATCTCTTATGTATCTCTTATATATCTCTTATATATCTCTTATATATCTCTTATATATCTCTTATATATCTCTTATATATCTCTTATATATCTCTTATCTCTTATATATCTCTTATATATCTCTTATATATCTCTTATATGACTCTTATATATCTCTTATATATCTCTTATATATCTCTTATATATCTCTTATATATCTCTTATATATCTCTTATATATCTCTTATATATCTCTTATCTCTTATATATCTCTTATGTATCTCTTATGTATCTCTTATATATCTCTTATATATCTCTTCTATATCTCTTATATATCTCTTATATATCTCTTATATATCTCTTATATATCTCTTATCGCTTATATATCTCTTATGTATCTCTTATATATCTCTTATATATCTCTTATATATCTCTTATCGCTTATATATCTCTTATGTATCTCATATATCTCTTATATATCTCTTATATATCTCTTATATATCTCTTATATATCTCTTATATATCTCTTATATATCTCTTATCTCCTATATATCTCTTATATATCTCTTATATATCTCTTATATATCTCTTATCTCCTATATATCTCTTATATATCTCTTATATATCTCTTATATATCTCTTATATATCTCTTATATATCTCTTATATATCTCTTATCTCCTATATATCTCTAATATATCTCTTATATATCTCTTATATATCTCCTATATCTCTTATGTATCTCTTATATATATCTTATATATCTCTTATATATCTCTTATATATCTCCTATATATCTTATGTATCTCTTATATATCTCTTATATATCTCTTATATATCTTTTATATATCTCTTATATATCTCTTATATATCTTATATATCTCTTATCTCTTATATATCTCTTATATATCTCCTATATCTCTTATGTATCTCTTATATATCTCTTATATATCTCTATATCTCTTATATATCTCTATATCTCTTATATATCTCTTATATATCTCTTATATATCTCTTATATATCTCTTATATATCTCTTATCGCTTATATATCTCTTATGTATCTCTTGTATATCTCTTATATATCTCTTATATATCTCTTATATATCATATATCTCTTATGTATCTCTTATATATCTCTTATATATCTCTTATATATTTCTTATATATCTCTTATATATCTCTTATATATCTCTTATCTCCTATATATCTCTTATATATCTCTTATATATCTCTTATATATCTCTTATATATCTCTTATCTCCTATATATCTCTTATATATCTCTTATATATCTCTTATATATCTCTTATATATCTCTTATATATCTCTTATATATCTCTTATATATCTCTTATCTCCTATATATCTCTAATATATCTCTTATATATCTCTTATATATCTCCTATATCTCTTATGTATCTCTTATATATATCTTATATATCTCTTATATATCTCTTATATATCTCCTATATATCTTATGTATCTCTTATATATCTCTTATATATCTCTTATATATCTCTTATCTCTTATCTCTTATATATCTCTTATATATCTCTTATATATCTCTTATATATCTCTTATATATCTCTTATATATCTCTTATCTCTTATATATCTCTTATATATCTCCTATATCTCTTATGTATCTCTTATATATCTCTTATATATCTCTATATCTCTTATATATCTCTATATCTCTTATATATCTCTTATATATCTCTTATATATCTCTTATATATCTCTTATATATCTCTTATATATCTCTTATATATCTCTTATATATCTCTTATCTCTTATCTCTTATCTCTTATATATCTCTTATATATCTCCTATATATCTTATATATCTCTTATATATCTCTTATATATCTCTTATATATCTCCTATATCTCTTATATATCTCTTATATATCTCTTATATATCTCTTATATATCTCTTATCGCTTATATATCTCTTATGTATCTCTTATGTATCTCTTATATATCTCTTATATATCGCTTATATATCTCTTATCGCTTATATATCTCTTATATATCTCTTATATATCTCTTATTTATCTCTTATATATCTCTTATATATCTCCTGTATCTCTTATGTATCTCTTATGTATCTCTTATGTATCTCTTATATATCTCTTATATATCTCTTATATATCTCTTATATGTCTCTTATATATCTCTTATATATATCTTATATATCTCCTGTATCTCTTATGTATCTCTTATGTATCTCTTATATATCTCTTATATATCTCTTATATATCTCTTATATAGCTCTTATATGACTCTTATATATCTCTTATATATCTCTTATATATCTCCTATATCTCTTATGTATCTCTTATATATCGCTTATATATCTCTTATCGCTTATATATCTCATATATATATATCTCTTATGTATCTCTTATGTATCTCTTATGTATCTCTTATGTATCTCTTATGTATCTCTTATGTATCTCTTATATATCTCTTATATATCTCTTATATATCTCTTATATATCTCTTATATATCTCTTATATATCTCTTATATATCTCTTATCGCTTATATATCTCTTATATATCTCTATATCTCTTATATATCTCTATTGTATCTCTTATGTATCTCTTATGTATCTCTTATGTATCTCTTATGTATCTCTTATGTATCTCTTATATATCTCTTATATATCTCTTATATATCTCTTATATATCTCTTATATATCTCTTATATATCTCTTATATATCTCTTATCGCTTATATATCTCTTATATATCTCTTATATATCTCTTATATATCTCTATATCTCTTATATATCTCTTATATATCTCCTATATATCTCTTATATATCTCTTATATATCTCTTATATATCTCTTATATATCTCTTATATATCTCTTATATATCTCCTATATCTCTTATGTATCTCTTATATATCTCCTATATATCTCTTATATATCTCTTATATATCTCTTATATATATCTCTTATATATCTCTTATATATCTCTTATCGCTTATATATCTCTTATGTATCTCTTATATATCTCTTATATATCTCTTATATATCTCTTATATATCTCTTACCTCCTATATATCTCTTATATATCTCTTATATATATCTTATATATCTCTTATATATCTCTTATCTCCTATATATCTCTTATATATCTCTTATATATCTCTTATATATCTCTTATCTCCTATATATCTCTAATATATCTCTTATATATCTCTTATATATCTCCTATATCTCTTATGTATCTCTTATGTATCTCTTATATATCTCTTATATATCTCTTATATATCTCTTATCTCTTATCTCTTATATATCTCTTATATATCTCTTATATATCTCTTATATATCTCTTATCTCTTATATATCTCTTATATATCTCTTATCTCTTATATATCTCTTATATATCTCCTATATCTCTTATGTATCTCTTATATATCTCTTATATATCTCTATATCTCTTATATATCTCTTATATATCTCTTATATATCTCTTATATATCTCTTATATATCTCTTATCTCTTATATATCTCTTATATATCTCCTATATCTCTTATATATCTCTTATATATCTCTATATCTCTTATATATCTCTTATATATCTCTTATATATCTCTTATATATCTCTTATATATCTCTTATATATCTCTTATATATCTCTTATCGCTTATATATCTCTTATGTATCTCTTATGTATCTCTTATGTATCTCTTATATATCTCTTATATATCGCTTATATATCTCTTATATATCGCTTATATATCTCTTATCGCTTATATATCTCTTATATATCTCTTATATATCTCTTATATATCTATTATATATCTCTTATATATCTCTTATATATCTCTTATATATCTCTTATATATCTCTTATATATCTCTTATCTCTTATATATCTCTTATATATCTCTTATCTCTTATCTCTTATATATCTCTTATATATCTCTTATATATCTCTATCTCTTATATATCTCTTATATATCTCTTATATATCTCTTATATATCTCTTATATATCTCTTATCGCTTATATATCTCTTATGTATCTCTTATGTATCTCTTATATATCTCTTATATATCTCTTATATATCTCTTATCGCTTATATATCTCTTATATATCTCTTATATATCTCTTATATATATCTTATATATCTCTTATCTCTTATATATCTCTTATATATCTCTTATATATCTCCTATATCTCTTATGTATCTCTTATATATCTCTATATCTCTTATATATCTCTATATCTCTTATATATCTCTTATATATCTCTTATATATCTCTTATATATCTCTTATATATCTCTTATATATCTCTTATCTCTTATCTCTTATATATCTCTTATATATCTCCTATATCTCTTATATATCTCTTATATATCTCTATATCTCTTATATATCTCTTATATATCTCTTATATATCTCTTATATATCTCTTATCGCTTATATATCTCTTATGTGTCTCTTATGTATCTCTTATGTATCTCTTATATATCTCTTATATATCTCTTATATATCTCTTATATATCGCTTATATATCGCTTATATATCTCTTATCGCTTATATATCTCTTATATATCTCTTATATATCTCTTATATATCTCATATATATATATATATATATCTTATATATCTCTTATCTCTTATATATCTCTTATATATCTCTTATATATCTCCTATATCTCTTATGTATCTCTTATATATCTCTTATATATCTCTATATCTCTTATATATCTCTATATCTCTTATATATCTCTTATATATCTCTTATATATCTCTTATATATCTCTTATATATCTCTTATATATCTCTTATATATCTCTTATCTCTTATATATCTCTTATATATCTCTTATATATCTCTATATCTCTTATATATCTCTTATATATCTCTTATATATCTCTTATATATCTCTTATATATTTCTTATATATCTCTTATATATCTCTTATCGCTTAAATATCTCTTATGTATCTCTTATATATCTCTTATATATCTCTTATATATCGCTTATATATCTCTTATCGCTTATATATCTCTTATATATCTCTTATATATCTCTTATATATATCTTATATATCTCTTATATATATCTTATATATCTCTTATCTCTTATATATCTCTTATATATCTCTTATATATCTCATATATCTCTTATGTATCTCTTATATATCTCTTATATATCTCTATATCTCTTATATATCTCTATATCTCTTATATATCTCTTATATATCTCTTATATATCTCTTATATATCTCTTATATATCTCCTATATCTCTTATATATCTCTTATATATCTCTATATCTCTTATATATCTCTTATATATCTCTTATCGCTTATATATCTCTTATGTATCTCTTATGTATCTCTTATATATCTCTTATATATCTCTTATATATCTCTTATATATCTCTTATCGCTTATATATCTCTTATATATCTCTTATATATCTCTTATATCTCTTATATATCTCTTATCTCTTATCTCTTATATATCTCTTATATATCTCTTATATATCTCTTATATATCTCTTATATATCTCTTATATATCTCCTATATCTCTTATATATCTCTATATCTCTTATATATCTCTAATATATCTCTTATATATCTCTTATATATCTCTTATATATCTCTTATATATCTCTATATCTCTTATATATCTCTAATATATCTCTTATGTATCTCTTATGTATCTCTTATATATCTCTTATATATCTCTTATATATCTCTTATCTCCTATATATCTCTTATATATCTCTTATATATCTCTTATATATCTCTTATATATCTCCTATATCTCTTATATATCTCTATATCTCTTATATATCTCTAATATATCTCTTATATATCTCTTATATATCTCTTATATATCTCTTATATATCTCTTATATATCTCTATATCTCTTATATATCTCTAATATATCTCTTATGTATCTCTTATGTATCTCTTATATATCTCTTATATATCTCTTATATATCTCTTATATATCTCTTATATATCTCTTATATATCTCTTATATATCTCTTATATATCTCTTATATATCTCTTATCGCTTATATATCTCTTATATATCTCTTATAAATCTCTTATATATCTCTTATATATCTCTTATATATCTCTTATCTCCTATATATCTCTTATATATCTCTTATATATCTCTTATATATCTCTTATCGCTTATATATCTCTTATGTATCTCTTATATATCTCTTATATATATCTTATATATCTCTATATCTCTTATATATCTCTTATATATCTCTTATATATCTCTTATATATCTCTTATATATCTCTTATATATCTCTTATATATCTCTTATATATCTCTTATCGCTTATATATCTCTTATGTATCTCTTATATATCTCTTATATATCTCTTATATATCTCTTATATATCTCTTATATATCTCTTATCTCCTATATATCTCTTATATATCTCTTATATATCTCTTATGTATCTCTTATATATCTCTTATATCTCTTATATATCTCTTATATATCTCTTATATATCTCTTATATATCTCTTATATATCTCTTATATATCTCTTATCTCCTACATATCTCTAATATATCTCTTATATATCTCTTATGTATCTCTTATATATCTCTTATCTCTTATATATCTCTTATATATCTCCTATATCTCTTATGTATCTCTTATATATCTCTTATATATCTCTTATATATCTCTTATATATCTCCTATGTATCTCTTATGTATCTCTTATATCTCTTATATATCTCTTATATATCTCTTATATATCTCTTATATATCTCTTATATATCTCTTATATATCTCTTATCTCTTATCTCTTATATATCTCTTATATATCTCTTATATATCTCTTATCTCTTATCTCTTATCTCTTATATATCTCTTATATATCTCTTATCTCTTATCTCTTATATATCTCTTATATATCTATTATATATCTATTATATATCTATTATATATCTCTTATCTCTTATATATCTCTTATATATCTCTTATATATCTCTTATATATCTCTTATATATCTCTTATCTCTTATATATCTCTTATGTATCTCTTATGTATCTCTTATGTATCTCTTATGTATCTCTTATGTATCTCTTATGTATCTCTTATATATCTCTTATATATCTCTTATATATCTCTTATATATCTCTTATATATCTTGTGAGGATACGAGTTCTTCAATCACTCAGACACCGAGCAGATGAAACCAAAATATGGTTTATTTTTATCACAGCACACGAAAGTAGACGAAGACAGGAAAAAGATTCAAATGGTAGCATACAAACATCCGGGTAGCAAAGTCCTGGTAGCATTTCAGTCCAAATAACGAAACTATCACTTAGTCCACCCAGCAGTGACAGCAGAAACCTGTGCGAATCCACACAGCACCGGACGCTCCACACCAGAGCCTATGTAGGATGCCCCCCCCCCCAGGCAAACGATGCGCTCACAAGGTCCAGTGGCAGAGTATCACCTCTAGCCAGGATTGCGACTAACATGAGGAGCTGGCAGGTGTACAAGTCATTTTAAAAACTTCCAATTTCCCACGGTGATCGCATCATCTGTGGGGTTGCCCAAGTTCCTGATTGGTGGATTCAAGCATCAGACACATCCCCCCAGGTAATATCCAGCTGGCCATCTGCTGCAGCCCCCCCCCCCTGCTGGGTCGGTTCCAGTAAGTCTGGAAGTAGCCAGGATATGCAGATGCAGTGTCAACACAAGATACAAAACACAGTCTGATTACATTATGTGGTGATCACCCCCTGTGGACAACCTTCCTGTTGATAGCAGGGGCATTTGATCACCCCCTGTGGTGCCTGGTTCCACAAAGTCTGCTAGAGCCCAGAGGTTTACAAAGAATTGTAAACCCCCCTGTGGAGATGGTTCCTCTGCTATCTCTTTCCTGTATGAATAAAGTCCTGGGAAATACAGACATTACATTTCTGGTAGGATTATACAGCCTCATAATATATGATCTGGAACTACACACAGATTTGGGGGATAGAAACATCTATGGAGAATAAGAGGGTACAGACGGACTAAAATAGTACATTAATCACTACACCTAATAAAATATAATAATTACAGATTTACGGTCAGTTTGCTAACCTCACATATCTCTTATATATCTCTTATATATCTCTTATCTCTTATATATCTCTTATATATCTCTTATGTATCTCTTATGTATCTCTTATGTATCTCTTATATATCTCTTATATATCTCTTATATATCTCTTATATATCTCTTATATATCTCTTATATATCTCTTATGTATCTCTTATGTATCTCTTATGTATCTCTTATGTATCTCTTATGTATCTCTTATATATCTCTTATATATCTCTTATATATCTCTTATATATCTCTTATATATCTCTTATATATCTCTTATCTCTTATATATCTCTTATGTATCTCTTATGTATCTCTTATATATCTCTTATGTATCTCTTATGTATCTCTTATGTATCTCTTATGTATCTCTTATGTATCTCTTATGTATCTCTTATGTATCTCTTATATATCTCTTATATATCTCTTATATATCTCTTATATATCTCTTATCTCTTATATATCTCTTATGTATCTCTTATATATCTCTTATGTATCTCTTATGTATCTCTTATGTATCTCTTATGTATCTCTTATGTATCTCTTATGTATATCTTATGTATCTCTTATATATCTCTTATATATCTCTTATGTATCTCTTATGTATCTCTTATGTATCTCTTATGTATCTCTTATGTATCTCTTATGTATCTCTTATATATCTCTTATATATCTCTTATCTCTTATATATCTCTTATATATCTCTTATATATCTCTTATATATCTCTTATCTCTTATATATCTCTTATATATCTCTTATATATCTCTTATTTATCTCTTATATAGCTCTTATATGACTCTTATATATCTCTTATATATCTCTTATATATCTCTTATATATCTCTTATCGCTTATATATCTCTTATATATCTCTATATCTCTTATGTATCTCTTATGTATCTCTTATGTATCTCTTATGTATCTCTTATATATCTCTTATATATCTCTTATATATCTCTTATATATCTCTTATATATCTCTTATCTCTTATATATCTCTTATATATCTCTTATATATCTCTTATATATCTCTTATCTCTTATATATCTCTTATATATCTCCTATATCTCTTATGTATCTCTATATCTCTTATATATCTCCTATATATCTCTTATATATCTCTTATATATCTCTTATATCTCTTATATATCTCTTATATATCTCTTATATATCTCTTATATATCTCTTATATATCTCCTATATATCTCTTATATATCTCTTATATATCTCTTATATATCTCTTATATATCTCTTATATATCTCTTATCGCTTATATATCTCTTATGTATCTCTTATGTATCTCTTATATATCTCTTATATATCTCTTATATATCTCTTATATATCTCTTATATATCTCTTATATATCTCTTATATATCTCTTATCTCCTTTATATCTCTTATATATCTCTTATATATCTCTTATATATCTCTTATATATCTCTTATATATCTCTTATATATCTCTTATCTCTTATATATCTCTTATATATCTCTTATATATCTCTTATATGACTCTTATATATCTCTTATATATCTCTTATATATCTCTTATGTATCTCTTATGTATCTCTTATATATCTCTTATATATCTCTTATGTATCTCTTATGTATCTCTTATGTATCTCTTATGTATCTCTTATGTATCTCTTATGTATCTCTTATATATCTCTTATATATCTCTTATATATCTCTTATATATCTCTTATATATCTCTTATGTATCTCTTATATATCTCATATAAGAGATAAGAGCTATATAAGAGATATATAAGAGATACATAAGAGATACATAAGAGATATAGGAGATATATAAGAGATATATCTTATATATCTCTTATATATCTCCTATATCTCTTATATATCTCTATATCTCTTATGTATCTCTTATGTATCTCTTATATATCTCTTATATATCTCTTATATATCTCTTATATATCTCTTATATATCTCTTATATATCTCTTATATATCTCTTATATATCTCTTATATATCTCTTCTATATCTCTTATGTATCTCTTATGTATCTCTTATGTATCTCTTATGTATCTCTTATATATCTCTTATATATCTCTTATATATCTCTTATATATCTCTTATATATCTCTTATATATCTCTTATATATCTCCTATATCTCTTATGTATCTCTTATATATCTCTTATATATCTCTTATGTATCTCTTATGTATCTCTTATATATCTCTTATATATCTCTTATATATCTCTTATATATCTCTTATATATCTCTTATATATCTCTTATCTCTTATATATCTCTTATATATCTCTTATATATCTCTTATATGACTCTTATATATCTCTTATATATCTCTTATATATCTCTTATATATCTCTTATATATCTCTTATATATCTCTTATATATCTCTTATATATCTCTTATATATCTCTTATATATCTCTTATCTCTTATATATCTCTTATGTATCTCTTATGTATCTCTTATATATCTCTTATATATCTCTTCTATATCTCTTATATAGCTCTTATATATCTCTTATATATCTCTTATATATCTCTTATCGCTTATATATCTCTTATATATCTCTTATGTATCTCTTATATATCTCTTATATATCTCTTATATATCTCTTATCGCTTATATATCTCTTATGTATCTCATATATCTCTTATATATCTCTTATATATCTCTTATATATCTCTTATATATCTCTTATATATCTCTTATATATCTCTTATCTCCTATATATCTCTTATATATCTCTTATATATCTCTTATATATCTCTTATATATCTCTTATCTCCTATATATCTCTTATATATCTCTTATATATCTCTTATATATCTCTTATATATCTCTTATATATCTCTTATATATCTCTTATCTCCTATATATCTCTAATATATCTCTTATATATCTCTTATATATCTCTTATATATCTCCTATATCTCTTATGTATCTCTTATATATATCTTATATATCTCTTATATATCTCTTATATATCTCCTATATATCTTATGTATCTCTTATATATCTCTTATATATCTCTTATATATCTTTTATATATCTCTTATATATCTCTTATATATCTTATATATCTCTTATCTCTTATATATCTCTTATATATCTCCTATATCTCTTATGTATCTCTTATATATCTCTTATATATCTCTATATCTCTTATATATCTCTATATCTCTTATATATCTCTTATATATCTCTTATATATCTCTTATATATCTCTTATATATCTCTTATCGCTTATATATCTCTTATGTATCTCTTGTATATCTCTTATATATCTCTTATATATCTCTTATATATCTCTTATATATCTCTTATCGCTTATATATCTCTTATGTATCTCTTATATATCTCTTATATATCTCTTATATATCTCTTATATATCTCTTATATATCTCTTATATATCTCTTATCTCCTATATATCTCTTATATATCTCTTATATATCTCTTATATATCTCTTATATATCTCTTATCTCCTATATATCTCTTATATATCTCTTATATATCTCTTATATATCTCTTATATATCTCTTATATATCTCTTATATATCTCTTATATATCTCTTATATATCTCTTATCTCCTATATATCTCTAATATATCTCTTATATATCTCTTATATATCTCCTATATCTCTTATGTATCTCTTATATATATCTTATATATCTCTTATATATCTCTTATATATCTCCTATATATCTTATGTATCTCTTATATATCTCTTATATATCTCTTATATATCTCTTATCTCTTATCTCTTATATATCTCTTATATATCTCTTATATATCTCTTATATATCTCTTATATATCTCTTATATATCTCTTATCTCTTATATATCTCTTATATATCTCCTATATCTCTTATGTATCTCTTATATATCTCTTATATATCTCTATATCTCTTATATATCTCTATATCTCTTATATATCTCTTATATATCTCTTATATATCTCTTATATATCTCTTATATATCTCTTATATATCTCTTATATATCTCTTATATATCTCTTATATATCTCTTATCTCTTATCTCTTATATATCTCTTATATATCTCCTATATATCTTATATATCTCTTATATATCTCTTATATATCTCTTATATATCTCCTATATCTCTTATATATCTCTTATATATCTCTTATATATCTCTTATATATCTCTTATCGCTTATATATCTCTTATGTATCTCTTATGTATCTCTTATATATCTCTTATATATCGCTTATATATCTCTTATCGCTTATATATCTCTTATATATCTCTTATATATCTCTTATTTATCTCTTATATATCTCTTATATATCTCCTGTATCTCTTATGTATCTCTTATGTATCTCTTATGTATCTCTTATATATCTCTTATATATCTCTTATATATCTCTTATATGTCTCTTATATATCTCTTATATATATCTTATATATCTCCTGTATCTCTTATGTATCTCTTATGTATCTCTTATATATCTCTTATATATCTCTTATATATCTCTTATATAGCTCTTATATGACTCTTATATATCTCTTATATATCTCTTATATATCTCCTATATCTCTTATGTATCTCTTATATATCGCTTATATATCTCTTATCGCTTATATATCTCATATATATATCTCTTATGTATCTCTTATGTATCTCTTATGTATCTCTTATGTATCTCTTATGTATCTCTTATGTATCTCTTATATATCTCTTATATATCTCTTATATATCTCTTATATATCTCTTATCGCTTATATATCTCTTATATATCTCTATATCTCTTATATATCTCTATTGTATCTCTTATGTATCTCTTATGTATCTCTTATGTATCTCTTATGTATCTCTTATGTATCTCTTATATATCTCTTATATATCTCTTATATATCTCTTATATATCTCTTATATATCTCTTATATATCTCTTATATATCTCTTATATATCTCTTATCGCTTATATATCTCTTATATATCTCTTATATATCTCTTATATATCTCTATATCTCTTATATATCTCTTATATATCTCCTATATATCTCTTATATATCTCTTATATATCTCTTATATATCTCTTATATATCTCTTATATATCTCTTATATATCTCCTATATCTCTTATGTATCTCTTATATATCTCCTATATATCTCTTATATATCTCTTATATATCTCTTATATATCTCTTATATATCTCTTATCGCTTATATATCTCTTATGTATCTCTTATATATCTCTTATATATCTCTTATATATCTCTTATATATCTCTTATATATCTCTTACCTCCTATATATCTCTTATATATATCTTATATATCTCTTATATATCTCTTATCTCCTATATATCTCTTATATATCTCTTATATATCTCTTATATATCTCTTATCTCCTATATATCTCTAATATATCTCTTATATATCTCTTATATATCTCCTATATCTCTTATGTATCTCTTATGTATCTCTTATATATCTCTTATATATCTCTTATATATCTCTTATCTCTTATCTCTTATATATCTCTTATATATCTCTTATATATCTCTTATATATCTCTTATCTCTTATATATCTCTTATATATCTCTTATCTCTTATATATCTCTTATATATCTCCTATATCTCTTATGTATCTCTTATATATCTCTTATATATCTCTATATCTCTTATATATCTCTTATATATCTCTTATATATCTCTTATATATCTCTTATATATCTCTTATCTCTTATATATCTCTTATATATCTCCTATATCTCTTATATATCTCTTATATATCTCTATATCTCTTATATATCTCTTATATATCTCTTATATATCTCTTATATATCTCTTATATATCTCTTATATATCTCTTATATATCTCTTATCGCTTATATATCTCTTATGTATCTCTTATGTATCTCTTATGTATCTCTTATATATCTCTTATATATCGCTTATATATCTCTTATATATCGCTTATATATCTCTTATCGCTTATATATCTCTTATATATCTCTTATATATCTCTTATATATCTATTATATATCTCTTATATATATCTCTTATATATCTCTTATATATCTCTTGTCTCTTATATATATCTTATATATCTCCTATATCTCTTATGTATCTCTTATATATCTCTTATATATCTCTTATATATCTCTTATATATCTCTTATATATCTCTTATATATCTCTTATATATCTCTTATATATCTCTTATATATCTCTTATCTCTTATATATCTCTTATATATCTCTTATCTCTTATCTCTTATATATCTCTTATATATCTCTTATATATCTCTATCTCTTATATATCTCTTATATATCTCTTATATATCTCTTATATATCTCTTATATATCTCTTATATATCTCTTATCGCTTATATATCTCTTATGTATCTCTTATGTATCTCTTATATATCTCTTATATATCTCTTATATATCTCTTATCGCTTATATATCTCTTATATATCTCTTATATATCTCTTATATATATCTTATATATCTCTTATCTCTTATATATCTCTTATATATCTCTTATATATCTCCTATATCTCTTATGTATCTCTTATATATCTCTATATCTCTTATATATCTCTATATCTCTTATATATCTCTTATATATCTCTTATATATCTCTTATATATCTCTTATATATCTCTTATATATCTCTTATCTCTTATCTCTTATATATCTCTTATATATCTCTTATATATCTCCTATATCTCTTATATATCTCTTATATATCTCTATATCTCTTATATATCTCTTATATATCTCTTATATATCTCTTATATATCTCTTATCGCTTATATATCTCTTATGTGTCTCTTATGTATCTCTTATGTATCTCTTATATATCTCTTATATATCTCTTATATATCTCTTATATATCGCTTATATATCGCTTATATATCTCTTATCGCTTATATATCTCTTATATATCTCTTATATATCTCTTATATATATATATATATATATATCTTATATATCTCTTATCTCTTATATATCTCTTATATATCTCTTATATATCTCCTATATCTCTTATGTATCTCTTATATATCTCTTATATATCTCTATATCTCTTATATATCTCTATATCTCTTATATATCTCTATATCTCTTATATATCTCTTATATATCTCTTATATATCTCTTATATATCTCTTATATATGTCTTATATATCTCTTATATATCTCTTATATATCTCTTATCTCTTATATATCTCTTATATATCTCTTATATATCTCTATATCTCTTATATATCTCTATATCTCTTATATATCTCTTATATATCTCTTATATATCTCTTATATATCTCTTATATATTTCTTATATATCTCTTATATATCTCTTATCGCTTAAATATCTCTTATGTATCTCTTATATATCTCTTATATATCTCTTATATATCGCTTATATATCTCTTATCGCTTATATATCTCTTATATATCTCTTATATATCTCTTATATATATCTTATATATCTCTTATATATCTCTTATCTCTTATATATCTCTTATATATCTCTTATATATCTCATATATCTCTTATGTATCTCTTATATATCTCTTATATATCTCTATATCTCTTATATATCTCTATATCTCTTATATATCTCTTATATATCTCTTATATATCTCTTATATATCTCTTATATATCTCCTATATCTCTTATATATCTCTTATATATCTCTATATCTCTTATATATCTCTTATATATCTCTTATCGCTTATATATCTCTTATGTATCTCTTATGTATCTCTTATGTATCTCTTATATATCTCTTATATATCTCTTATATATCTCTTATATATCTCTTATATATCTCTTATCGCTTATATATCTCTTATATATCTCTTATATATCTCTTATATCTCTTATATATCTCTTATCTCTTATCTCTTATATATCTCTTATATATCTCTTATATATCTCTTATATATCTCTTATATATCTCCTATATCTCTTATATATCTCTATATCTCTTATATATCTCTAATATATCTCTTATATATCTCTTATATATCTCTTATATATCTCTTATATATCTCTATATCTCTTATATATCTCTAATATATCTCTTATGTATCTCTTATGTATCTCTTATATATCTCTTATATATCTCTTATATATCTCTTATCTCCTATATATCTCTTATATATCTCTTATATATCTCTTATATATCTCTTATATATCTCCTATATCTCTTATATATCTCTATATCTCTTATATATCTCTAATATATCTCTTATATATCTCTTATATATCTCTTATATATCTCTATATCTCTTATATATCTCTAATATATCTCTTATGTATCTCTTATGTATCTCTTATATATCTCTTATATATCTCTTATATATCTCTTATATATCTCTTATATATCTCTTATATATCTCTTATATATCTCTTATATATCTCTTATATATCTCTTATCGCTTATATATCTCTTATATATCTCTTATATATCTCTTATATATCTCTTATATATCTCTTATCTCCTATATATCTCTTATATATCTCTTATATATCTCTTATATATCTCTTATCGCTTATATATCTCTTATGTATCTCTTATATATCTCTTATATATATCTTATATATCTCTATATCTCTTATATATCTCTTATATATCTCTTATATATCTCTTATATATCTCTTATATATCTCTTATATATCTCTTATATATCTCTTATCGCTTATATATCTCTTATGTATCTCTTATATATCTCTTATATATCTCTTATATATCTCTTATATATCTCTTATATATCTCTTATCTCCTATATATCTCTTATATATCTCTTATATATCTCTTATGTATCTCTTATATATCTCTTATATATCTCTTATATATCTCTTATATATCTCTTATATATCTCTTATATATCTCTTATATATCTCTTATATATCTCTTATCTCCTACATATCTCTAATATATCTCTTATATATCTCTTATGTATCTCTTATATATCTCTTATCTCTTATATATCTCTTATATATCTCCTATATCTCTTATGTATCTCTTATATATCTCTTATATATCTCTTATATATCTCTTATATATCTCCTATGTATCTCTTATGTATCTCTTATATCTCTTATATATCTCTTATATATCTCTTATATATCTCTTATATATCTCTTATCTCTTATCTCTTATATATCTCTTATATATCTCTTATATATCTCTTATCTCTTATCTCTTATCTCTTATATATCTCTTATATATCTCTTATCTCTTATATATCTCTTATATATCTATTATATATCTATTATATATCTATTATATATCTCCTATCTCTTATATATCTCTTATATATCTCTTATATATCTCTTATATATCTCTTATATATCTCTTATCTCTTATATATCTCTTATGTATCTCTTATGTATCTCTTATGTATCTCTTATGTATCTCTTATGTATCTCTTATGTATCTCTTATGTATCTCTTATATATCTCTTATATATCTCTTATATATCTCTTATATATCTCTTATATATCTTGTGAGGATACGAGTTCTTCAATCACTCAGACACCGAGCAGATGAAACCAAAATATGGTTTATTTTTATCACAGCACACGAAAGTAGACGAAGACAGGAAAAAGATTCAAATGGTAGCATACAAACATCCGGGTAGCAAAGTCCTGGTAGCATTTCAGTCCAAATAACGAAACTATCACTTAGTCCACCCAGCAGTGACAGCAGAAACCTGTGCGAATCCACACAGCACCGGACGCTCCACACCAGAGCCTATGTAGGATGCCCCCCCCCCAGGCAAACGATGCGCTCACAAGGTCCAGTGGCAGAGTATCACCTCTAGCCAGGATTGCGACTAACATGAGGAGCTGGCAGGTGTACAAGTCATTTTAAAAACTTCCAATTTCCCACGGTGATCGCATCATCTGTGGGGTTGCCCAAGTTCCTGATTGGTGGATTCAAGCATCAGACACATCCCCCCAGGTAATATCCAGCTGGCCATCTGCTGCAGCCCCCCCCCCCCTGCTGGGTCGGTTCCAGTAAGTCTGGAAGTAGCCAGGATATGCAGATGCAGTGTCAACACAAGATACAAAACACAGTCTGATTACATTATGTGGTGATCACCCCCTGTGGACAACCTTCCTGTTGATAGCAGGGGCATTTGATCACCCCCTGTGGTGCCTGGTTCCACAAAGTCTGCTAGAGCCCAGAGGTTTACAAAGAATTGTAAACCCCCCTGTGGAGATGGTTCCTCTGCTATCTCTTTCCTGTATGAATAAAGTCCTGGGAAATACAGACATTACATTTCTGGTAGGATTATACAGCCTCATAATATATGATCTGGAACTACACACAGATTTGGGGGATAGAAACATCTATGGAGAATAAGAGGGTACAGACGGACTAAAATAGTACATTAATCACTACACCTAATAAAATATAATAATTACAGATTTACGGTCAGTTTGCTAACCTCACATATCTCTTATATATCTCTTATATATCTCTTATCTCTTATATATCTCTTATATATCTCTTATGTATCTCTTATGTATCTCTTATGTATCTCTTATGTATCTCTTATATATCTCTTATATATCTATTATATATCTCTTATATATCTCTTATATATCTCTTATATATCTCTTATGTATCTCTTATGTATCTCTTATGTATCTCTTATGTATCTCTTATATATCTCTTATATATCTCTTATATATCTCTTATATATCTCTTATATATCTCTTATCTCTTATATATCTCTTATGTATCTCTTATGTATCTCTTATGTATCTCTTATATATCTCTTATGTATCTCTTATGTATCTCTTATGTATCTCTTATGTATCTCTTATGTATCTCTTATGTATCTCTTATGTATCTCTTATATATCTCTTATATATCTCTTATATATCTCTTATATATCTCTTATCTCTTATATATCTCTTATGTATCTCTTATATATCTCTTATGTATCTCTTATGTATCTCTTATGTATCTCTTATGTATCTCTTATGTATCTCTTATGTATCTCTTATGTATCTCTTATGTATCTCTTATGTATCTCTTATGTATCTCTTATATATCTCTTATATATCTCTTATATATCTCTTATATATCTCTTATATATCTCTTATATATCTCTTATATATCTCTTATATATCTCTTATATATCTCTTATCTCTTATATATCTCTTATATATCTCTTATTTATCTCTTATATAGCTCTTATATGACTCTTATATATCTCTTATATATCTCTTATATATCTCTTATATATCTCTTATATATCTCTTATCGCTTATATATCTCTTATATATCTCTATATCTCTTATGTATCTCTTATGTATCTCTTATGTATCTCTTATGTATCTCTTATATATCTCTTATATATCTCTTATATATCTCTTATATATCTCTTATATATCTCTTATATATCTCTTATATATCTCTTATCTCTTATATATCTCTTATATATCTCTTATATATCTCTTATATATCTCTTATATATCTCCTATATCTCTTATGTATCTCTATATCTCTTATATATCTCCTATATATCTCTTATATATCTCTTATATATCTCTTATATCTCTTATATATCTCTTATATATCTCTTATATATCTCTTATATATCTCCTATATATCTCTTATATATCTCTTATATATCTCTTATATATCTCCTATATCTCTCCTATATCTCTTATGTATCTCTATATCTCTTATATATCTCTTATATATCTCTTATATATCTCTTATATATCTCTTATCGCTTATATATCTCTTATGTATCTCTTATATATCTCTTATATATCTCTTATATATCTCTTATATATCTCTTATATATCTCTTATATATCTCTTATCTCCTTTATATCTCTTATATATCTCTTATATATCTCTTATATATCTCTTATATATCTCTTATATATCTCTTATGTATCTCTTATATATCTCTTATATATCTCTTATATATCTCTTATATATCTCTTATCTCTTATATATCTCTTATATATCTCTTATATATCTCTTATATATCTCTTATATATCTCTTATCGCTTATATATCTCTTATGTATCTCTTATATATCTCTTATATATCTCTTATATATCTCTTATATATCTCTTATCTCCTATATATCTCCTATATATCTCTTATATATCTCTTATATATCTCTTATATATCTCTTATATATCTATTATATATCTCTTATCTCCTATATATCTCTTATGTATCTCTTATATATCTCTTATATCTCTTATATATCTCTTATATATCTCTTATATATCTCTTATATATCTCTTATATATCTCTTATATATCTCTTATATATCTCTTATATATCTATTATCTCCTATATATCTCTAATATATCTCTTATATATCTCTTATATATCTCTTATATATCTCTTATATATCTCTTATATATCTCTTATCTCTTATATATCTCTTATATATCTCTTATATATCTCTTATATATCTCTTATATATCTCTTATATATCTCTTATATATCTCTTATATATCTCTTATATATCTCTTCTATATCTCTTATGTATCTCTTATGTATCTCTTATGTATCTCTTATGTATCTCTTATGTATCTCTTATATATCTCTTATATATCTCTTATATATCTCTTATATATCTCTTATATATCTCTTATATATCTCTTATATATCTCCTATATCTCTTATGTATCTCTTATATATCTCTTATATATCTCTTATGTATCTCTTATGTATCTCTTATATATCTCTTATATATCTCTTATATATCTCTTATATATCTCTTATATATCTCTTATATATCTCTTATATATCTCTTATCTCTTATATATCTCTTATATATCTCTTATATATCTCTTATATGACTCTTATATATCTCTTATATATCTCTTATATATCTCTTATATATCTCTTATATATCTCTTATATATCTCTTATATATCTCTTATATATCTCTTATCTCTTATATATCTCTTATGTATCTCTTATGTATCTCTTATATATCTCTTATATATCTCTTCTATATCTCTTATATATCTCTTATATATCTCTTATATATCTCTTATATATCTCTTATCGCTTATATATCTCTTATGTATCTCTTATATATCTCTTATATATCTCTTATATATCTCTTATCGCTTATATATCTCTTATGTATCTCATATATCTCTTATATATCTCTTATATATCTCTTATATATCTCTTATATATCTCTTATATATCTCTTATATATCTCTTATCTCCTATATATCTCTTATATATCTCTTATATATCTCTTATATATCTCTTATATATCTCTTATCTCCTATATATCTCTTATATATCTCTTATATATCTCTTATATATCTCTTATATATCTCTTATATATCTCTTATATATCTCTTATCTCCTATATATCTCTAATATATCTCTTATATATCTCTTATATATCTCCTATATCTCTTATGTATCTCTTATATATATCTTATATATCTCTTATATATCTCTTATATATCTCCTATATATCTTATGTATCTCTTATATATCTCTTATATATCTCTTATATATCTTTTATATATCTCTTATATATCTCTTATATATCTTATATATCTCTTATCTCTTATATATCTCTTATATATCTCCTATATCTCTTATGTATCTCTTATATATCTCTTATATATCTCTATATCTCTTATATATCTCTATATCTCTTATATATCTCTTATATATCTCTTATATATCTCTTATATATCTCTTATATATCTCTTATCGCTTATATATCTCTTATGTATCTCTTGTATATCTCTTATATATCTCTTATATATCTCTTATATATCTCTTATCGCTTATATATCTCTTATGTATCTCTTATATATCTCTTATATATCTCTTATATATTTCTTATATATCTCTTATATATCTCTTATATATCTCTTATCTCCTATATATCTCTTATATATCTCTTATATATCTCTTATATATCTCTTATATATCTCTTATCTCCTATATATCTCTTATATATCTCTTATATATCTCTTATATATCTCTTATATATCTCTTATATATCTCTTATATATCTCTTATATATCTCTTATCTCCTATATATCTCTAATATATCTCTTATATATCTCTTATATATCTCCTATATCTCTTATGTATCTCTTATATATATCTTATATATCTCTTATATATCTCTTATATATCTCCTATATATCTTATGTATCTCTTATATATCTCTTATATATCTCTTATATATCTCTTATCTCTTATCTCTTATATATCTCTTATATATCTCTTATATATCTCTTATATATCTCTTATATATCTCTTATATATCTCTTATCTCTTATATATCTCTTATATATCTCCTATATCTCTTATGTATCTCTTATATATCTCTTATATATCTCTATATCTCTTATATATCTCTATATCTCTTATATATCTCTTATATATCTCTTATATATCTCTTATATATCTCTTATATATCTCTTATATATCTCTTATATATCTCTTATATATCTCTTATCTCTTATCTCTTATCTCTTATATATCTCTTATATATCTCCTATATATCTTATATATCTCTTATATATCTCTTATATATCTCTTATATATCTCCTATATCTCTTATATATCTCTTATATATCTCTTATATATCTCTTATATATCTCTTATCGCTTATATATCTCTTATGTATCTCTTATGTATCTCTTATATATCTCTTATATATCGCTTATATATCTCTTATCGCTTATATATCTCTTATATATCTCTTATATATCTCTTATTTATCTCTTATATATCTCTTATATATCTCCTGTATCTCTTATGTATCTCTTATGTATCTCTTATGTATCTCTTATATATCTCTTATATATCTCTTATATATCTCTTATATGTCTCTTATATATCTCTTATATATATCTTATATATCTCCTGTATCTCTTATGTATCTCTTATGTATCTCTTATATATCTCTTATATATCTCTTATATATCTCTTATATAGCTCTTATATGACTCTTATATATCTCTTATATATCTCTTATATATCTCTTATATATCTCCTATATCTCTTATGTATCTCTATATCTCTTATATATCTCCTATATATCTCTTATATATCTCTTATATATCTCTTATATCTCTTATATATCTCTTATATATCTCTTATATATCTCTTATATATCTCCTATATATCTCTTATATATCTCTTATATATCTCTTATATATCTCCTATATCTCTCCTATATCTCTTATGTATCTCTATATCTCTTATATATCTCTTATATATCTCTTATATATCTCTTATATATCTCTTATCGCTTATATATCTCTTATGTATCTCTTATATATCTCTTATATATCTCTTATATATCTCTTATATATCTCTTATATATCTCTTATATATCTCTTATCTCCTTTATATCTCTTATATATCTCTTATATATCTCTTATATATCTCTTATATATCTCTTATATATCTCTTATGTATCTCTTATATATCTCTTATATATCTCTTATATATCTCTTATATATCTCTTATATATCTCTTATCTCTTATATATCTCTTATATATCTCTTATATATCTCTTATATATCTCTTATATATCTCTTATCGCTTATATATCTCTTATGTATCTCTTATATATCTCTTATATATCTCTTATATATCTCTTATATATCTCTTATCTCCTATATATCTCCTATATATCTCTTATATATCTCTTATATATCTCTTATATATCTCTTATATATCTATTATATATCTCTTATCTCCTATATATCTCTTATGTATCTCTTATATATCTCTTATATCTCTTATATATCTCTTATATATCTCTTATATATCTCTTATATATCTCTTATATATCTCTTATATATCTCTTATATATCTCTTATATATCTATTATCTCCTATATATCTCTAATATATCTCTTATATATCTCTTATATATCTCTTATATATCTCTTATATATCTCTTATCTCTTATATATCTCTTATATATCTCTTATATATCTCTTATATATCTCTTATATATCTCTTATATATCTCTTATATATCTCTTATATATCTCTTATATATCTCTTATATATCTCTTCTATATCTCTTATGTATCTCTTATGTATCTCTTATGTATCTCTTATGTATCTCTTATGTATCTCTTATATATCTCTTATATATCTCTTATATATCTCTTATATATCTCTTATATATCTCTTATATATCTCTTATATATCTCCTATATCTCTTATGTATCTCTTATATATCTCTTATATATCTCTTATGTATCTCTTATGTATCTCTTATATATCTCTTATATATCTCTTATATATCTCTTATATATCTCTTATATATCTCTTATATATCTCTTATATATCTCTTATCTCTTATATATCTCTTATATATCTCTTATATATCTCTTATATGACTCTTATATATCTCTTATATATCTCTTATATATCTCTTATATATCTCTTATATATCTCTTATATATCTCTTATATATCTCTTATATATCTCTTATCTCTTATATATCTCTTATGTATCTCTTATGTATCTCTTATATATCTCTTATATATCTTTTCTATATCTCTTATATATCTCTTATATATCTCTTATATATCTCTTATATATCTCTTATCGCTTATATATCTCTTATGTATCTCTTATATATCTCTTATATATCTCTTATATATCTCTTATCGCTTATATATCTCTTATGTATCTCATATATCTCTTATATATCTCTTATATATCTCTTATATATCTCTTATATATCTCTTATATATCTCTTATATATCTCTTATCTCCTATATATCTCTTATATATCTCTTATATATCTCTTATATATCTCTTATATATCTCTTATCTCCTATATATCTCTTATATATCTCTTATATATCTCTTATATATCTCTTATATATCTCTTATATATCTCTTATATATCTCTTATCTCCTATATATCTCTAATATATCTCTTATATATCTCTTATATATCTCCTATATCTCTTATGTATCTCTTATATATATCTTATATATCTCTTATATATCTCTTATATATCTCCTATATATCTTATGTATCTCTTATATATCTCTTATATATCTCTTATATATCTTTTATATATCTCTTATATATCTCTTATATATCTTATATATCTCTTATCTCTTATATATCTCTTATATATCTCCTATATCTCTTATGTATCTCTTATATATCTCTTATATATCTCTATATCTCTTATATATCTCTATATCTCTTATATATCTCTTATATATCTCTTATATATCTCTTATATATCTCTTATATATCTCTTATCGCTTATATATCTCTTATGTATCTCTTGTATATCTCTTATATATCTCTTATATATCTCTTATATATCTCTTATCGCTTATATATCTCTTATGTATCTCTTATATATCTCTTATATATCTCTTATATATTTCTTATATATCTCTTATATATCTCTTATATATCTCTTATCTCCTATATATCTCTTATATATCTCTTATATATCTCTTATATATCTCTTATATATCTCTTATCTCCTATATATCTCTTATATATCTCTTATATATCTCTTATATATCTCTTATATATCTCTTATATATCTCTTATATATCTCTTATATATCTCTTATCTCCTATATATCTCTAATATATCTCTTATATATCTCTTATATATCTCCTATATCTCTTATGTATCTCTTATATATATCTTATATATCTCTTATATATCTCTTATATATCTCCTATATATCTTATGTATCTCTTATATATCTCTTATATATCTCTTATATATCTCTTATCTCTTATCTCTTATATATCTCTTATATATCTCTTATATATCTCTTATATATCTCTTATATATCTCTTATATATCTCTTATCTCTTATATATCTCTTATATATCTCCTATATCTCTTATGTATCTCTTATATATCTCTTATATATCTCTATATCTCTTATATATCTCTATATCTCTTATATATCTCTTATATATCTCTTATATATCTCTTATATATCTCTTATATATCTCTTATATATCTCTTATATATCTCTTATATATCTCTTATCTCTTATCTCTTATCTCTTATATATCTCTTATATATCTCCTATATATCTTATATATCTCTTATATATCTCTTATATATCTCTTATATATCTCCTATATCTCTTATATATCTCTTATATATCTCTTATATATCTCTTATATATCTCTTATCGCTTATATATCTCTTATGTATCTCTTATGTATCTCTTATATATCTCTTATATATCGCTTATATATCTCTTATCGCTTATATATCTCTTATATATCTCTTATATATCTCTTATTTATCTCTTATATATCTCTTATATATCTCCTGTATCTCTTATGTATCTCTTATGTATCTCTTATGTATCTCTTATATATCTCTTATATATCTCTTATATATCTCTTATATGTCTCTTATATATCTCTTATATATATCTTATATATCTCCTGTATCTCTTATGTATCTCTTATGTATCTCTTATATATCTCTTATATATCTCTTATATATCTCTTATATAGCTCTTATATGACTCTTATATATCTCTTATATATCTCTTATATATCTCCTATATCTCTTATGTATCTCTTATATATCGCTTATATATCTCTTATCGCTTATATATCTCATATATATATATCTCTTATGTATCTCTTATGTATCTCTTATGTATCTCTTATGTATCTCTTATGTATCTCTTATGTATCTCTTATATATCTCTTATATATCTCTTATATATCTCTTATATATCTCTTATATATCTCTTATATATCTCTTATATATCTCTTATATATCTCTTATATATCTCTTATATATCTCCTATATCTCTTATGTATCTCTTATATATCTCTTATATATCTCTTATGTATCTCTTATGTATCTCTTATATATCTCTTATATATCTCTTATATATCTCTTATATATCTCTTATATATCTCTTATATATCTCTTATATATCTCTTATCTCTTATATATCTCTTATATATCTCTTATATATCTCTTATATGACTCTTATATATCTCTTATATATCTCTTATATATCTCTTATATATCTCTTATATATCTCTTATATATCTCTTATATATCTCTTATATATCTCTTATCTCTTATATATCTCTTATGTATCTCTTATGTATCTCTTATATATCTCTTATATATCTCTTCTATATCTCTTATATATCTCTTATATATCTCTTATATATCTCTTATATATCTCTTATCGCTTATATATCTCTTATGTATCTCTTATATATCTCTTATATATCTCTTATATATCTCTTATCGCTTATATATCTCTTATGTATCTCATATATCTCTTATATATCTCTTATATATCTCTTATATATCTCTTATATATCTCTTATATATCTCTTATATATCTCTTATCTCCTATATATCTCTTATATATCTCTTATATATCTCTTATATATCTCTTATCTCCTATATATCTCTTATATATCTCTTATATATCTCTTATATATCTCTTATATATCTCTTATATATCTCTTATATATCTCTTATCTCCTATATATCTCTAATATATCTCTTATATATCTCTTATATATCTCCTATATCTCTTATGTATCTCTTATATATATCTTATATATCTCTTATATATCTCTTATATATCTCCTATATATCTTATGTATCTCTTATATATCTCTTATATATCTCTTATATATCTTTTATATATCTCTTATATATCTCTTATATATCTTATATATCTCTTATCTCTTATATATCTCTTATATATCTCCTATATCTCTTATGTATCTCTTATATATCTCTTATATATCTCTATATCTCTTATATATCTCTATATCTCTTATATATCTCTTATATATCTCTTATATATCTCTTATATATCTCTTATATATCTCTTATCGCTTATATATCTCTTATGTATCTCTTGTATATCTCTTATATATCTCTTATATATCTCTTATATATCATATATCTCTTATGTATCTCTTATATATCTCTTATATATCTCTTATATATTTCTTATATATCTCTTATATATCTCTTATATATCTCTTATCTCCTATATATCTCTTATATATCTCTTATATATCTCTTATATATCTCTTATATATCTCTTATCTCCTATATATCTCTTATATATCTCTTATATATCTCTTATATATCTCTTATATATCTCTTATATATCTCTTATATATCTCTTATATATCTCTTATCTCCTATATATCTCTAATATATCTCTTATATATCTCTTATATATCTCCTATATCTCTTATGTATCTCTTATATATATCTTATATATCTCTTATATATCTCTTATATATCTCCTATATATCTTATGTATCTCTTATATATCTCTTATATATCTCTTATATATCTCTTATCTCTTATCTCTTATATATCTCTTATATATCTCTTATATATCTCTTATATATCTCTTATATATCTCTTATATATCTCTTATCTCTTATATATCTCTTATATATCTCCTATATCTCTTATGTATCTCTTATATATCTCTTATATATCTCTATATCTCTTATATATCTCTATATCTCTTATATATCTCTTATATATCTCTTATATATCTCTTATATATCTCTTATATATCTCTTATATATCTCTTATATATCTCTTATATATCTCTTATCTCTTATCTCTTATCTCTTATATATCTCTTATATATCTCCTATATATCTTATATATCTCTTATATATCTCTTATATATCTCTTATATATCTCCTATATCTCTTATATATCTCTTATATATCTCTTATATATCTCTTATATATCTCTTATCGCTTATATATCTCTTATGTATCTCTTATGTATCTCTTATATATCTCTTATATATCGCTTATATATCTCTTATCGCTTATATATCTCTTATATATCTCTTATATATCTCTTATTTATCTCTTATATATCTCTTATATATCTCCTGTATCTCTTATGTATCTCTTATGTATCTCTTATGTATCTCTTATATATCTCTTATATATCTCTTATATATCTCTTATATGTCTCTTATATATCTCTTATATATATCTTATATATCTCCTGTATCTCTTATGTATCTCTTATGTATCTCTTATATATCTCTTATATATCTCTTATATATCTCTTATATAGCTCTTATATGACTCTTATATATCTCTTATATATCTCTTATATATCTCCTATATCTCTTATGTATCTCTTATATATCGCTTATATATCTCTTATCGCTTATATATCTCATATATATATATCTCTTATGTATCTCTTATGTATCTCTTATGTATCTCTTATGTATCTCTTATGTATCTCTTATGTATCTCTTATATATCTCTTATATATCTCTTATATATCTCTTATATATCTCTTATATATCTCTTATATATCTCTTATATATCTCTTATCGCTTATATATCTCTTATATATCTCTATATCTCTTATATATCTCTATTGTATCTCTTATGTATCTCTTATGTATCTCTTATGTATCTCTTATGTATCTCTTATGTATCTCTTATATATCTCTTATATATCTCTTATATATCTCTTATATATCTCTTATATATCTCTTATATATCTCTTATATATCTCTTATCGCTTATATATCTCTTATATATCTCTTATATATCTCTTATATATCTCTATATCTCTTATATATCTCTTATATATCTCCTATATATCTCTTATATATCTCTTATATATCTCTTATATATCTCTTATATATCTCTTATATATCTCTTATATATCTCCTATATCTCTTATGTATCTCTTATATATCTCCTATATATCTCTTATATATCTCTTATATATCTCTTATATATATCTCTTATATATCTCTTATATATCTCTTATCGCTTATATATCTCTTATGTATCTCTTATATATCTCTTATATATCTCTTATATATCTCTTATATATCTCTTACCTCCTATATATCTCTTATATATCTCTTATATATATCTTATATATCTCTTATATATCTCTTATCTCCTATATATCTCTTATATATCTCTTATATATCTCTTATATATCTCTTATATATCTCTTATCTCCTATATATCTCTAATATATCTCTTATATATCTCTTATATATCTCCTATATCTCTTATGTATCTCTTATGTATCTCTTATATATCTCTTATATATCTCTTATATATCTCTTATCTCTTATCTCTTATATATCTCTTATATATCTCTTATATATCTCTTATCTCTTATATATCTCTTATATATCTCTTATCTCTTATATATCTCTTATATATCTCCTATATCTCTTATGTATCTCTTATATATCTCTTATATATCTCTATATCTCTTATATATCTCTTATATATCTCTTATATATCTCTTATATATCTCTTATATATCTCTTATCTCTTATATATCTCTTATATATCTCCTATATCTCTTATATATCTCTTATATATCTCTATATCTCTTATATATCTCTTATATATCTCTTATATATCTCTTATATATCTCTTATATATCTCTTATATATCTCTTATATATCTCTTATCGCTTATATATCTCTTATGTATCTCTTATGTATCTCTTATGTATCTCTTATATATCTCTTATATATCGCTTATATATCTCTTATATATCGCTTATATATCTCTTATCGCTTATATATCTCTTATATATCTCTTATATATCTCTTATATATCTATTATATATCTCTTATATATCTCTTATATATCTCTTATATATCTCTTATATATCTCTTATATATCTCTTATCTCTTATATATCTCTTATATATCTCTTATCTCTTATCTCTTATATATCTCTTATATATCTCTTATATATCTCTATCTCTTATATATCTCTTATATATCTCTTATATATCTCTTATATATCTCTTATATATCTCTTATATATCTCTTATCGCTTATATATCTCTTATGTATCTCTTATGTATCTCTTATATATCTCTTATATATCTCTTATATATCTCTTATCGCTTATATATCTCTTATATATCTCTTATATATCTCTTATATATATCTTATATATCTCTTATCTCTTATATATCTCTTATATATCTCTTATATATCTCCTATATCTCTTATGTATCTCTTATATATCTCTATATCTCTTATATATCTCTATATCTCTTATATATCTCTTATATATCTCTTATATATCTCTTATATATCTCTTATATATCTCTTATATATCTCTTATCTCTTATCTCTTATATATCTCTTATATATCTCCTATATCTCTTATATATCTCTTATATATCTCTATATCTCTTATATATCTCTTATATATCTCTTATATATCTCTTATATATCTCTTATCGCTTATATATCTCTTATGTGTCTCTTATGTATCTCTTATGTATCTCTTATATATCTCTTATATATCTCTTATATATCTCTTATATATCGCTTATATATCGCTTATATATCTCTTATCGCTTATATATCTCTTATATATCTCTTATATATCTCTTATATATCTCATATATATATATATATATATCTTATATATCTCTTATCTCTTATATATCTCTTATATATCTCTTATATATCTCCTATATCTCTTATGTATCTCTTATATATCTCTTATATATCTCTATATCTCTTATATATCTCTATATCTCTTATATATCTCTTATATATCTCTTATATATCTCTTATATATCTCTTATATATCTCTTATATATCTCTTATATATCTCTTATCTCTTATATATCTCTTATATATCTCTTATATATCTCTATATCTCTTATATATCTCTTATATATCTCTTATATATCTCTTATATATCTCTTATATATTTCTTATATATCTCTTATATATCTCTTATCGCTTAAATATCTCTTATGTATCTCTTATATATCTCTTATATATCGCTTATATATCTCTTATCGCTTATATATCTCTTATATATCTCTTATATATCTCTTATATATATCTTATATATCTCTTATATATATCTTATATATCTCTTATCTCTTATATATCTCTTATATATCTCTTATATATCTCATATATCTCTTATGTATCTCTTATATATCTCTTATATATCTCTATATCTCTTATATATCTCTATATCTCTTATATATCTCTTATATATCTCTTATATATCTCTTATATATCTCTTATATATCTCCTATATCTCTTATATATCTCTTATATATCTCTATATCTCTTATATATCTCTTATATATCTCTTATCGCTTATATATCTCTTATGTATCTCTTATGTATCTCTTATATATCTCTTATATATCTCTTATATATCTCTTATATATCTCTTATCGCTTATATATCTCTTATATATCTCTTATATATCTCTTATATCTCTTATATATCTCTTATCTCTTATCTCTTATATATCTCTTATATATCTCTTATATATCTCTTATATATCTCTTATATATCTCTTATATATCTCCTATATCTCTTATATATCTCTATATCTCTTATATATCTCTAATATATCTCTTATATATCTCTTATATATCTCTTATATATCTCTTATATATCTCTATATCTCTTATATATCTCTAATATATCTCTTATGTATCTCTTATGTATCTCTTATATATCTCTTATATATCTCTTATATATCTCTTATCTCCTATATATCTCTTATATATCTCTTATATATCTCTTATATATCTCTTATATATCTCCTATATCTCTTATATATCTCTATATCTCTTATATATCTCTAATATATCTCTTATATATCTCTTATATATCTCTTATATATCTCTTATATATCTCTTATATATCTCTATATCTCTTATATATCTCTAATATATCTCTTATGTATCTCTTATGTATCTCTTATATATCTCTTATATATCTCTTATATATCTCTTATATATCTCTTATATATCTCTTATATATCTCTTATATATCTCTTATATATCTCTTATATATCTCTTATATATCTCTTATCGCTTATATATCTCTTATATATCTCTTATAAATCTCTTATATATCTCTTATATATCTCTTATATATCTCTTATCTCCTATATATCTCTTATATATCTCTTATATATCTCTTATATATCTCTTATCGCTTATATATCTCTTATGTATCTCTTATATATCTCTTATATATATCTTATATATCTCTATATCTCTTATATATCTCTTATATATCTCTTATATATCTCTTATATATCTCTTATATATCTCTTATATATCTCTTATATATCTCTTATATATCTCTTATCGCTTATATATCTCTTATGTATCTCTTATATATCTCTTATATATCTCTTATATATCTCTTATATATCTCTTATATATCTCTTATCTCCTATATATCTCTTATATATCTCTTATATATCTCTTATGTATCTCTTATATATCTCTTATATCTCTTATATATCTCTTATATATCTCTTATATATCTCTTATATATCTCTTATATATCTCTTATATATCTCTTATCTCCTACATATCTCTAATATATCTCTTATATATCTCTTATGTATCTCTTATATATCTCTTATCTCTTATATATCTCTTATATATCTCCTATATCTCTTATGTATCTCTTATATATCTCTTATATATCTCTTATATATCTCTTATATATCTCCTATGTATCTCTTATGTATCTCTTATATCTCTTATATATCTCTTATATATCTCTTATATATCTCTTATATATCTCTTATATATCTCTTATATATCTCTTATCTCTTATCTCTTATATATCTCTTATATATCTCTTATATATCTCTTATCTCTTATCTCTTATCTCTTATATATCTCTTATATATCTCTTATCTCTTATCTCTTATATATCTCTTATATATCTATTATATATCTATTATATATCTATTATATATCTCTTATCTCTTATATATCTCTTATATATCTCTTATATATCTCTTATATATCTCTTATATATCTCTTATCTCTTATATATCTCTTATGTATCTCTTATGTATCTCTTATGTATCTCTTATGTATCTCTTATGTATCTCTTATGTATCTCTTATATATCTCTTATATATCTCTTATATATCTCTTATATATCTCTTATATATCTTGTGAGGATACGAGTTCTTCAATCACTCAGACACCGAGCAGATGAAACCAAAATATGGTTTATTTTTATCACAGCACACGAAAGTAGACGAAGACAGGAAAAAGATTCAAATGGTAGCATACAAACATCCGGGTAGCAAAGTCCTGGTAGCATTTCAGTCCAAATAACGAAACTATCACTTAGTCCACCCAGCAGTGACAGCAGAAACCTGTGCGAATCCACACAGCACCGGACGCTCCACACCAGAGCCTATGTAGGATGCCCCCCCCCCCAGGCAAACGATGCGCTCACAAGGTCCAGTGGCAGAGTATCACCTCTAGCCAGGATTGCGACTAACATGAGGAGCTGGCAGGTGTACAAGTCATTTTAAAAACTTCCAATTTCCCACGGTGATCGCATCATCTGTGGGGTTGCCCAAGTTCCTGATTGGTGGATTCAAGCATCAGACACATCCCCCCAGGTAATATCCAGCTGGCCATCTGCTGCAGCCCCCCCCCCCTGCTGGGTCGGTTCCAGTAAGTCTGGAAGTAGCCAGGATATGCAGATGCAGTGTCAACACAAGATACAAAACACAGTCTGATTACATTATGTGGTGATCACCCCCTGTGGACAACCTTCCTGTTGATAGCAGGGGCATTTGATCACCCCCTGTGGTGCCTGGTTCCACAAAGTCTGCTAGAGCCCAGAGGTTTACAAAGAATTGTAAACCCCCCTGTGGAGATGGTTCCTCTGCTATCTCTTTCCTGTATGAATAAAGTCCTGGGAAATACAGACATTACATTTCTGGTAGGATTATACAGCCTCATAATATATGATCTGGAACTACACACAGATTTGGGGGATAGAAACATCTATGGAGAATAAGAGGGTACAGACGGACTAAAATAGTACATTAATCACTACACCTAATAAAATATAATAATTACAGATTTACGGTCAGTTTGCTAACCTCACATATCTCTTATATATCTCTTATATATCTCTTATCTCTTATATATCTCTTATATATCTCTTATGTATCTCTTATGTATCTCTTATGTATCTCTTATATATCTCTTATATATCTCTTATATATCTCTTATATATCTCTTATATATCTCTTATATATCTCTTATGTATCTCTTATGTATCTCTTATGTATCTCTTATGTATCTCTTATGTATCTCTTATATATCTCTTATATATCTCTTATATATCTCTTATATATCTCTTATATATCTCTTATATATCTCTTATCTCTTATATATCTCTTATGTATCTCTTATGTATCTCTTATATATCTCTTATGTATCTCTTATGTATCTCTTATGTATCTCTTATGTATCTCTTATGTATCTCTTATGTATCTCTTATGTATCTCTTATATATCTCTTATATATCTCTTATATATCTCTTATATATCTCTTATCTCTTATATATCTCTTATGTATCTCTTATATATCTCTTATGTATCTCTTATGTATCTCTTATGTATCTCTTATGTATCTCTTATGTATCTCTTATGTATCTCTTATGTATATCTTATGTATCTCTTATATATCTCTTATATATCTCTTATGTATCTCTTATGTATCTCTTATGTATCTCTTATGTATCTCTTATGTATCTCTTATGTATCTCTTATATATCTCTTATATATCTCTTATCTCTTATATATCTCTTATATATCTCTTATATATCTCTTATATATCTCTTATCTCTTATATATCTCTTATATATCTCTTATATATCTCTTATTTATCTCTTATATAGCTCTTATATGACTCTTATATATCTCTTATATATCTCTTATATATCTCTTATATATCTCTTATCGCTTATATATCTCTTATATATCTCTATATCTCTTATGTATCTCTTATGTATCTCTTATGTATCTCTTATGTATCTCTTATATATCTCTTATATATCTCTTATATATCTCTTATATATCTCTTATATATCTCTTATCTCTTATATATCTCTTATATATCTCTTATATATCTCTTATATATCTCTTATCTCTTATATATCTCTTATATATCTCCTATATCTCTTATGTATCTCTATATCTCTTATATATCTCCTATATATCTCTTATATATCTCTTATATATCTCTTATATCTCTTATATATCTCTTATATATCTCTTATATATCTCTTATATATCTCTTATATATCTCCTATATATCTCTTATATATCTCTTATATATCTCTTATATATCTCTTATATATCTCTTATATATCTCTTATCGCTTATATATCTCTTATGTATCTCTTATGTATCTCTTATATATCTCTTATATATCTCTTATATATCTCTTATATATCTCTTATATATCTCTTATATATCTCTTATATATCTCTTATCTCCTTTATATCTCTTATATATCTCTTATATATCTCTTATATATCTCTTATATATCTCTTATATATCTCTTATATATCTCTTATCTCTTATATATCTCTTATATATCTCTTATATATCTCTTATATGACTCTTATATATCTCTTATATATCTCTTATATATCTCTTATGTATCTCTTATGTATCTCTTATATATCTCTTATATATCTCTTATGTATCTCTTATGTATCTCTTATGTATCTCTTATGTATCTCTTATGTATCTCTTATGTATCTCTTATATATCTCTTATATATCTCTTATATATCTCTTATATATCTCTTATATATCTCTTATGTATCTCTTATATATCTCATATAAGAGATAAGAGCTATATAAGAGATATATAAGAGATACATAAGAGATACATAAGAGATATAGGAGATATATAAGAGATATATCTTATATATCTCTTATATATCTCCTATATCTCTTATATATCTCTATATCTCTTATGTATCTCTTATGTATCTCTTATATATCTCTTATATATCTCTTATATATCTCTTATATAACTCTTATATATCTCTTATATATCTCCTATATCTCTTATGTATCTCTTATATATCGCTTATGTATCTCATATATATCTCTTATGTATCTCTTATATATCTCTTATATCTCTCTTATATATCTCTTATATATCGCTTATATATCTCTTATATCGCTTATATATCTCTTATATCGCTTATATATCTCTTATATATCTCTTATATATCTCTTATATATCTCTTATATATCTCTATATCTCTTATATATCTCTTATATATCTCTTATATATCTCTTATATATCTCCATATCTCTTATATATCTCTTATATATCTCTTATATATCTCTTATCGCTTATATATCTCTTATATATCTCTTATATATCTCTTATATATCTCTTATATATCTCTTATATATCTCTTATATATCTCTTATATATCTCCTATATCTCTTATATATCTCTTATCTCTTATATATCTCTTATCTCTTATATATCTCTTATATATCTCTTATATATCTCTTATCTCTTATATATCTCTTATATATCTCTTATATATCTCTTATATATCTCTTATATATCTCTTATATATCTCTTATGTATCTCTTATATATCTCTTATATATCTCTTATATATCTCCTATATCTCATGTCTTATATATCTCCTATATCTCATGTATCTCTTATGTATCTCTTATATATCTCTTATGTATCTCTTATGTATCTCTTATGTATCTCTTATGTATCTCTTATATATCTCTTATATATCTCTTATATATCTCTTATCGCTTATATATCTCTTATATATCTCTTATATATCTCTTATATATCTCTTATATCTCTTATATATCTCTTATATATCTCTTATATATCTCTTATCTCTTATATATCTCTTATATATCTCTTATATATCTCTTATATATCTCTTATCTCTTATATATCTCTTATATATCTCTTATGTATCTCTTATATATCTCTTATATATCTCTTATATATCTCTTATATATCTCTTATATATCTCTTATATATCTCCTATATCTCATGTCTTATATATCTCCTATATCTCATGTATCTCTTATGTATCTCTTATGTATCTCTTATATATCTCTTATATATCTCTTATATATCTCTTATGTATCTCTTATGTATCTCTTATATATCTCTTATATATCTTTTTTCGCTTATATATCTCTTATATATCTCTTATATATCTCTTATATATCTCTTATATATCTCCTATATCTCTTATATATCTCTTATATATCTCTATATCTCTTATATATCTCGTATCTCTTATATATCTCTTATATATCTCTTATCTCTTATATATCTCTTATATATCTCCTATATCTCTTATATATCTCTTATATATCTCTTATATATCTCCTATATCTCTTATATATCTCTTATGTATCTCTTATGTATCTCTTATGTATCTCTTATGTATCTCTTATATATCTCTTATATATCTCTTATGTATCTCTTATGTATCTCTTATATATCTCTTATATATCTCTTATATATCTCTTATATATCTCTTATATATCTCTTATATATCTCTTATATATCTCTTATATATCTCTTATATATCTCTTATATATCTCTTATATATCTCTTATATATCTCCTATATCTCTTATATATCTCTTATATATCTCTTATATATCTCTTATATATCTCTTATATATCTCCTATATATCTTATATATCTCTTATATATCTCTTATATATCTCTTATATATCTCTTATATCTCTTCTATATATCTCCTATATCTCTTATATATCTCTTATATATCTCTTATATATCTCTTATATATCTCTTATATATATCTCCTATATCTCTTATATATCTCTTATATATCTCTTATATATCTCTTATATATCTCTTATATATCTCTTATATATCTCTTATGTATCTCTTATGTATCTCTTATGTATCTCTTATATATCTCTTATATATCTCTTATATCTCTTATGTATCTCTTATATATCTCTTATATATCTCTTATGTATCTCTTATATATCTCTTATATATCTCTTATATCTCTTATGTATCTCTTATATATCTCTTATATATCTCTTATGTATCTCTTATGTATCTCTTATATATCTCTTATACAGTCGGGCAAAAAAGTATTTAGTCAGCCACCAATTGTGCAAGTTCTCCCACTTAAAAAGATGAGAGAGGCCTGTAATTTTCATCATAGGTATACCTCAACTATGAGAGACAAAATGAGGAAAAAAAATCCAGAAAATGACATTGTCTGATTTTTAAAGAATTTATTTGCAAATTATGGTGGAAAATAAGTATTTGGTCAAAAACAAACAAGCAAGATTTCTTGCTCTCACAGACCTGTAACTTCTTCTGTAAGAGGCTCCTCTGTCCTCCACTCGTTACCTGTATTAATGACACCTGTTTGAACTCTTTATCTATATAAAAGACACCTGTCCAACACTTCAAACAGTCACACTCCAAACTCCACTATGGCCAAGAGCAAAGAGCTGTCAAAGGACACCAGAAACAAAATTGTAGACCTGCACCAGGCTGGGAAGACTGAATCTGCAATAGGTAAGCAGCTTGGTGTGAAGAAATCAACTGTGGGAGCAATTATTAGGAAATGGAAGGCATACAAGACCACTGATAGTCTCCCTCGATCTGGGGCTCCCCGCAAGATCTCACCCCGTGGGGTCAAAATGATCACAAGAACGGTGATCAAAAATCCCAGAACCACACGGGGGGACCTAGTGAATGACCTGCTGAGAGCTGGGACCAAAGTAACAAAGGCTACCATCAGTAACACACTACGCCGCCAGGGACTCAAATCCTGCAGTGCCAGACGTGTCCCCCTGCTAAAGGCAGTACATGTGCAGGCCCGTCTGAAGTATGTCTATATTCCCCCTATATGTGTGTGTAGTTCCAGATCATAGATTATTAGGCTGTATAATCCCACCAGAAATGTAATGTCTGTATTTCCCAGGACTTTATTCATGTAAGCATTATACCATTGATACCAATTACCCTGCTATTGTGCTGCTATTTACAGGAAAGAGATAGCAGAGGAACCATCTCCAAAGGGGGGTTTACAATTCTTTGTAAACCTCTGGGCTCTAGCAGACTTTGTGGAACCGGGCACCACAGGGGGTGATCAAATGCCCCTGCTATCAACAGGAAGGTTGTCCACAGGGGGTGACCACCACATAATGTAATCAGACTGTGTTTTGTATCTTGTGTTGACACTGCATCTGCATATCCTGGCTGTGAGGTTAGCAAACTGACCGTAAGACTGTAATTATGATATTTTATTAGGTGTAGTAATTAATGTACTATTTTAGTCCGTCTGTACCCTCTTTATGTCTATATTCCCCCTATATGTGTGTGTAGTTCCAGATCATATATTATTAGGCTGTATAATCCCACCAGAAATGTAATGTCTGTATTTCCCAGGACTTTATTCATGTAAGCATTATACCATTGATACCATTGGCAATCTCCACAGGGGGGTTTACCATTCTTTGTAAACCTCTGGGCTCTAGCAGACTTTGTGGAACCAGGCACCGCAGGGGGTGATCGAATCCCCCTACTATCAACAGGAAGGTTGTCCACAGGGGGTGATCAGCCCATAATGTAATCAGCCGATTATGGTTCCTGCTGTTTACATGAGGGTGATAGCTGAAGGACAATCACCACAGGGGGTGATCAAATTCCCCTGCTATCAACAGGAAGGTTGTCCACAGGGGGTGACCACCACATAATGTAATCAGACTGTGTTTTGTATCTTGTGTTGATATTGTATCTTGTGCTGACACTACTCTGCAGACTTACTGGAACCGACCCCAGCAGGGGGGGGAGGGGGCAGCAGCAGATGGGCAGCTGGATATTACCTGGGGGGGATGTGTCTGACTCTTGGGTCCACCAATCCGAACCAAGTACCGGCCCCCTGGCAGTTTAAGCCCCGTGGGAAATTGGAAGTTTTTAAAATGACTTGTACACCTGCCAGCTCAGTATGTTAGTCGCAATCCTGGCTAGAGGTGATACTCTGCCACTGGACCTTGTGGAACACATCGTTTGCCCGGGAAGGGGGCATCCTACCAAGCTCTGGTGTGTGTTGTGTGGATTTATACAGTTTTCTGCTATCACAGCTGTGTGGATAAGTGATAGTTTGCCCTGTGGAACTGATCTGGGACTGTGACTATACAAGGACTGTCTGTTTGGGCCTGCTACCTGAATATCTTTCTACTCTGCAATTTACCTTTGCCACTGTTTATTGTCTATTTGGGCGTGCTGTGGAAAATAAACCGTTCTTCTGGTTTCATCTGCTCGGTGTCTGAGTGATTGAAGAACTCGTATCTTCACATTTGGCGGCAGCGACAGTGGGATCATTCAGACACCAACCATCGAGCACAGAAAGCGCAGAGAACAGAGGATCAGACCATATGTAAGGAAACGGAAAATGCAATAAGGTGATGTTCAGCAAGTGAGCAGGTGTCAGTCCTGTGAAAGGGAAAATGTTTCCAAGGAAAGAAAATCGATGCCTCAAGACCCCTGTAGCAGAGGAGCTCAGGGATGGAGGTTCTTCAGTGTATCGGCAGGCTGGGAAGCCGAATCTGTTATTTATTGTCAGTAAAATGCAGTATATCTGGAAGTACTGGGAAGAAGCTCAGCAGATGATCAGCGGGTGGAGAGTATCCAGCATTCAGGACAAGTTGTGTTACCTGGGGGATGCATTCCTGCACTGTAAAGGTGAGGCCACTTCTTGGAATCTGCTGGGGGAGCCAGAGTTTGTAGAATTTACAGAGGAAGTGATTGCTACAGTTACCCAGATGCTCCAAAGAGGACAATATTCTGAGGCTGAAGGACAAGTCCAGAATAAATTGATGCCCCATGTCACAACTGAAGGGCTGGATGAAGTCGTGTGGTGTGTAGCAACCGGAGACGGACCAGAGGAGGAAGGATTAAATCGTGCAGGTTTAATAATAGAATTCATAAATGAAATAATACACACTTGAATACTTTCTTAAAGTGGCAGTTAGTGGTAATAAGACTTGAGCCAGCACGGCACTTTGAAAGAAGAAAAAGTTCATAGAAACAATAACAGTTCACATACTGCGGACAGCAGGCTGGGGTCTTGAGAAATGAAGAAATCCGGAAAGAGAATGTACTTGATGGTAATGAGGGATCCTTGAAGACTGAAAGAAGCTGGATGATGACAAAAGAATGGGAAGTTGCTTGGAAGCAGACGGCTTGAAGGGCTTAGGCCAGGAAGCTCAGGGATGCAGGCAGAGACCAGACTGTGGAGAGAACTGGCTGGGGTAAAGCTGAATCGAGTCCAACACAGAGCACTGAAGCAAGGCACCAAGTCAGGAGAGGTGAGTCAGAGAGCCGGAGTCAGCTGGGAGCTGTGAACGCCTCTGGAGACTCTTTGTACTGACACTGAACAGGCCTAGGCAGATCCCCTATATCCCTAGAGGGCGGCTGCCATTGGCTGTCAGGTCAGTATGGGCGGAAACCTCAGACAAGGACCAATCTGCTATTTGCCCTTAATCAAGATGGCGGCGCCGGCCTCCCGGCGCCCCTACAGCACATACCACTACACTTGCTGGCGTCCCACGCTGCCTGTTGCCCACCAGACTGCCGCTGCCTGCTGCCGCTGACCTGGAGACCACTACACGCTAGCCGACGGCGGGCGCGAACGGGTGAGTAGTAAGCCCGCCGCGCACCGCCGCGGCTGCGTGTGACAGTACCCCTCCCTTTCTGGGTGACCCCAGGGCACCTACGCACCTTGTGTGGATTTCTTTGAAAGAACTGTCTCACCAGACGAGGAGCATGAAGATCTGCAGCATCAACCCAGGAATTCTCTTCAGGACCGAATCCAAGCCACTCTACCAGATACTGAAGATGGGTATTGCGGCAACGTGAGTTTACATCACGACGGATGGTAGGCCACCAGTATGACCGCAATAGGAACATTAAGGTCTTCTGTGCCCCGGTATGCCCTGCGAAACGGGAAGCGTGTGCCCAGGACAGCACCCTCTTCCGGAGATTGAGAGGAACGAAGGTCTTGCCTGGTGGAGGTGAAGGCTGGACTGTTACTTGAGCAAAGACCAGAGGATCGAGAATGGGTCGAGGAGGAGTCTCAAGATCAGCGGAAGTTTCAAAAGAGCGTGAAAGGGCATCGGCTTTGGCATTCATCGTCCCGGGTCTGAATTTGATTTGAAAATCAAAGCGTTCGAAGAACATGGCCCAGCGGGCTTGACGAGCTGTAAGACATTGGGCCTGCTTGAGGAATGAGAGGTTCTTATGGTCGGAGTACACCGTAATTTTATGTCGTGCCCCCTCCAGGAGGTACCGCCACTCCTCTAACGCTGATTTGACTGCCAGTAACTCCTGCTCTCCAATGGGGTAATTCTTCTCCGCTGGAAGAAACTTCTTGGAAAAGAAGGCACAGGGATGAAGCACCTGGTCCTCCCCTCTCTGTGACAAGATTGCCCCTACCCCCTCTGAGGATGCGTCCACCTCAAGAATAAAGGGTTTGTCGAGGTTTGGCTGGAGAAGGATTGGGGCGGAGACAAAAGCATCCTTTAGTTGTTGGAAGGCTTGAGAGGCTTCAGGTGACCACTGACTTGGATCAGAGCCCTTACGGGTTAGAGCAGTAAGAGGTGCAGCAAGGGTGGAGAAGTTCCGGATGAAACGACGATAGTAATTTGAAAAGCCCAGGAACCTCTGGATGCCTTTGAGCGTGGTGGGCGCTGTCCAGTCTAAGATGGCTCTTACTTTCTCTGGATCCATCTCTATCCCAGTGCTGGAGAGGATGTGGCCGAGGAATGGAATGGAGGTAACCTCAAAGACGCACTTGTCTAGCTTGCAGAATAATTTATTTTGGCGAAGGCGCCGCAAGACCTCAGCTACTGTTTGCCGATGGAGATGGAGGTTCGATGAGAAGATGAGAATGTCATCGAGATACACCACAATGGAATGATACAACAAATCTCGAAATATGTCATTTACAAATTGTTGGAAGACGGCTGGAGCGTTGCAAAGACCAAAGGGCATCACCAGGTATTCATAGTGGCCGTCTCGGGTGTTGAACGCCGTCTTCCACTCATCTCCAGATCGTATACGGATCAAGTTGTACGCCCCTCTTAAATCCAGTTTAGTAAAGATGGAAGCCCCTCGGATTTTATCGAATAATTCGGTGATCAGAGGCAAAGGATAGCGGTTCTTGATCGTGATATCGTTCAGGCCCCTGTAGTCGATACATGGGCGGAGGGTTCCATCTTTTTTTTTCACAAAGAAAAACCCCGCTCCGGCTGGCGAAGTGGACGGGCGAATGAACCCCTTATCCAAGTTCTCTCGAATGTAGTCAGACATGACTTTGGTCTCTGGCAGAGACAAGGGGTAGATGCGGCCCCGCGGTGGGAACTTCCCAGGGATCAACTCTATCGGACAGTCCCAGGAACGATGAGGCGGCAGGGTATCGGCACCTCCTTTGCTGAAGACGTCAGAAAAAGAAAGATATGGTGTGGGTAACGACAAGGGTGGAGCTGGTGAAGATGAAAGACTGGAACCTCCTACTTCTTGAGGATTAGTTTGATGGAGTGGAATGACACGAGGCATGCAAGTAGTTAGGCAGTTCGTACCCCAGGCTGTGATCTCCATACTGGTCCAATCAATATGAGGGTTGTGCTTAGTAAGCCATGGTAGGCCCAGGACTACCTGGTGTGAGGACTGAGGAAGGACAAAAAATTCTAGAGTCTCTTGATGTAAGGCACCGACGAGAACTGTCACTGGATCGGTTTGAAGGGTGATTTGCCCGCTGCTGATGCGACTCCCATCTACTGCAGTGAGAGCCAACGGATGGGCCAAAGGTTGCACCGTCAAGGAATGTTGAAGAACGAAAGAGGAAGAAAGGAAGTTCCCGGCTGCTCCGGAATCTAGTAGAGCCTGGACCTTGATTTTTCCCTGAGGGCACACAAGAGTAACAGGAATGGTGGGCACAGTTGAAGAGGGAGATGAAAGCAGAACTCCTAACCTGGCCTCCCTCGGGGAGGTTAGGAGCGGTCGTTTCCCGGACGCAGTGGGCAGGAAGACAACAGATGAGCGGAAGAACCGCAGTACATGCAAAGATTCTCACGACGTCTACGGGATTTTTCTTCAAAGGAAAGCCGAGAGCGGTTGATCTGCATGGGTTCGTCTGGTGGTGTGGTTGTGGAGGGCCCAGGTCTAGGAACAGGAACAGCGTTGGTGGTGAGATGAGGGCGGAGACGGTCGGGGCGACTTCTCTCTAGTTGACGCTCCTGCATCCGTAGATCTACTTTGTTGCACAAGGAGATGAGTTCAGCCAAAGTAGCAGGAGAGTCATGGGTAGTTAATTCGTCCTTGATACGACCTGCCAGCCCATTCCGGAAGGCGGAGACGAGAGCCTCTTCGTTCCACTTTAGTTCCGAAGCCAGAGTCTGGAACTGCACAGCATATTGTCCCACTGACGACTACCCTGGCGAATTCTCAGGATCTCAGTAGCGGCAGACGACACTCTGCCAGGTTCGTCGAAGATGTGACGGAAAGAGGTAATAAAAGCTTCATAGTCATTGAGCAGGGAATCAGCACGTTCCCAGAGAGGGGACACCCAGTCCAAAGCTGACCCTGCTAGGAGAGACACAATATAAGCCACCTTTGCCTTGGAAGTAGGAAAGTGAGAAGACTGTAAGGTGAAATGCACATCGCATTGGTTCAGAAACCCACGGCATCCTTTCGGAGAACCATCATATTTGCTGGGGGTTGGTAATTGCATGTGATGAGGAACTATTGGTCCAGGTGTAGGAACAGGGACTGGAACCTCTGGAGCTGGAGCCACAGAAACTGAGGGAGCCGCCGGGGGCGAAGCCAAGACCTGAAGGAATTGAGCCACTTGACGTTGGGTAGCCTCCACTTGCTCCAGACGAGCCATGATGCTGTGAAGTGCGTCCGCCATGGAAGCCTGTTCTTCACCCGACTCCATCGGGTCAGTACAAACTGTCACAACTGAAGGGCTGGATGAAGTCGTGTGGTGTGTAGCAACCGGAGACGGACCAGAGGAGGAAGGATTAAATCGTGCAGGTTTAATAATAGAATTCATAAATGAAATAATACACACTTGAATACTTTCTTAAAGTGGCAGTTAGTGGTAATAAGACTTGAGCCAGCACGGCACTTTGAAAGAAGAAAAAGTTCATAGAAACAATAACAGTTCACATACTGCGGACAGCAGGCTGGGGTCTTGAGAAATGAAGAAATCCGGAAAGAGAATGTACTTGATGGTAATGAGGGATCCTTGAAGACTGAAAGAAGCTGGATGATGACAAAAGAATGGGAAGTTGCTTGGAAGCAGACGGCTTGAAGGGCTTAGGCCAGGAAGCTCAGGGATGCAGGCAGAGACCAGACTGTGGAGAGAACTGGCTGGGGTAAAGCTGAATCGAGTCCAACACAGAGCACTGAAGCAAGGCACCAAGTCAGGAGAGGTGAGTCAGAGAGCCGGAGTCAGCTGGGAGCTGTGAACGCCTCTGGAGACTCTTTGTACTGACACTGAACAGGCCTAGGCAGATCCCCTATATCCCTAGAGGGCGGCTGCCATTGGCTGTCAGGTCAGTATGGGCGGAAACCTCAGACAAGGACCAATCTGCTATTTGCCCTTAATCAAGATGGCGGCGCCGGCCTCCCGGCGCCCCTACAGCACATACCACTACACTTGCTGGCGTCCCACGCTGCCTGTTGCCCACCAGACTGCCGCTGCCTGCTGCCACTGACCTGGAGACCACTACACGCTAGCCGACGGCGGGCGCGAACGGGTGAGTAGTAAGCCCGCCGCGCACCGCCGCGGCTGCGTGTGACACCCCAGATAGAACCAGAGGAAAGGTCTAGAAGGGGGCTACTGCAATCTGGGCAGACAACCGAGGGGTCTGCCACAGAATTAATTGTTACCGCAAGAGAAGGGTCGTTGTCAGGGGGGCCCCTAACTGCCCTTGAAGAAATGAGTATGGAGGAGCTGATAGCAGAATGTCAGCTGCGAGGTATACCCATCCAATCCTGCACTCGCGGGGAAATCCTTCAGCAGATCCTTCACGATCAGGGAGATCCTACTAATGCATTTGCTGATTATCGGGCATGTATCCTCCATTTCGGTGCACAGCTGAGTGTGTGGGAACAATTGGAGTGTCTGGAGGAGTGCTTTATTGTGGCAGAGGAAGAGGCGATTGATCGCGGGCTCCTGGATACCCCAGCATGGCAAGATCAGTGTCGCAGGGGGCGTGATGAAAGGCACCGTTTGCAACTGCTTCTCCCCCATCCTAGGGAGGAAGCTGCTCAGTGTTCTCTGCAGGGGGAGGTTAGCCCCAACGTGAAGAAAGTGAGGCCTCTGAGCCAGGCACCCCGGGAGGAGCTGCACTACTGCTTCCCTTTTGCTGAGGTGGGAGATGCAGAATTATTAACCTGCTGCCAGGGGATCTATGAGGACTGCGTCCAGGAGGAGATCACCGTGGTTAGAGGAGTATCCGACAACATCCAGGCCACCAGCCCACCAGTCACAGATGACGTCGTGTTTCGGGCTGCCCAGCATACTCAGCTGGGGAAGGAGGCTATCGCGGAGGAGGAGCTGTGCGCAGAAGTAGCTGCAGGTGAGCATCTGGCTTTTAAGGGGACAGAGCTGACACAGCCTGTCCTGCAGCCACCAGCGGAATTGTTTGTGATGGAGGGTCCCTCCTCAGCCCTGGACATTGAGCCCAAATGCTGGACTGAAATTTGCCATGCCCCTAGTTTGGGTTTGGGGGAGGAAGGACATGACGGGGTGGTGGAAGTGCCAGGGCCAGAGCCCCTATATTGGCCTGCTGTTTGGCCCCTGTTCCTTGGGCAAGAGGGGGAGGTGGAAAGTGGTCCCTGCCCCATTGTGCCCGAGGCAAAAGTATTAGTAGGTTACGATGTTGCAGAGGGGGGGTACCCAGAATCCGAAGAAGAGGAATCGCTACATCCCTTGTTAGTTCCAATGTATGACTTAGACTGTAATCATGCCCTTGCTGGTTCTGCAAACCAGCCGCCTTTTACAAGATGGGTTTGGTATGATGTCACCCTGTGGGACTCAGGTGGTAGATCCAAACCTCAGATTCTCTGCTCTGCCTCCCACTACAGGGTGTTATTGGTTCCAGAACAACTTGGTACAGGAACTAAAATAGTAGGGGAAGGAATGTGAGGTTAGCAAACTGACCGTAAGACTGTAATTATGATATTTTATTAGGTGTAGTAATTAATGTACTATTTTAGTCCGTCTGTACCCTCTTTATGTCTATATTCCCCCTATATGTGTGTGTAGTTCCAGATCATATATTATTAGGCTGTATAATCCCACCAGAAATGTAATGTCTGTATTTCCCAGGACTTTATTCATGTAAGCATTATACCATTGATACCATTGGCAATCTCCACAGGGGGGTTTACCATTCTTTGTAAACCTCTGGGCTCTAGCAGACTTTGTGGAACCAGGCACCGCAGGGGGTGATCGAATCCCCCTACTATCAACAGGAAGGTTGTCCACAGGGGGTGATCAGCCCATAATGTAATCAGCCGATTATTGTTCCTGCTGTTTACATGAGGGTGATAGCTGAAGGACAATCACCACAGGGGGTGACCAAATTCCCCTGCTATCAACAGGAAGGTTGTCCACAGGGGGTGACCACCACATAATGTAATCAGACTGTGTTTTGTATCTTGTGTTGATATTGTATCTTGTGCTGACACTACTCTGCAGACTTACTGGAACCGACCCCAGCAGGGGGGGGAGGGGGCAGCAGCAGATGGGCAGCTGGATATTACCTGGGGGGGATGTGTCTGACTCTTGGGTCCACCAATCCGAACCAAGTACCGGCCCCCTGGCAGTTTAAGCCCCGTGGGAAATTGGAAGTTTTTAAAATGACTTGTACACCTGCCAGCTCAGTATGTTAGTCGCAATCCTGGCTAGAGGTGATACTCTGCCACTGGACCTTGTGGAACACATCGTTTGCCCGGGAAGGGGGCATCCTACCAAGCTCTGGTGTGGAGCGTCTGTGTTGTGTGGATTTATACAGTTTTCTGCTATCACAGCTGTGTGGATAAGTGATAGTTTGCCCTGTGGAACTGATCTGGGACTGTGACTATACAAGGACTGTCTGTTTGGGCCTGCTACCTGAATATCTTTCTACTCTGCAATTTACCTTTGCCACTGTTTATTGTCTATTTGTGCGTGCTGTGGAAAATAAACCGTTCTTCTGGTTTCATCTGCTCGGTGTCTGAGTGATTGAAGAACTCGTATCTTCACACTGGCCACTTCCAGACTTACTGGAACCGACCCAGCAGGGGGGCTGCAGCAGATGGCCAGCTGGATATTACCTGGGGGGGATGTGTCTGACTCTTGAATCCACCAATCAAGATCCACTGCCAGCCCACTTTTGGTTTGTGCCCCGTGGGAAATTGGAAGTTTTCAAAATGACTTGTACACCTGCCAGCTCCTCATGTTAGTCGCAATCCTGGCTAGAGGTGATACTCTGCCACTGGACCTTGTGAGCGCATCGTTTGCCCGGGAAGGGGGCATCCTACCAAGCTCTGGTGTGGAGCGTCTGTGTTGTGTGGATTTATACAGTTTTCTGCTATCACAGCTGTGTGGATAAGTGATAGTTTGCCCTGTGGAACTGATCTGGGACTGTGACTATACAAGGACTGTCTGTTTGGGCCTGCTACCTGAATATCTTTCTACTCTGCAATTTACCTTTGCCACTGTTTATTGTCTATTTGTGCGTGCTGTGGAAAATAAACCGTTCTTCTGGTTTCATCTGCTCGGTGTCTGAGTGATTGAAGAACTCGTATCCTCACATTTGTTTCTTGTATTTACACTCCTTTGTGCCTTTCTGGACTCTAGTAGACTCTTTGGAACCGGACCCAGCAGGGGGGGGGGGGGGCAGCAGCAAATGGACAGCTGTAGATTACCTGTGGGGATATACCTGACTCTTGAATCCACCAATCCAGACCCAGAGCAAGCCCACTGATGGTATGGGCACCATGGGAATTTAGAAGGTTTTAAAATGACTTGTACACACGCCGGCTCCTCATGTTAGTCGCAATCCTGGCTAAGGGGTCATACCCTCCACTGGATCTTGTGGAACACGTCGTTTGCCCGGGGTGGGCATCGTACTACGCTATTGTGTGGACTTATACAGGTTTCTGCTATCACTGCTGTGTGGAGAGTGATAGTTTTGTGATTTGGAACTGCGATGCTAAAAGGACTTGGACTGCTACCTGGATGTTTCTATGCTACATTTTGCCTCTTGTTCCTGTCTTTATCTACTTGTGTGTGCTGTGAAAAAATAAACCGTATTTTGGTTTGATCTGCTCGGTGTCTGAGTGATTAGGGACCCCCGTAACCTCACGTGTACAATGGAGCATCAAGTTGTGGGGCATATGTATAATGGAGCATCATGTGTGTGGCATATGTATAATGGGCATCACAGTGTCCAGCATATGTATAATGGGCATCAGGGTGTGTGGCATATCTATAATGGAGCATCACGGTGTGGGGCATATGTATAATGGAGCATCACGTTGTGTAGCATATGTATAATGGAGCATCACGGTGTGTGGCATATGTATAATGGGCATCAGGGTGTGTGACATATGTATAATGGCGCATCACGGTGTGGGGCATATGTATAATGGAGCATCACGTTGTGTAGCATATGTATAATGGAGCATCACGGTGTGGGGCATATGTATAATGGATCAACATGTGTGTGGTATATGTATAATGGGCATCACAGTGTGCGGCATATGTATAATGGGCATCACGGTGTGTGTGGCATATGTATAATGGAGCAACCACATTGTGTGGCATATGTATAATGGAGCAATCACGTTGTGGGGCATATGTATAATGGAGCATCATGTTGTGGGGCATATGTATAATGGACATCATGTGTGTGGAATATGTATAGTGGGCATCACGGACTGCACTTTTGGGGTCATGTGTATCTGGCACTATTGGGATATGTTGAATAAGAGTGTCCTTAAGGATGTTGTGATATCTCTATCTTTATGGGGTGAATATGAAGGGCGGGTAGTACGTGGAGGTAGGGGGAGATAAGCTCTGAAAATTCATGTGACAGAGTAACAACAGGCATGGGGGGGGGGGTGGGGGTGAACCTCGGTGGTGGCCATTAGTTGATTGCCCTCCGGGTTTTGGAGAAGGAAGAAGAAAGGAAAACCGGTGACTATATTGTTTTTTTCTCTGAGATTCAACGGTTTGACTCTGAGATGCAACGGCGATGCAACAACTTGCTTTTTAGCTGCAACGGCGATGAAATGCTGGACTCTGAACTGCAACGGCTTCACTCAGAGCCGCAACGGTGATGCAACGGCTTAACTCGACGCCGCAACGGTGATGCAATAGCTTGACTCTGAGCCGCAGTAGTGATGCTGCAGCTTGACTCTAACCCGCAACGGTGATGCTGCAGCTTGACTCTAATCCGCAACGGTGATGCTGCAGCTTGACTCTGATCCGCAACGGCTTGACTCTGAGCCGCAACTGTGATGCAACAGCTTGACTCTGAGCCGCAACGGTGATGCTGCAGCTTGACTCTGAGCCGCAACGGTGATGCAACAGCTTGACTCTGAGCCGCAACGGTGATGCTGCAGCTTGACTCTAAATCGCAACGGTGATATAACGGCTTGACTCAGAAGCGCAACGGTGATTCAATAGCTTGACTCTGAGCCGCAACGGTGATGCTGCAGCTTGACTCTGAGCCGCAACGGTGATGCTGCAGCTTGACTCTGAGTCGCAACGGTGATGTAACGGCTTGACTCAGAAGCGCAATGGTGATTCAATAGCTTGACTCTGAGCCGTCACGGTGATGCTGCAGCTTGACTCTGAGCCACAATGGTGATGCAACAGCTTGACTCTGAGCCGCAACGGTGATGCTGCAGCTTGACTCTGATCCGCAACGGCTTGACTCTGAGCCGCAACGGTGATGCTGCAGCTTGACTCTGAGCCGCAACGGCGATGCAACAGCTTGACTCTGAGCCGCAACGGTGATGCTGCAGCTTGACTCTGAGTCGCAACGGTGATGTAACGGCTTGACTCTGAGCCGCAACGGCTTGACTCTGAGCCGCTATGGTGATGCATCGGCTTGACTCGGAGATGCAACGGCTTGATTCTGAGATGCTAAAAGGACTTGGACTGCTACCTGGGGCGGATTAACAATGGGCCTGATGGAGCTACAGCTCCAGGCCCTATTTCCAAATAGGCCCATTTTTTAGCTGAGGGTCAGGGCTTTCCAACAAGCCCAGCCACGCGTTGCTAGCCCCCCGGGAACTGGAGATAGGGCCAGGCAAATCTGGAACATTTTCCCCATAGGATAACATGAGACCTGCTAATTCCGACCCCCATCTGGTTCCAACGGCATCACAGAAGCTCGAGGTTGATCTCTGTCTAACCCAAATTGCTGGACCTTCAATCTGATACCAAGTTGGTCCATATGGGTTCATTGGTTCCAGAGATATTGCGGGTAAAACGATTTTTTCGTTTCTGAAATGTAATTTTATGGCTGTTTGTGTTGTTTGAGGACAGATTTCTCTGGAACCAAATGGCCCAGTTTCACAGGACCAAAATAATTTGAAAATCATTTGAAGCCCACATGTAAATGGGTCAGTTGGTTCCGAAGATACACCTAATTGTTTAATATATCTCTTATATATCTCTATATCTCTTATATATCTCTTATGTATCACTTATGTATCTCTTATATATCTCTTATATATCTCCTATATATCTCTTATATAGCTCCTATATAGCTCCTATATATCTCCTATATATCTCTTATATAGCTCCTATATAGCTCCTATATATCTCCTATATATCTCTTATCTAGCTCCTATATATCTCCTATATATCTCCTATATATCTCCTATATATCTCTTATATATCTCTTTATCTCTTATATATCTCTATATCTCTTATATAACTCCTATATATCTCCTATATATCACCTATATATCACTTATGTATCTCTTATGTATCTCTTATATATCTCTTATATATCCCTTATATAGCTCCTATATATCTCCTATATAGCTCCTATATATCTCTTTATCTCTTATATATCTCTATATCTCTTATATATCTCTATATCTCTTATATTTCGCTATATCTCTTATATTTCGCTATATCTCTTATATATCTCTTATATATCTCTTATATAGCTCTATATCTCTTATATTTCTCTATATCTCTTATATTTCTCTATATCTCTTATATATCTCCTATATATCTCTTATATATCTCTATATCTCTTATATTTCGCTATATCTCTTATATTTCTCTATATCTCTTATATATCTCCTATATATCTCTTATATATCTCTTATATATCTCTTATATATCTCTTATATATCTCTTATATATCTCCTATATATCTCCTATATATCTCCTATATATCTCTTATATATCTCTATATCTCTTATATATCTCTATATCTCTTATATTTCTCTATATCTCTTATATATCTCCTATATATCTCTTATCTATCTCTTATCTATCTCTTATATATCTCTTATATATCTCTTATATATCTCTATGTCTCTTATATATCTCTTATATATCTCTTATATATCTCTATATCTCTTATATAAGAGATATATAAGAGATAGAGATATATAAGAGACAGAGATATATAAGAGATATATAAGAGATATACAAGAGATATAGAGATATATAAGAGATATAGAGATATATAAGAGATATAGAGATATATAAGAGATATAGAGATATATAAGAGATATATAAGAGATATAGAGATATATAAGAGATATAGAGATATATAAGAGATATAGAGATATATATAAGAGATAAATAAGAGCTATATAAGAGATAGATATCTCTTATCTATCTCTTATATATCTCTTATCTATCTCTTATATAAGAGATACATAAGAGATATAGAGATATATAAGAGATATAGAGATATATAAGAGATATATAGGAAATATATAAGAGATATATAGGAAATATATAATCGATATATAGATTTCCTATACATCTCTTATATATTTCCTATATAACTCTTATATATCTCTATATCTCTTATATATCTCTATATCTCTTATGTATCTCTTATATAAGAGATAGATAAGAGATATATAAGAGATAGATAAGAGATATATATCTCTTATTTATCTCTTATTTATCTCTTATATATCTCTCATATATCTCTATATCTCTTTTATATCTCTATATCTCTTATATATCTCTATATCTCTTATATATCTCTTATATATCTCTTATATATCTCTGTCTCTTATATATCTCTTATATAAGAGATATATAAGAGATATATAAGAGACATAGAGATATATAAGAGATATATGAGATATATAAGAGATATAGAGATATATAAGAGATATATATCTCTTATATATCTCTTATATATCTCTTATATATCTCTTATATATCACTATGTCTCTTATATATCTCTATATCTCTTATATATCTCTTATATATCTCTTATATATCTCCTAAATATCTTATATATCTCTATATCTCTTATATATCTCCTATATATCTCCTATATATCTCCTATATATCTCTTATATATCTCTTATATATCTCTTATATATCTCTTATATATCTCTTATATATCTCTTTATCTCTTATATTTCGCTATTTCTCTTATATATTTCTTATATATCTCTTATATATCACTATGTCTCTTATATATCTCTATATCTCTCATATATCTCTTATATATCTCTTATATATCTCCTAAATATCTTATATATCTCTATATCTCCTATATATCTCCTATATATCTCCTATATATCTCCTATATATATATCTTATACATCTCTTATACATCTCTTATATATCTCTTATCTTTCTCTTATATATTTCTTATATAGAGATACATAAGTGATATATAGGAGATATATAGGAGATATATAGGAGATATATAAGAGATATATATCTCCTATATACCTCTTATATATCTCCTATATATCTCCTATATATCTCTTATATATCTCTTATATATCTCTTATATATCTCTTATATAGCTCCTAAATAGCTCCTATATAGCTCCTATATATCTCTTTATCTCTTATATATCTCTATATCTCTTATATATCTCTTATATATCTCTATATCTCTTATATTTCTCTATATCTCTTATATATCTCCTATATATCTCTTATATATCTCTATATCGCTTATATCTCTATATCTCTTATATTTCGCTATATCTCTTATATTTCGCTATATCTCTTATATATCTCTTATATATCTCTATATCTCTTATATATCTCTATATCTCTTATGTATCTCTTATATATCTCCTATATATCTCTTATATATCTCTATATCTCCTATATATCTCTTATATATCTCTTATATATCTTATATATATCATATATATATATATATATATATATATATATATATTATATATATATATATATATATATATATATATATATATATATATATATATATATATATATATATATATATATCTCTAGATCTCTTATATATCTCTTATATATCTCGATCTCTTATATATCTCTTATATATCTCCTATATATCGCTTATATATCTCTTATATATCTCTTATATATCTCCTATATATCTCTCCTATATATCTCTTATATATCACTTGTATATCTCTTTATCTCTTATATATCTCTTATATATCTCTTATATATCTCTATATCTCTTATATTTCTCTATATCTCTTATATATCTCTGATATATCTCTATATCTCTTATATATCTCTATATCTCTTATGTATCTCTTATATATCTCCTATATATCTCTTATATATCTCTATATCTCCTATATATCTCTTATATATCTCTTATATATCTTATATATATCTTATATATCATATATATCTCTAGATCTCTTATATATCTCTTATATATCTCTATCTCTTATATATCTCTTATATATCTCTTATATATCTCTTATATATCTCTTATATATCTCTTATCTCTTATATATCTCTTATATATCTCTTATCTCTTATATATCTCTTATATATCTCTTATCTCTTATATATATCTTATGTATCTCTTATATATCTCTTATATATCTCTTATATATCTCTTATATATCTCTTATATATCTCTTATATATCTCTTATATATCTCTTATCTCTTATATATCTCTTATATATCTCTTATGTATCTCTTATATATCTCTTATGTATCTCTTATGTATCTCTTATATATCTCTTATATATCTCTTATATATCTCCTATATCTCATGTATCTCTTATGTATCTCTTATGTATCTCTTATATATCTCCTATATCTCATGTATCTCTTATATATCTCTTATGTATCTCTTATGTATCTCTTATGTATCTCTTATGTATCTCTTATGTATCTCTTATATATCTCTTATATATCTCTTATATATCTCTTATATATCTCTTATATATCTCTTATCTCTTATATATCTCTTATATATCTCTTATGTATCTCTTATGTATCTCTTATGTATCTCTTATGTATCTCTTATGTATCTCTTATGTATCTCTTATATATCTCTTATATATCTCTTATATATCTCTTATATATCTCTTATATATCTCTTATCGGTACTTATGTAGTATCTGGGCTGCCGATTTTGTGATTGTATGCCTTACCTTAAGGCATACAATCAGATGCGATGCGATGCGATTCGATACGATTTTGCATAGGATTCAATGTTAAGAAGGTCCTGTTCATTTCCCCACTATCCAAGTGGGCATAGAGTTGATTTTATATAGCGTGGCGAGCGCAGCGAGCCACCGAGCCCGAAGCGTGGCGAGCGAAGCGAGCCCCGCGAGGGAACGCATATTTCTTAAAAAGTATTCCTTGTCCCCTCGCGGGGCTCGCTACGCTCGCCACGCTTCGGGCTCGGTGGCTCGCTACGCTCGCCACAGGTTTATATCCAACTCCATGCCCACTTGGATAGTGGGGAAAGGAAAAGGACCCCTTTTTCCCATTGAATTCTATGTTAAAATGGACTCAGACCATTTTAACATTGAATCCTATGGAAAAATCTTGACCGTCGCATCGCATACGATTTGGTCGCATGCGATGCGATACGATGCGATGCGATCCGATCCGATTTCTAAATCGGCAGCCCAGATACTACATAAGTACCCTCTTATCTCTTATATATCTCTTATATATCTATTATGTATCTCTTATATATCTCTTATATATCTCTTATGTATCTCTTATGTATCTCTTATATATCTCTTATATATCTCTTATGTATCTCTTATGTATCTCTTATGTATCTCTTATGTATCTCTTATATATCTCTTATATATCTCTTATATATCTCTTATGTATCTCTTATGTATCTCTTATGTATCTCTTATGTATCTCTTATATATCTCTTATATATCTCTTATATATCTCTTATATATCTCTTATATATCTCTTATATATCTCTTATGTATCTCTTATGTATCTCTTATGTATCTCTTATATATCTCTTATATATCTCTTATATATCTCTTATATATCTCTTATATATCTCTTATCACTTATATATCTCTTATATATCTCTTATATATCTCTTATCTCCTATATATCTCTTGTATCTCTTATATATCTCTTATGTATCTCTTATATATCTCTTGTATCTCTTATATATCTCTTATGTATCTCTTATGTATCTCTTATATATCTCTTATATATCTCTTATGTCTCTTTTATGTATCTCTTATATATCTCTTATATATCTCTTATATATCTCCTATATCTCATGTATCTCTTATGTATCTCTTATGTATCTCTTATGTATCTCTTATATATCTCTTATGTATCTCTTATATATCTCTTATCTATCTCTTATCTATCTCTTATATATCTCTTATATATCTCTTATATATCTCTATGTCTCTTATATATCTCTTATATATCTCTTATATATCTCTATATCTCTTATATAAGAGATATATAAGAGATAGAGATATATAAGAGACAGAGATATATAAGAGATATATAAGAGATATACAAGAGATATAGAGATATATAAGAGATATAGAGATATATAAGAGATATAGAGATATATAAGAGATATAGAGATATATAAGAGATATATAAGAGATATAGAGATATATAAGAGATATAGAGATATATAAGAGATATAGAGATATATATAAGAGATAAATAAGAGCTATATAAGAGATAGATATCTCTTATCTATCTCTTATATATCTCTTATCTATCTCTTATATAAGAGATACATAAGAGATATAGAGATATATAAGAGATATAG